>NC_044329.1:37310885-37612385 GCF_007399415.2 Gopherus evgoodei
GATTGAGTTGCTCTAGATTTGCAGCAGTATAAATGAAATCAGAATCTGGCTATATCATCTTCTTGCTCCAGCTAGGAACATGTCATAACTGGCCATGCCCCCTTTCCTTGGAACCATCCCTTCCTCTGCTGTTCTGCCAGCCCTTCCACCTCTCCAGTGTGACTCTGCCTTCTGTGGATGCATCTCCTCAGCTGCTGTTCTGTGCCTCCCATCATCAGTGCAGCAGAGGCCGTTGCCTCAAGCACTGTCAGCTCTGAATTCAGCCCCAGTCTTTAACCTGGTTACAACAGCTCCACAAACCAGACCAATGCATGATCTGCCAGTAGCATGGTCAGGGCACTACAATATTATAACACAGCATGGCCTTCCTACCACCAGTAGAAAGATCCTTCTTGAGGGTCTATACTCTTCCTTCAGACCTAAGGGGAGACATTTTGTGTTGCCCACCTCTCGTTAACTCACACCAAAGTAAGAGTCAGATAGAAAATGTGGGCAGGGGACAGGGGTTTGTTCAGCTAAATATCCACTTTCAGGTGGAATCCTAGTTCCCTGCTGTCTCTACAACACAGGCCTGTAGGCCCATTGCAGCTACCACAGTCAATAAAGCCGCTAGACCCTTGGGAATTGTTGCTGAGAGAGAAACCAGTGCAAAACAAGGCCAGGAATATGAACGAAAAACACCCCACAAGAGGGCAGTGTAGGCACAAGGACAGGGAAAATGGCTGGAGCTGGGAGCTGGAAAAACAACACAGCTCCCTGCTATGCTCATTGTCAATGAACTGGAGTTTGGAAGGAGCAGGTGCCAAAGAACCATTCATCAATGGGCTCAGGATCCCCTCATGAAGGAAACTGGACATGGCTGGAAAACATCTGGGCTGGTCCAGGAGAGTTCCATTTCCTAGTGCAGGGGTCGGCAACCTATGGCACACAGGCCGAAGGCAGCATGCAAGCTGATTTTCAGTGGCACTCACACTGTGGGTCCTGGCCACTGGCATTGGGGCTCTGCTGCCGGCTTGGGATTCTGTTTGCCGGCTGGGGTTCTGTCCGCTGGCCCCATTCAGCCTGTTGCCGGCATGGGGTTCTGTCCGCCGGCCCCCTGCCAGCCAGGGTTCCATCCACTGGCCCTGCTCAGCCCGCTGCCAGCCTGGGGTTCCATCTGCCGGCCCCCCTCAGCCCACTGCCGGCCTGGGGTGTGGGCCGCCGGACCCCTGCCAGCCGGGGTTCCGTCCACTGGCTCCACTCAGCCTGCTGCCAATCAGGGGTTCCATCCACCAGCCCCCTGCCAGCCAGGTTTCTGTCCGCTGTCCCCGCTCAGCCCACTGCAGGCCTGGGGTACTGGCCGCTGGCCCCCTGCCAGTCAGGGTCCCAGCCGTTGGCCCTGGTCAGCCCGCTGCCGGTCTGGGGTTCCATCCACCGGTCTAGGGTTCCGTCCGCCAGCCCCTATCAGCTGGAGTTCTGTCCGCCGGCCCTGCTCAGCCCGCTGCTGGCCTGGGATTCCATCCACAGACCCCCTGCCAGCCGGGGTTCCATCTGCTGGCCCCACTCAGGCCGCTGCCAGCCTGGGGTTCCGTCTGCTGGTCTGGGGTTCCATCTGCTTGCCCCCTACCAGCCGGGGTCCCATCCACCAGCCTCACTCAGCCCGCTGCCAGCCTGGGGTTCCATCTACAAGCCCCCTGCCAGTCAGGGTCCCGTCCGCTGGCCCCACTCAGCCCGCTGCTGGTCTGGGATTCCATCCACCGGTCTACAGTTCCATCCGCCAGCCCCTACTAACTGGGGTTCCGTCTGCCAGCCCTGCTCAGCCCACTGCTGGCCTGGGATTCCATCCACAGGCCCCCTGCCAGCCGGGGTCCCATCCACCAGCCCCAATCAGCCTGCTGCCAGCCTGGGGTTCCATCCACAGGCCCCCTGCCAGCTGGTATCCCATCCACCAGCCCCACTCAGCCCGCTGCCAGCCTGGGGTTCCATCCACAGGCCCCCTGCCAGTCAGGGTCCCGTCCGCCGGCCCCACTCAGCCCGCTGCTGGTCTGGGATTCCATCTGCCAGCCTGGGGTTCCGTCTGCCAGCCCCTGCCAGTCGGGGTTCCATCCACCAGCCCCACTCAGCTTGCTGCTAGCTTGGGGTTCTGTCCGCCAGTCTGGGATTCCATCTGCCGGCCCTCTACCAGCCAGGGTTCTGTCTGCTGGCCCCGCTCATCCTGCTGCTGGCCTGGAGTTCCATCCGCCGGCCCCCTGCCAGCCGGGGTTCCGGCTGCCGGCCCTGCTCAGCCCGCTGCTGGCCTGGAGTTCCATCCGCTGGCCCCCTGCCAGCCAGGATCCTGTCCACTGGCCCGGCTCAGCCTGCTGCTGGCCTGTGGTACCGGTCGCCTGCCTCCTGCCAGCCGGGGTTCCAGCAGCCGGCCCTGCTCAGCCCACTGCCAGCCTGGGGTTCCATCCGCCAGTCCCGCTCAGCCCGCTGCTGGCCCCAGGTCCCGGTCACCGGTCTCAGGGGTTCCACTGCCAGCCTGGGGTCCCGGCTGCCGGCCCAGGGTCCTGGCTGCCAGCCCAAGGCTCTGCTCCTGGGCTCGGCCTGGCGCTCTGCAGCCGCCCCCAGCTGTGGCCAACTGGTCCAGCCTGGGGCAGTGAGGGGTGCAGACAGGGCAAGAGGGGGCACAGCTCAGCACGCCAAAAAATTGTTCCAGAGTAACTGGGATATTTTTAAGTCCTTATTTGCTGCTTACATCACTATCACGCCACGTGGAACAGCGCACTGCGTTTGACGTGCGTGCCATCTGTCACGATTTTTTTTTCCGCTGTGAGTTGAGGGGTACATTTGACATAATGTCAGCTCCTAAGAAAGCAAAGTTAGATGTCCGTTCATTTCAGCCTTCTTGGACAAATACATTTGGATTTATTCAAAAGAAGGACTGTGCTGTTAGTGCTTTCTGTTGTGAAAGTGTTGTTTGTCGCACATCAAGTGTTCGACAACATTTTCAAATGAAGCACGAGAAAACCTTTCTTGACGAAGCAGACAAGACTGAATCAATCAAAAAGGCAGTAGAAGAATATGAGAAGCAAGGCAGTGTTTTTAAATGCTTAAGTGTAAGTAAAAATCAAGCAACAGAAGGAAATTAAAAGATTGCACAGTGCATTGCAAAAAATGGGAAGCCGTTTACAAATGGGGAATACATAAAAGAAGTTTTTTTCAGCAGTTCGGAAGTTTTGTCCAATGATTTTCCAAATAAAGATACATTTGTATCTAGAATAAAAGAACTGCCTGTCTCTGCCAGAACAGTTGTGAGACGCATAAGTGAAATGGCAGAAAACATTAACAAAAAGCAGATGACTGCATTAAAAGACACAGCAGTGTTCAGCGTTGCAACTGATGAGAACATGGATATAAACAACGTCCCATGTTTGGCAGTTGTTGCAAGATATTATGCTTCTAATGAAATTCAAGAGGAACTTTGTTGCCTAAAACCCCTGTATGGCACAACAAAGGGGGAAGATACAGTGGAAAGTTTTATAAACCATTTTTAAGAATGAGGGGTTGACATCAGAAAAATATTTTGTGCTCCTGCCATAGTTGGAAAACAGAAGGGATTGGTAAAGTTACTTGAAGATCAAATTGGCTGCCTGACAGTCAAATGTCACTATATCATCCCTCAAGAAAACCTGTGTGCTAACATTTCTAATTCAGAGCTTAATAATGTGATCAATACAGTGGGGCAAATTGTGAATTTCCATGGTTGCTCAATCTGCTTTGACCCACAGACAGTTTCAAGCACTGCTAGACGAGATGGACAATGCTTATAACAACAATCCACTTCACAGCAACATTCAGTGGCTAAGTTGTGGCAAGGTTTTGGTGCGCTTTGTAAACTGTTTTGATGCAATCGAGGCCTTTTGTCAGAAAAAGGACAAAACTACCCCAAACTGGATGATGACAAATGGCTGTGTAAGCTCATGTTTCTAATTGACATCACTGCTCACCTAAACAAACTCAACCTCTGTCTCCAGGGTGCAGGGCAAATGGTTCTGGATCTTTATGAAGCCTGGAAGGCATTTGTTGTAAAACTAGCACTTTTTTCTCAGGATATTTGAACTTCGACTTTCCGCTACTTCCAACACATAAAAGAGCTATGGATACGTTGCACTGTCAGTGTTGATGAGATTGGAAAGTACAAGCAAGAATTGGAATCAGAATTTTCGGACAGATTTCAAGATTTCCAGCGATTTGGCCCAATGCTTTCTTTCCCAATTAAATCTGAAAAGTTCAATGAAAGTGACTTGGAGTTGTCTGTATTTCAGTGGATGGGTATTGAAGATTTCGAAATGCAGCTCATTCAGTTAAAAAGCTCAGAATTGTGGACATCAACGTTTGGAGATCTTGAAACTACCGAGAGAGATCATGAGGCCTCTCTTCTGACCTGCTGGACATCCCTGCCAGTGAAATTTAACAGTTTGAAGAAAATTGCGTTTGCAATGCTTTCAGCATTTGGATCCACATACCTATGTGAACAGGCATTTTCACACATGAAATCTGTCCTCTGTTCCTCTTGCAGCAAGTTAACAAGTGATCACTCAGAAGCCTGTGTGCAGCTTAAAGTATCCAAATACATGCCAGACATTGGAAAACTCAGCAAGGAACAGCAAGGACAAGGATCACACTAAATTGATAAGATCTGCATTTTAATTTAATTTTAAATGAAGCTTCTTAAACATTTCAAAAACCTTATTTACTTTACATACAACAATAGTTTAGTTATATAATATAGACCAAAAAACATTAAAATGTATTACTGGCACGCAAAACCTTAAATTAAAGTGAATAAATGAAGACTTGGCACACCACTTCTGAAAGGTTGCCGACCCCTGTCCTAGTGGGTAAGACATTGAAATGGAAGTGGAGTAAATGAGAAAGAAGAAGGCAGGTGAAGTGTGAGCCCTGAACACCCACACTCCATCTGTCTCCCAGCCTCTTCATTGCCCACAGGCAGCTGGCCTTGTGCACCCTAGAGCCAGGCCACCTCTCTGAGCAGCTGTCCGTAGGAGATGGACAGCCTCCTGGGGAGTGGGAGCTTCTACCCACCTTTCTCATCAAGGGGTGCCAGAAGGGAAGCGAAACTTGGGGCTCAGTCCACACAGCCCCTTTTTTCCAAAGGGCTTTCTGAGCAATCTCTACAGATCTGTTTTCCCTAGGGTTGTAGGAGGCGCTGATACCACAAACACGCCTGCATAATTTCCCAGCGTCCTGACCCATTCCTGCATTCCCCCAAAGGGGAGAGAGCGCTGGGAAGATGCTGTCAGGGCCTTGTCTACCTAGGAATTTGCCTCAATTTTAGCCAGCAGTGCCCAGCTACCCACTGCTTTCACTGTCTTGTGCAAGCATTAAGGATATGTTGGGTGAACCACTATATGCCGCTAGTTGCACTAAAGCAACTTACACTAGTTTCAAGCTGCACCAGCGCAGCGCACAGCTTTGCCTGTCTGCATTGGCATAGAGTTTGCACCAGAGCAGCAAGGACAGCCACCAAAGGCAGAAATCAGGGTGGATCCCCAGCAAGGAGAGAGTCTCAGAGCCACTGGAGTTTGTTCCTGGAGAAGGAGGGGATTGAGAGATAGGGGATAAAGCAGCTGAAGTCAGGAGATGTTGACCCAGCTGGGCTGTTCCTGTGCTTTTTGAGTTCTCATTAACATCTCTGAAAACCCCAGTCTGTCATTATCCAGGAAGGAGCAGCAGGAGTCCGTGTGGTCTAGTGATTAGGGCAGGGGGGTGGCCTCGGGATCCTTGAATTCTAGTTCTGGCCTTTTTTGTGACCTTGGAGAGGCCACTGCATCTCTCTGTGCCTTGAGTGACCCAACTGAGAAGCTGGTCTGATCACACCTGCCTACCTCATACCTTTGTGATTGTTGCTTACCCAGCCTCCCGAGACCTCAGCAACATGGTAACTGAGGGCCACTTCGTGTCTGAACAGCATTGCTCTGGGGAAAGGCAAAGCCCTTTAAAGAGAATGATCTGAAATGGGAGGAGGTGGCACAGAATTTTATTAATAGACAGTGTTACCCTACACGTCATCATGGGTGATATAAATAGGAAGGGAGTCTCGGAATCAGCATCACATGCAAACGAGTACAGCAACATGCCTTTAGCCAGAGTGGCAATCTCCCCAATGTCACTCAGCCTGAATGCCCTTGTGGATCAGGAGGGGGCAGAAATGCAGAGGGATCAAAGATTTTTATCCCGCTTGCATGTGCAGAATGCTGCTGGTGGTACAGAAATTCCCTCAGTGACGGATTCTTGAGCAAATGGCACAGAGTGATTTTCCAAAACTCAGACTCAGAGCTCAGCGGTGTTCGTGGTGACCCAGATGTGTAAAGTCTGGAATCGTTAGCTGAAATCAGCTGGCTTCCCTTCAGTTACTAGTAACACTCTGTTATACTAGGCCAGGCACAAGGGGCCAAACAGTAGTGACAAGTCTGAGTCATCAGCAGAGCAAATGACACCAAATAAAAGTAGGCTCCTGAGAGGACAGATGTTAAACAAGGTTTTCCACAACTTGTGGTCATTCAGGATCTCAGCACATGTTCTATTCAGGTTGATAACTCCCATGTCCCAGCCAAATTCCAGGTCAGGTAGTTATATAGTGCATCTCAGCAATTCCAGGTAGATGCAAGATTCTTCTTCACTTCCTGTCCTAGTCTGTTGTATGGTGCAGTTGTGTCTCACTCCAGAGACAGCTGAATTTCAGCGGTGAGTGAAATGATCCCTGCATATATCCAGCACAGTGGTGTTGGAAAGCTTGATTAATTCATTAAGATTTGTAAAGCACTCCGAGATCTTTGGATGAAAACATTTTTAAGAAGTGCAAAGTATTGAATATATTATCTATTCTCAAATGCGCGCTTGTCTACCTTCCAGGAGCTAGTTGCTATGAAATTCTGGCTGTGGGCATCTACATATCCAGTCTTCTATGAAAGATGATAATTTGCAATATGGACCTGTAACTTTTCAATCAATAGAATGTAAAAATCCACATGAAATACCTCCCTCCCGATCCCACCCCTGTGATAATTGTGCTTCTTGCAGGGTCTTGGAAATACCCAAACACTTGAGAAACGCTGAAATCTCTCTTAGCTCAGTCCCAGTTTGCACCATCTTCCTGCCCCTGACAATAACTTCACATAAGTATTAAAATTCCTCACCCACACACATTCCTGGGAGCGTTGTGTGCAACATACCATTCCCTGGAAAATATATGCATCATAAAAATCTTACCAGCTAAAGATGTGGTTGCCAGTTGTCCCACATTGAGACTCTGACCAGGTCCCTGGTGGTTTCTCTTTGATCTCAGCACTGACTGCACATCTGTCCTGCTTGTGAAGAGTGGAGCTGGGAAGCCTGGGGGAGCCATGCCTAGTGGGGAATGGAAAAAGGGTTTAACCGCAAATAGCAGATATTTAGAACCCTGCAAATCTGCGGATATCCACTTTGTATCCGCGGACCATATTTGAGGCTTGCAGATCAGATGCGGATACAGATACAGATGCAGGGATCTACATTTATTTAGCTCCAGATCAGTGTATACAAGAGCCTTTTACACGCTCATCCTAGAGCTCATGGGCAGGATTCCTCAGAGGAGCACCCTGGCCTGCTGCTTCTTTCTTCTCCCCTATATTTCCCCCTTGTTACTGTCCCCATTCATTGTCCCTCTGAGGAACTGCAAAGGGAACTGGCTCCTGAGGCTTCCTTCAGCTCTTGCGGGTGAAATTCCATTTGCTCCAGTGGAACTGCACTTGCTCCAGATCTGAATCCAGTGCTCGGAGACCATTGGTTGGAAGGTGCTACTGGCCTCCAAAGCAAAGCACCATGACTAATATAGTGAATGTAATTCATTTGTATTCACATTTGGTGCTAGCTGACATTCGTACTCTCCCCAAAGTCTCCCTCTCTGTCCCATGAGGGCTGGTAGAGCCCATGGATTAGCACTAATGGGTGAAACTACAATGGACCATTGCTGTGTAAATATGGGGAATTTTTCAGTAGTCTTGATCCCCATACCAACCCTCCACTGATTCCTTCACTAGGATCTTATTCAATGCAGCAGAGGAATGGGGCAAATCTTTGGCTCTATGTTGTTACCCACCCTGTTCCCTTCAGGATCCTCTCCAGCCCAGGATTCTGGGTTGAGTTAATCTATGGTATTTGTGACTCCATCTGAGCAGAGAGGGCTGTTGTCTTGTCCACACTAAAGCACTAAGCATTTCGTGGCGCAGGTCCCACATCTCCGCTGCTCATAGTAGGGATGATATTGTAGAAGGGTGAAGAACACGGCTCAGAAGAAATTATTAACTTTTTCTGCCCAGGTATGTACCATTCTCAGCCCTTGTACTGTGGAGAACAATCCTTCATTGGCCTTTGCACTTACTGCAGCAAATAGTCGTTTCATCCAGAGATCACAAAATCCTTCACAGAAGTGGATATCACTGATACTCTTTTTTACAGATGGGGAAACTGAGACACAGAAAGGCTTCAAGGATTTGCCCAAGGCTATCAAGCAAGTCAGTGACAGATAGGCCTGGAACCCAGGAGTCTTGATTTCCAGCACCATGCTCTAACCATTAGACAGTGCTGCCATAACACGTGTGAGAATCGTTTAGATGACTTTGCTAGCGCTTTTCCATTGCTAGTTTCTGGGACTGAGTGGTTAGACTCACACTTGAATTATTGAGCATCAGTCTGGGCTCCGTATTAAAGGAAGGATATGAAAGAACTGAGAAAAAGAACTAAAATGGGAAAGAAGATGAGACAGAGTCCTTGGGGGCTACAACTATGAGGAGAAATTCAGGGCTAGACAGACACACAGACTTGCACCAAAATAACAAAAGAAGTACATTCAAACCCCTTTTAACTATTTTGATACACACGGGAACAGCCCCAAGAGGTGATGTGTTGGAAGGCTAGAGAGCAGGTGGAAAGGCACAAGCAGGGTCAGAGAGGCAGCAACTGGGTACTAGAAGAGTTTAGAAAAAACTTATTTATGTAGCAGAGGGGAATGATTACGTAGAAAGGCAACTGAACAGAGACAGCAGAGTTCTGTCTGAACGTTCTTACCTACTGTTGCATCTGAAGAAGTGGGTTTTTCACCCACAAAAGTTTATGCCTAAATAAATATTTTAGTCTTTAAGGTGCCACTGGACTCCTTGTTGTTTTTGTGGATACAGACTAACACGGCTACCCCCTGATACTTACCTACTGTTGTTTCAACTCCTAAGCATATTATCCCCATTGTTCTCTATAACATCTAGTTTATTTTGTGCATTTGACAGCACTTTGCCTGTAGTCAGTTTCAATATTTCTCCTCTAAAGTCAAGTCCACCAGTTTCAATTTTAAAACCACAGAAATGGGCAGAGCTACTCAGAGGTATGTGTAGAAACCAGTGCTGCTAACTCACAAGATTTTATCAGAGTCTTGCAATTTGGGGGTTATTTTAAAGTCTGCAACTCAATCCTTAATTTGTAATTTGTAAAGAGGTGCTGGGGCTCAAGCAATTAGGTGCTGGAGCTCATGCAGGCCTAGTGGTTCCAGGGCTATGAACTGCCAATTCAGCCCTGGCACAAATTAAGCGCTGTCCCAACTACTGGAATCAGGTTATTAACTGAGAATCTCAGCTTTCATTTTAAAAAGGTAAGTATCTAGGCCTTATGGCTATAGAAAAAAAGCTTGAAAATGTGAACCTTAAAGACACCAAAACCAGGAGATAAATAAAAAGAACCCAACGTATATTATGTTTAAATCACATGGTTTTTAAGCCAATCTTGCGATTTTGCAGGCTCTGGTGTGATTTTTGGAATGCTTGACTTTTAACTTATTTTCTGAAATGGACTAGATTACAAGGTGATGGTGACCTCTTCCCTTAAAATCTTGTCCAGATACTGCACTGTGTTCGTTCTTGAGCAGAAGTGAAACAATTCCATATTGGCTCCATTCTGGAGCTGCTAAACATTCCTTTAGGAAAAGCTTAACATTGTAAAATGCAAGTGTAAACAGGGGTCTCACCATGCTTCACTGTCACTAGAATCTTTTCAGTACTGTTTAAGGGGGCAGATTGCAATTCCCAGTGCCCATGACCATGCCTCAAGTCATTGCCCACTTTTGACTGTTCTCAGATGTAAGAACATAAGAATGGCCATACTGGGTCAAACCAAAGGTCCATCCAGCCCAGTATCCTGTCTACCAACAGTGACCAATGCCAGGTGCCCGAGAGGGAGTGAACCTAACAGGTAATGATCAAGTGATCTCTCTCCTGCCACCCACCTGGCAAACAGAAGCTACGAACACCATTCTTTACCCATCCTGGCTAATAGCTATTAATGGACTTAACCTCCATGAATGTATCTAATTCTCTTTTAAACCCTGTTATAGTCCTAGCCTTCACAACATGTAAATGTTTAATTATACTGGTATAACTTAAATTGGTTTAAAACCCAATGTAAGTTTAAACCAGTGCAAAACCCTGTATGGATACTCTTATATGGGTTTAAACTCACTGTGTTGGTCAAGCTTGCAGGTGCAAGCTAAACTGATATAAGCCAAGTTTAAATTAATATAATAGCATCCCTACATAAACTTGCTCTGTTTTATCTAAATAATTTTAAAATCACACCTTAAGGCTTGTCTATCAGAGCAAGTTGCACTGTTCTAGCTTTCCTTTTTCTGGAAGAAAACCAGTTCAACTTTATGTGTAGGACAGACCCTTGATTCTCCAGTAGCTGTCCATCAGTGATATGCACAATTAACAGGATCCACAACCCAATTCCTAGCAGGGTTTGTAAATACAAGTTGATTTTATTGGTGAGTCAGAGAGAAAATCACATAGTAAAAGGGGTGGTTTTAAAGGGAACACTCTATTAGACGGATCATAATGCTGTGTCCTTGACCCCAAAGTTAAAGACTTCCTGTCTCCAAACATCCCAGTCTGTCACATGTCCTAAGGAAGTCTGTCTCCCCATCCTAAGGAAGGACTATAATTTAGAGTCTTTCTCTTAGCTACATGTTAAATCTAAATTAGTTTTTGGTATTAAATCACAGCCCTGTCACCAGAGCAGGATGGTAAAACCTGTTTGAGTCCTGTACCAATGGCTTCTGCCTTGTTATTCCCACCAGATGAAACACCTTCCATTTTGTGTGTCAGCTAAACGCTTCTCCTGTTCCCAAACACGCAGGAACATTTCAGCAACATTCTGTTTAAAGGGCATTTTTTTTTCTCAGTGCCCAGCTTAGATAACTAAGCTGGGCCCTCTGGGTGTTTATGGGAAAGAGGGGTTATCCTCCTATCTGCCTCACAGAACAAGAGTAGAAAACATTAGTTCCTCTGGGAGCGGGCTCTCCACACCTACACAAGCAACATCTGCTCACAAACTGCAGCCACATACATATAGACACCGCCACAGTCTTCAGGAGGATTGTATCAAGATTTTAAGCAATAAAAGTATAACCTCCTACCACTTGACCTATAGAAAGAACTCCATTATCAGGTACTAAGTACAGGTTATTATCCTCACACTGGAGTGAGTCATCAGGAGTCATAGTCATGTGGACCAAGCTAGTGTATTGCATGTAATCATGAAAGTATTTTGTTCAATTGAATGATTTACAATCCATACCTTTGATCTATTTACCTGGACAAATCAGGAATGCTGCTTGGCCAAGATTAGTGCTCCAATGTATTTGGGTGCAGATTTTCTGATAACAGATAAGTTCAGAAATGTAATACAAAACTCTAAATCACAGATCTGGCTATATGTGGTCTGGCCTGTGGACACGTGAGAACTGTACTTTGCTGAAGAGGAATTTGGGTGGATATAAATAGAGGCATAATTTGGGCCAAATGTTGAAGAAATGGACTGTAGGTTTCCTCAAGCAAATAGAGAATGTATGTGTGTGCGCGTGCACGTGTGCGCTCATGTAGAAAGAACATGTGTGGTGCAAGCCATGGAACATGTATAGGCAGGTAGGGAAATGTCCGAGTGCTACTAACAGAAATAGTTGCATGTAGGGTGACCAGATATCTTAATTTTATAGGGACAGGCCCGATATTCAGGGCTCTTTCTTATATAGGCGTCTATTACCCCCCATCCCCATCCCCATTTTTCACACTTGCTATCTGGTCACCCTAGTTGCATGCAAGTAAGTGTTCAGGCAAATAATGGAAAATGTGCAGACAAAAAGGCATGTGTGCACAAGGGGATATATATCTGTGCAATAAACAGAACATGTATATGCACATTTAATCCACGGTGAGCCTGTGTTACATGTACCCAGAGGCTTGGCTCAGGCTTTTGGCTCTAGAGGCCTCCGGTTCAATCCCTGGGGTGTCAGCCAAGATGGCAGGCATCAGTAGGGGCCTTGTGCAGCCTTACACAAAAGTGCAAGCCGCAGAATCTGCCACCGACTCAACGCTTGAGCCTGGCACCCCCAAATGTGGCCAGCGGCTGCCCGTTATGAGGGCGCTCCGACCTGGCATGCGGGGTTGCTTGCCACTCTCAGCCGCGCCTAGCCTGCCCATTGCTAGAGCGACCGTCTTTGTGCGCGTGCAAGTAATGGGCCGTGGGCGCGCAAATGGGGGGGTGCTCCAACCCCGCCCGCAGCCCGGGCTAGGTGTGCCCGAGCACCGCCTCGCCGCTAACGGTCCCGCGCACGCACAGGACCCCTGAGGCCGCCGGCACTGATGGGTCACGGGGTAAGGGACCGTTCCGGCGCGCTCCCTGCTGTGACGCAGCCGGCTCCGCCACCCGCTTCCAGGCAGTCAGGTGACTCCACCTCCTTGTGACGTCAGCTCAGCAGTGGTGTCTGAGGCGGGTGGCGAGAGGGCGAGTGAGAGAGCGAGGAGCGGGGCTGCTGGGCGCGCAGGTACCGCGGGGCGGGGTTGGGGGTAGGCGGCTGGCTGAGGGGAAACGGAGGGGGGGCCTGGGGAGGTCTGGGAGGGTGATGGGTGGGTCTAGGGGAGCCCCTGACTGAGGGGGTGAGTTGGGTTTAAGGGAGTCTTTGACAGGGGGAGTGGAGGGTGTGGGGTGAATCTGGAGAGCCCAGGGTGAGGGGGAGAAGGGTGGGATGGGTCTAGGGAGCTCTGAGGGGAGTGGGGGAGCCCTGAGGGGAGGGAGTTGGGTGGGGTCTTGGGGAGCCCTGAGGGGAGAGGGGGAGCCCTGAGGGGAGGGAGTTGGGTGGGGTCTGGGGGAGCTCTGAGGGGAGAGGGGGAGCCGGAGGGGAGGGAGTTGGGTGGGGTCTGGGGGAGCCCTGAGGGGAGGGGAGGGAGTTGGGTGGGGTCTAAGGGGGGAGCCCTGGACTGAGCAGGAACAGCAATGCTGGACTGAGGGGTGGTGTGGGTCTGGGGCAATCTTGGGTTGTGAAAGAGGCTGGTGTGTGAAGGAGCCCTGGGCTACGGGGGAGCTGCTGACTGAGTGCCTGGGATGGGGTGGGTCTCTTTGGGAAATCATCCTGGTGGCTTCTCCCCATCCTGGCATGGTGAGCTGGGCAGCATTCCTGTGGTGAGGGGCTGCTTATCTTCTCCCCTCAGGACTTGTGAGAGTCACTTCCCCAGGGTGTTAGGAGTGGTGCAAAGAAAACAAGGCACATCTAGATTAAATATATCAGGGGAAACTTTATAGCTCCAAGAACAGGATCTTGCTGCCTCAGGACGTTGGTGTTGGGATCTTGCAGATATGACACTAGCACAGAAACTTGGTTGGGGTGACTTAATTAAACAAACACAGCCATGAGGGCAGGTGGGGCTGGCACTGGTTACAGGTCCCAGAGATCCTATGATGTTTCTGCCCCATCAGTTAGAACTAGTTATTGACATGAAGTTGCTTTAAAATGTGTAAGCTTTCCTTGTGGGGAGAGAGACAGCTATGAAATTAATGGACTGTTTGCTTTGTGCTGTGGTATGTTCTGTCAGGGTTAATAGCATTTATCTCAAATGCATTTGTTTGTATATATGAGGGACAATTGCAAATGAATTACTAGGGTAGCTGGGCATCTTAGACACACCTGTGATAGGCACTCTAGCATTGTCTTGAGTTAACAGAGACAGTCTTACCATACCCCACATTAGAGGCTTGCACAGGAGTGGGCAAACTATAGCCTGGGGGGCCACATATGGCCCTTCAGACATTTTAATTTGGCTCTCAAGCTCCCATGAGGGAGCAGGGTCCAGGGCTTGCCCTGCTCCGGTGCTCCAGCGGGGTTGGGGGTTGGCCCCCTCCATGCATGCTGTGGCTCCACCCAGCTCCCAGAAGCAGCGGCAAGTTCCCTCTCTGGCTCCTACAGGTAGGGGCAGCCAGGGGCTCCACATGCTGCCCACAGCCCAACTGCAGCTCCCATTGGCCAGGAACTGCAGTCAGTGGAAGCTGCAGGAGCAGCACCTGTAGTTGGGGCAATGCGCAGAGCAGCCTGGTGACACCTCCACGTAGGAGCCAGGAGAGGGACATGCTGCTGCTTCTGGGAGCTGCTTGAGCTAAGCGCTGCCGGAGCCTGCACCCCTGCCCGTATCCCTGCCCCAGCCCTGATCACTCTCCTGCACCCACAAACCCTTTTCCCCAGCCCCACCCCAGAGCCTGCACACTCAGCTGGAGCCCTCACCCCCCACCCCAACCCCCTGTCCCAGCACAAAGCCCTCTCCTGGACCCTGAACTCCTCATTTCTGGCTCCACCCCAGAGCCTGCACCCCCAGCCAGAGCCCTCACCTCGTCCCACACCCTAGCCCCCAGTTTTGTGAGGCCTGCCATACAATTTCCATACCCAGATGTGGCCTTCAGGCCAAAAAGTTTGCCCACCCCTGGTATAAAATATAGTATAAAAGATCAACCCAGCACAGACATTCTGTCCTAGCCATTGCTCCTAAAAGTGCTGAAATAAAGTTATTTAAATATTTTATAAGCTAATTCCTCTTTCTGGCACTTCATCTCTCTGTGTATTATACTATATAGCCTCGGTGAGCAATTGCTCAGAACAGTAGTTCTAACCTACCTAGATTTGTTATACTGGCTGTGGAGATGTACAGCATTTAAGCAAATACAAGTAAACCTGGAATTTACACAGTTCTTGGGTGAACAACAGAAACTTTTATAAAAATTGAGTATGTAAACAATTAATTTTGGTTTCAATCTGAATTTAAGATACAGAGCTACATATGAATTTGGGATCAGATAAAAATGGATGTTTGGGGTTTATCCAAATACGTGTAAGGCAGATGAGTCCCCTTTCTCTACAGAGAACTGAAGTCAGGACTGAAGAGTCAATGGAAGGGATGAAATGAGAATCTCCCTCTTCCTCCAATTATCCCCCTACTGTACTAAAACATTTAAAACCTGTAAATTCCCCATCTGGATGGTTAGAGACAAGGGACATAAATCTAGGACTTATTCTGCTAACCCAGGGGTGGCAAACTTTTTGGCCCGAGGGCTATATTTGGGTATGGAAATTGTTTTGCGGGTCATGAATGTTCACAAAATTGGGGGTTGCAGTGTGGGAGGGGGAGAGGGCTGTGGCTGGGGCTGCAGGTTCTGGAGAGGAGCCAGAAATGAGGAGTTCAGAGTGCAGGAGGAGGCTCTGGGCTGGGTCAGGGGGTGAGGGCTCTGGCTGGGGGTGCAGGCTCTGGGGTGGGGGTGGGGATGAGGGTTTGGGGATGTAGGAGGGTGCTCTGGGCTGGGACTGAGGGGTTCAGAGAGCAGGAGGGGGATCAGGGCTGGTGCAGGGGGTTAGGGTGCAAGCTCTGGCAGTGCTTACCTCAAACAGCTCCTGGAAGCAGTGGCATGTCCCTCTCCAGATCCTATGAGGAGGCGTGGCCAGGCTGCTCTGCGTGTTGCCCCATCTGCAGGCACTGCCCCTGCAGTTCCCATTGACCACGGTTCCTGGCCAACGGGAGCTGCGGGGGCCATGCTTGGGTCATGGACACATGCAGAGGCCCATGGCTGCCCCTTTGCATAGGAGCCAGAGCGGGGACTTGCCGCTGGTTCTGGGAGCTGGGCAGAGCCACAGCGTGTGCAGAGTGGGGCCAACCCCAACTCCGCTCCCCGGCTGGAGTGGGGCAAGCCTTGGACCCTGCTCCCTGGCGGGTGCTTCAGGACTGAATTAAAATGACTGGAGGGCCGGATGCGGCCCCCAAGCTATAGTTTGCCCACCCCTATTTTATGCAGTGAAACCTATAGAAAGCACCACCTTTATAGGTCAATCTCTGTATTAACAGTCTGCAACAAAATGTTTCTAAATCTATATTGAATTATGCCTCTGCTTAATTTTTCTTACAAGCAACTGATTTCTGTCTGTCTCTTGAGTAGTTTGAGTTTTAACTGGCATTGAAAATCACACATATCCCAAAAATGTTAATGTAGTGTTTCCATTACAGGGATACCCACAGGTGCTTCATTCTGAATTATACAGTACCTTACTTACCATAGATGATGTTGTAAACCTATATTCCAGTGCAATTGATTTCATTATTTACTATTGTGATGAAACTATTCTGTTGAAAATTTAGAGAGAGAGAGAGAGAGAGAGACATTTGATAGGATAGAGAGGCATAGGAACTCTATCATGAATAGTTAAATCTCTTGTTTGCTCCTGGAGAGACAAGGTGGGTGAGGTAATATTTTTTGTTTTCTGTTTGTAGACTTTTTCTAATTCAGATTAAATAATTATTTTATTCTATGTTATATGCTTCTTGTAGAGCATAACTTGCCTGTGTATAGAATTTTTGTGTTTAACAGATTGTCCTGTATTATTTGTATCTGATCTATCTTTTTGTTGTGTTAGACCCCAGTTTAAACTAGCAATATACTTGCTCAGTATGCCTTAAACATATATTGGGAATCATTACATTGCACAAGAGTGATATTGGAAATAGGCACTTCATGAGACATGAAATATTGTTTCGATGTTTATGTATGTTTGGAAATGGAAAAATGACACTATATGGTTCAGTGAGTGGAAAATAAATTTTGGTCTTCAGGGAAATGGGATAAGATAACAGAAAGTATAAGTCAATCAAACTGGATTCAAATAAATTGTACTGTTAAGTCATAGCCCAAAACCTGACTCTAGTACAGTTGTTCTCAAACTTTTGTACTGGTGAACCCTTTCAAATAGCAAGCCTCTGAGTGCGACCCCTCTCATATAAATTAAAAACACTTTTTAATATATTTAACATCATTATAAATGCTAGAGTCGAAGCAGGATTTGGGGTGGAGGCTGACAGCTCGTGACCCCTCCATGTAATAACCTCACAACCCCCTTAGGGGTCCCAACCCCCAGTTTGAGAACCCTTGACTTAGTGTCATATGCTCATTTAGCTCTGACACTGGTCAGTCAAGAGGAAGGCTGTAAAGACCCGTCATGTGACAAGAGGAGATCACTTCTTCTAAGGCCTGGGCTACGCTGGCCTATTCATGTAGCTGAAGTTGAAGTATCTTAGTTCAACTTACCTGGCTGTCCTCAAGGCAGCGAGTTGACCGCTGTGGCTCCCCCATCAGCTCCGCTTACTCCTCCTGCTGAGGTGGAATACAGGCATTGATTCGGGGATCGATTTATCATGTCTAGACAAAATGCAATTAATCAATCCCCAATACATCGAACACTATCCACCAATCCGGCGGGTAGTATAGTTGTACCCTTAGGGTTTAGATTTAATTAAGCTCCACTTAATGATCTGTGTAAACAAAAATAAAATTTTAGTATGAAAACTGTTAAAAATTTAACTAAAAATCAGTATTCTAATTTTTGCTGTAGTTGTATATCCTAAAGATAGTACTGTGACATTAGCAATCTACTTATCCATCAGTTCAAATGATGCAACATTAGATGACAAAGTGGGAGACTCAAACTCAGATTTAGACTTTGGCAAGTTCCGTACCACATGTAAGAATCTGAGTGTTTATTGAAATAAGCTGCAGACTTGTCAATTTCATTAACTGTGTTGGCATAAGAGTATACAAATGTTGTCAGTGTGGATTTAACTGCACTCCTGTGCCATGTGGCTTGTGAAGCTGTTAAACAGAGGAATCTTGTGTCCTTCCTCTGGGCTGCAGATAAGGCACCATATTGCAACTGTATATAGGGTATGGAGAGATTAAGAAATGGTAACAGAGAAAGAAGGGGCAAGGAATCCCATTCCAATGGTCAGCCTGACAAGAAAATTCTCCTTTGAGGAATGTGAGTCTTGAGAGAAGAGTGAGCACAAAGACATTTTCTACAGAAATGTCTTTAGTTGTGTGCAGTTTCTTAAGGTCATATGCTGATCCCATTTACTGCCGCGAGAATTCCATTGCGTACCTACGGCAGTACGTGCCCTTATATCATCCCAGCAAAACTTCAGTGTTACTGACATAGGCAATTACTGATGCTGTCTGTCTGGGGATGCTGTCAGGCTGTCATTTAATTAATAAGCAACATATTTCCTTGTTTTTTTAAAAGGATTTTTTAATTAACTTATGTGCTACTGTGTTAACTATTCATCAGCTTGAACAGTGTGACTGTTCTAGTCAGTTTTACTCTTATCAGTCTTAAATTCTGGTTTTCATGCATTGTTTGTGGTTGAAAGTGAATATTAAAATCCAAACTCTTTTCATTATAATTTAAAATAAAAATCCTAGCCATTTTAAACAAAACCTAAATTTTAGGCTGAAACTTAGTGTCTGTAATGTTGCAACATTAATACTGTGCAACTTGCAACTTTAATACTGTGCAAATGTCTTTGTAAAATAAAATATTAAAAACACAAAAGCTAAGATTCTGTAAAAACAAACAAAATTATACTAAGGCCACAATTCTTCAATGAGCTCCGCACAAGTGTGGGGTCTGCCTTTCACTCCTTTGCAGGGTTGTGGTATAAGTACCTTAAACTGTAGAGCTTGACTTCAGTGGAGCTGTGACAGTTTTCACTGACTGTGATCTGCCCCTGTGACTTTTCCTGTATCAGTGACTTCAGCATCCCTGGTACCAAGCCCCATATGGTTTTATAAACCCTATAGCATATCAGGGAAACTTGAAGACCTCTTTATATAATTGAAGGTTTGGTATAATTACAGTGGCAACACACTGGATGTAATTTATCTTGATTCAATAAAGCTTTTCTTGTAGGAACCACATACAGCCGCTTTCCAGCTTCTAGCTCTTGTTTGTATAAACAGAGACAGATGGGTATAAACTGGGGAACAGATCACAAGCAGTGAGAATTGATAGTGCAGCCTTAAACTAAGGGGAAGTAACAAAGGAAAAGTGGAATGTGCTTTGGGCCTTCTCCTCTTCAGTGTGTTCCCTAATGATCCAGAAGAAGCTGAAATTCCCTTGTGATGGGAGGATTATAGCAGTGGCGCCCTGGAGCTTGTGGGAGTGTATTGCTGTTGTGAAGTCTTCAGGAGATAAAGAGCAGCAGACTCAGATTCTGCAACTGTACTATGCTCCACAAATGGAGATTTTCCATGGGAAGGACATGATTGAATGTGACATCAATAGAATTGGCCGAAATATTTTCAGCATAACTTTTTTCCATTGAAAAATACCATTTACTTGAAACTGCCATGTGTCATGGAAACATACTGCTTTTGATGGCCATTTTGTTGGGAAGGTTTCTCAGGTGCAGGATGGACTCTGGTCAAAATGAGTGTGCTATAGCCTGGTGGTTAGGGCACTGATCTGGGATGTGGGAGTGGGGACTTGAACATGGGCCTCCCACACTTCAGTCTTTCTCCTGCTCCTTCTCCTCCCTCCTTAAGTGAAGACTTCTGAAAAGTCTCTGTTTCATTCTTTAAAGGAACAAAAATGACTTTCAAAACCTCAGTGTTTCATGAAATATAATTGTTGTCCTTTCCCGTGTTAATTTTTAACTTTGTTGGTGCCTCTAAATTAATCTCCTTTTCAAGTGGGGACTTGAAAGAGAGAGTCTCTTCATGTCGACAACCTCTAACTAATAGCAAGATTTCTTCATTCACAGGGTGAAATGGGTGCTGGATGTGGCTGAGTTGTTATTGCTCAGTAGTGTTCCTCCAGAGTAGACTGAATTTAAAAGGTCTGTGGGGCAAGAACTGGTCGTATTTTAGCAGCATACTGGTCATAGAATCTTAGGACTGGAAGGGACCTTGAGGTCATCTAGTCCATTCCCCTATACTGATGGCAGTACTAAGTATTATCTAGACTATGTCTAACAGGTGTTTATCTCACCTACTCTTAAAAATCTCCAATGATGGAGATTCCACAACCTCCCTAAGCAATTTATTCCACCCTGACAGTCTGGAAGTTTTTCCTAATGTCCAACCTAAACTGCCGTTGCTGCAATTTAAGCCCATTGCTTCTTGTCCTATCTCCAGAGGTTAAGGAGAACATTTTCCCCCTCCTTCTTGTAACAACCTTTCATTTGCTTGAAAACTGTTATAATGGCCCTTCTCAGTTTTCTATTCTCCAGACTAAACAAACTCAGTTTTTTCAATCTTCCCTCATAGGTCATGTTTTCTAGATCTTTAATCATTTTTGTTGCTATTTTCTGGACTTTCTCCAATTTCTCCACATCTTTCCTGAAATGTGTTGCCCAGAACTGGACCTAATCAGCACGGAGTAGAGTGGAAGAATTACTTCTCATGTCTTGTAAAAGTTTACAACACTCATGCTAATACATGCCAGAATGATGTTTGCTTTTTTTGCAACAATGTTACACTGTTGACTCATATTTAGCTTGTGATCCACTATGACCCCCAGATCCCTTTCTGCACTACTTTTTCTTAGGCAGTCATTTCCCATTTTGTGTATGCACCACTGTTATTCCTTCCTAAGTGGAGTACTTTGCATTTGTCCTTATTGAATTTTATCCTGTTTACTCCAGTTTGTCCAGATCATTTTGAAGTTTAATCGTATCCTCCAAAGTACTTGCAACCAGTTTCGTATCATCCAGAAACTTTCTAAGTATACTCTCTATGCCATTATCTAAATCATTGATGAAGTTATTGAACAGAACTGAACCCAGAACTAATCCCTGCAGGACCCTACTCAGTATGCCCTTCTAGCTTGACTGTGAACCACTGATGACTATTTTTCGGAAATGATTTTTCAACCAGTTATGTACCCACCTAATAGTAACTCCAGCTAGGTTGTATTTCCCTAGTTTGTTTATGAGAAAGTCATGTGAGACAGTATCAAAAAGCCTTACTAAAGTCAAGATATACTACATAACCACTTCCCCCCGTCCATAAGGCTTGCTGTCCTGTCAAAAAAAGCTATTAGGTTGGTTTGACACGATTTGTTTTTGACAAATCAATTCTGACTGTTACATGTAACTGTATTATCTTCCAAGTGTGTGCAAATTGGTTGCTTCATTATTTGCTCCATTATCTTTCTTGGTACTGAAGTTAGATGACTGGTCTCTAATTCCCCAGGTTGTCCTTATTTCCCTTATTTGTGCATAGGCACTACATTTGCCCCATTCCAGTCCTTTGGAATCTCTTCTATGATTTTCTAAGATAATCACTAATGGCTCAGGTAACTCCTCAGTCAACTCCTTGAGTATTCTAGGATGTATTTCATCAGTCCCTGGTGACTTGAAAACATCTAACTTGTCAAAGTAATTTTTAACTTGTTCTTTCCCTATTTTATCCTCTGATCCTACCTCATTTTCATAGAATCATAGAATATCACGGTTGGAAGGGACCTCAGGAGGTCTTCTAGTCCACCTCCCTGCTCAAAGCAGGACCAATCCCCAACTAAATCATCCTAGCCATACCTTTGTCAAGCCTGACCTTAAAAACTCCTAAGGAAGGAGATTCCACCACCTCCCTAGGTAACCCATTCCAGTGTTTCACCACCCTCCTAGTGAAAAAGTTTTTTCTAATACCCAACCTAAACTTCCTCCACTGCAACTTGAGACCATTACTCCTTGTTCTGTCATCTGCAACCACTGAGAACAGTCTAGATCCATCCTCTTTGGAACCCCCTTTCAGGTAGTTGAAAGCAGCTATCAAATCCCCATTCTGCAGACTAAATAATCCCAGCTCCCTCAGCCTCTTCTCATAAGTCATATGCTTCAGCCCCCTAATCATTTTTGTTGCCATCCGCTGAACTCTTCCCAGTTTTTTCACATCCTTCTTGTAGTGTGGGGCTCAAAAATGCTGAAGAGAGGGGAATGATCACATCCCTCAATCTGCTGGCAGTGCTCGTCCTTATACAGTCCAAAATGCTGTTAGCCTTCTTGGCACCAAGGGCACACTGTTGACTCATATCCAGCTTCTCATGCACTGTAACCCCTAGTCCTTTTTTGCAGAACAGCTGTCTAGCCACTCAGTCCCTAGTCTGTAGCAGTGCATGGGGTTTTTCTGTCATAATTGCAGGACTCTGCACTTGTCCTTGTTGAACCTCATCAGATTTCTTTTGGCCCAATCCTCTATTTTGTCTAGTTCCTTCTGTATCTATCCCTACCTTCCAGCATATCTACCGTTCCTCCCAGTTTAGTGTCATCTGCAAACTTGCTGAGAGTGCAATCCACACAATTCTTCAGAACATTAATGAAGATATTGAACAAAACCGGCCCCAGGACAGACTCTTGTCGCACTCAGCTTGATACTGGCTGCCAACTAGACATGGAGCCATTGATCACTACCCATTAAGCTCGATGAGCTAGCCAGCTTTTTATTCACCTTATAGTCCATTCTTCTAGCCCATATTTCTTTAACTTGCTGGCAAGAATACTGTGGGAGATCGTTATCAGAAGCTTTGCTAAAGTCAAGGAATAACAGGTCCACTGCTTTTCCCTTATCTGCAAAGCCAGTTATCTCATCATAGAAGGCAATTAGGTTAATCAGGCATGACTTGCCCTTGGTGAATCCATGCTGACTGTTCCTGATCACTTTCCTCTAAGTGCTTCAAAATTGATTCCTTGAGGACCTGCTTCATGATTTTTCCAGGGACTGAGGTGAGGCTGACTGGCCTGTAGTTCCCAAGATCCTCCTCCTTCCCTTTTTTAAAGATGGGCACTAGCTTAGCCTTTTTACAGTTATCCAAGATCTCCCCCGATCACAATGAGTTTTCAAAGATAATAGCTAATGGCTCTGCAGTCACATCCATCAACTCCATTAGCACCCTTGGATGCAGTGCATCCAGCCCCATGAACTTGCGCTCGTCCAGCTTTTCTAAATGGTCCTGAACCACTTCTTTCTCCACAGAGGGCTGATCTCCTCCTCCTCCACATTTTCACTGGCATTAATTATGTTTGATGTCCAATTGCTACTAACCTTTTTGGTGAAAACTGAAACAAAGAAGTCATTTAACACTTCTGCAATTTCCACATTTTCTGTTATTGTTCCCCCCT
The DNA here is from genome assembly GCF_007399415.2 of Gopherus evgoodei. Classification (NCBI taxonomy): domain Eukaryota; kingdom Metazoa; phylum Chordata; order Testudines; family Testudinidae; genus Gopherus; species Gopherus evgoodei. Next base: position 37,334,207 of record NC_044329.1, read on the forward strand.
CCGCCCCCCGCAATGGAGTAATGGGCCTACCCTGTCTTTGGTCTTTCTCTTCCTTCCAGTGTGTTTGTAGAATGTCTTCTTGTTACTCTTTATGTCTCTAGCTAGTTTAATCTCGTTTTGTGCCTTTGCCTTTCTAATTTTCTCCCTGCATACTAGCGTTGTTTGTTTATATTCATCCTTTGTCATTTCACTTAGTTTCCACTTTTTGTAGGACTCTTTGAGTTTCAGCGCATTAAAGATCTCCTGGTTAAGCCAGGGTGGTCTCTTGCCCTACTTCCTATCTTTCCTACGCAGTGAGGTAGTTTGCTCTTGTGCCCTTAATAATGTCTCTTTGTAAAACTGCCAACTCTCTGGAACTTTTTCCCCTTACACTTGCTTCCCATGGGAGCTTACCTACCAATTCTCCGAGTTTGCTAAAGTCTGCCTTCTTGAAATTTATTATCGTTATTGTGTTGTTTTCCCTCCCACTATTCCTTAGAATCATGAAATTAGAATCGTGAGCTCTACCATTTCATGATCACTTACACCCAAGTTACTTTCCACTTTCAAATTCTCAACCAGTTCCCCCCTATTTGTCAAAATCAGACCTAGAATAGCCTCTCCCCTAGTAGCTTTTGCCACCTTCTGAAATAATTTTTTTTTAATCTCCAATCATTCCAAGAACTTGAATAATCTGTGCCCTGCTGTATTATTTTCCCAACAGATACTACTTCTGGGTAGCTGAAGTCTCCCATCACCACCAAGTCCCATACTTAGGATGATTTGGTTAGTTTAAGTTTCATCCACCTCTTCTTCCTGGTTAGATGGTCTGTAATGGACCCCTACCATGACATCACCCTTGGTTTTTACCCCTTTTATTCTTAGCTAGAGATTTTTCAACAAGTGTCTCCTATTTCCATCTTAACCTCAGTCCAAATGTATACATTTTTAATATATAAGGCAACACCTCCTCCCTTTTTCCCCTGCCTGACCTTCCTGAGCAAGCTGTACCCTTCTGTACCAATATTCCAGTCATGTGTATTATCCAGCTAAGTCTCTGTGATGCCAACAATGTCATAGTTGTGTGTGTTAAGTAGCATTTCAAGTTCTTGCTTGTTCCCTATACTTCTCACATTAGTATACAGGTATCTAATATACTGATTTGATTTCCCCCTATGTTTTCTCTTATCCCTGCTATAATGGCCCATGCTCCCTCCAGATTCTGAGCCTTCTCCCAGATCTCCATGTCATGCTCTACCTCTCTTGAGAAATGATCTTGCCAAGAGACTTTGTATTTGTTAGACAACATAGGAGACAGGTTCAATCCCTAAAGGTCACTGCATGTCAATTACTTGGTGATGAGACACAATTGATCATCATCAACTCACTCCTGTCTCCTAGGTATGCTCTCTGGACAATTCCATGCATGTTAGCAAAGTTCTTTAATCACCAAAGCAGTCATGCATTGTCAATTATATCTAAAATTGTTGAGAAGCCCAGCATGACTAAAATGGCCAGCTGACCCCAACCTAACAGGAGATCTTTCATCGCCCTTACAGGTGTAGTTCTGTCACAGAAGAGACAGTCGAAACTGTTGAGCATATCAGTAATTTCTGCCTTTTCAATTGACTTCCCTAAAATCATAGAATTGTAGGACTGGAAGGGACCTCAATAGGTCATGAGGAGTTCTGAGGCTGCAGAGTCATTGGCAAACACTTCAGAGTTGAGGGATGGCTTCTTCAGGAGGAATCAGATCTTTTGCATGTTCAGGAATGGCTAGCACCCTTCATTTGCTAAGTGAGGCATTGATCGTGCCTGTCAGTAGTAGAACATGCGTATTCCATATGCCTTCATCAACCAAAATGGATGAGGCTCAGTGCCGTGAGTGGTGTGCTCCAGGACTTGCAGAAGATCATAAGCGTCCACACCAGAAACAGTCAAACACAACCAGTGGATTGATAAGGCTGAGACCAGCCTGGAGCCATAATGTATCTTACCTCCAAGAGTGATGCTGGAGCCAACTGGAGGAATTGCCTTTGGGATGTGGGGCACTCTGGTGTCAGTATGTGCTATCTGAAAGAGTTAATCTGCGTGGGTCTTTGCAACTTTGGCTGAATACAAGCAACATATCTTAGCCTAGGAATTTATGTAACATACAGAAAAGCTATCGCTGAGGCCATCTCCTCTCCACTCTGTGGCTCAGCTGTTCCAACTTCCAGTGATCACCATTGCAATATGCTATACTTTGTCCACTAGGCACAACCAGAGTACTATGAGAAGCCAAGGAGTTGGTCTAGCAGCCATTAATAGCTGGTGGCCTGACTAGCACCCCTAGTGGAAGGAAAGCCTGTGTATGCCTTTTGTACCAGTGCGAAGACTCTAGAAATCCTTAGGTTTCCAAACATGTGAGACTATCCTAGCTTTAGCACTGATGCAAGAGTTATACCACAACTGTATTGAAACATATGATGAGATGGCTGGACCAATCAACAGCGTTGACCTTGACGTGAGTATCTCTGCTATGCAGACCAGCTGCAGAGATTGGGTCAAGCAGCACTGTGGGAGCTTTCAACTTTCTGGGTAAAATCAAGCGAGTCCAGCACTTCCTGGATGTCATGATCCATGCTATGCAACCTGACTAATCTCACAAGGATGTTACCATCAGAGGACAGTAATCATCAGCAGACCAGACACCAAGTCAGGACTCAATCATGAAATCTCTATAAAACCTGGTCATCTGTACACCAGTAGGGCCATGGACATTGGTCCTGTGCCAAGGACACAGGAGACAGATAGATGCTCAAACTTTGATTGGCCAAGTCATGTACCTCAAACATGATATTGGGTGAGGAGGGGAATTGCAGCTCATCCCCATCCATGCCAAAATTAATTCTGCACAAAGTTGTGGATCACAGTGCTCAGCTGGGACCACCCATAGACTGGAGTGGAATATATATTGCTAAGCATAGCACCTCCCTGAGGCAATAAAACAAACTGTCTAGAGGTAAGAATTGCATCACTAGAGATGCAGAAACAGCTGAGATGCAATGGAGTTGGTGGGAAGGAAGGTCAGGGTACAGTTAGGTGACCCACGTTGGGTAAGAACATAAAGACGGCCATACTAGCCCAGCATCCTGTCATCCGACCATGGCCAAAGCCAGGTACTTCAGAGGGAATGAACAGAAACAGGTAATCATCAAGTATTCCCTGTTGTCCATTCCCAGCTTCTGGCAAACAGAGACTAGAGACACCATCTCTGCCCATCCTGGCTAATAGCCATTGATTCACCTATCCTCCATGAATTTATCTAGTTCTTTTTTAGAACCCTGTTTGTAGTTTTGGCCTTCACAACATCATCTGTCAAAGAGTTCCACCGGTTGACTGTGCCTTGTGTGAAGAAATACTTCCTTTTATTTGTTTTAAACCTGCTGCCCATTAATTTCATTTGGTGACCGCTAGTTCTTGTGTTATGAGAAGGAGTAAATAACACTTTCTCACTCCACACCAGTCATGATTTTATAGACCTCAATCATATCCCTCCTTAGTCATCTCTTTTCCAAGTTGAAGAGTCCCAATCTTATTAATCTCTCCTCAAACGGAAGCTGTTCCATACCCCTAAACATTTTGGCTGCACTTTTTTGAACCTTTTCCAATTCCAGTATATCTTTTGAAATGGGGCGACTACAGCTGCATGCTTTACGGTGGCCTTTGCATGTTTGTAGAGGCAGACAGCTGATCTCGTGTCAGATTCAGTGAGGAAGGCACAGGTTCTTCGCTACCTATCACTAATGTCTTGAGGTGTGATCAGGTTCAAGGACCAGGTCCAGACAAAAGTTTAGATGTGTAAGGGTAAGTGACTTCTGTTATAACCTTATTCCCAGATCTGGACCTTAGCGTCCAAAATATGGGGGTTAGCATGAAAACCTCCAAGCTTAGCTACCAGCTTGGACCTGGTACTTGCTGCCACCACCCAAAAAATTAGAGTGTTTTGGGGCACTCTGGTCCCACTGAAAAACCTTCCCTGGGGACCCCAAGACCCAAATCCCTTGAGTCTCACAACAAAGGGAAATAATCCTTTTTCCCTTCCCCCCTCCAGGTGCTCCTGGAGAGATACACAGACACAAGCTCTGTGAAACTACCCTCTCCGTTCCCAATCCTGGAAACAAAAAGGACTTTCCTATTCCCCCAGAGGGAATGCAAAATCAGGCTAGCCAATTCAACACACACCGATCTCCCCTGATTTCTTCCTCCCACCAATTTCCTGGTGAGTACAGACTCAATTTCCCTGAAGTAAAGAAAAACTCCAACAGGTCTTATAAGAAAGAAAAAATACAAATGGTCTCTCTGTATTAAGGTGATACAATACAGGGCTAATTGCTTAAAAGAATATTGAATAAACAGCCTTATTCAAAAAGAATACAAATCAAAGCACTCCAGCACTTATATTCATGCAAATACCAAAGAAAAGAAACCATATAACTTACTATCTGATCTCTTTGTCCTTACACTTAGAAACAGAAGATTAGAAAACAGAAACTACTTCTCCAAAGCTCAGAGAAAGCAGGCAGCCAGAAAACAAAGACCTCAGACACACAATTCCCTCCACCCGAAGTTGAAAAAATCCGGTTTCCTGATTGGTCCTCTGGTCAGGTGCTCCAGGTGAAAGAGACATTAACCCTTAGCTATCTGTTTATGACAACTTCACACTAATGACAGTATTGGGACTGGCTTAGAATTCTTGAAATTTCAGTGAGCTTCATGAAAATCTTTTCACAAAAATGAGAACTTTCTGATTTTTACTTGGAGGTGGATTAAGATGGACTTGTTGGAATCCAAACACCATGGTAGGGAGAATCTAGACAGACCAGTTGGTAGCAAACCACAGCTGCCTCTTGGCCTTGGGTGGAAGGGGGATCAAGCATTCAGATTGTTGTCTTCCTCCTGCACTAGACTGGAAATGATGCTCTGAGGTGTACATGGGGTGCGAGAATCCTAGGAGGAAGAACCTGCTGGGGTTGAGGAGTGAAAAATGGTGGCCCAATCCACCTCTGATTGTAACACTGGATATAGCTGTACAACAGGCCTGCACAACATATGGCAGGCCCGCGGCAGGGAATCAAAGGACTCTGGGCTGCCCGCAGCCGCAGAGAGCCCAGAGCCCTTTAAATTCCTAGCCGCTGTGGGGATTCAAAGGGCTCTGGGCTGCCCGCAGAGATTCCCAGCCACGACTGAGATTTAAAGGGCTCAGGGCTCCCCGCCGCCACGGGCAGCCCAGAGCCCTTTGAATCCCGGCTGCGGCTCCAGCGGATGGGCTGGGGCTGGGATTTAAAGGGCTCGGGCTCCCCTCAGCAGCAGGAGCTCTGGGCCCTTTAAATCCCTGCCCTAGCCCTGCAAAGCTCCGGGTTCCCCCAGTCACCTGAGCCCCGGACCCTTTAATTTGTCCCTGACAGCTCCCAGCCACCTCTTCAGCTGGGAGCCCCTGGTTGATTTTAAATCAAGTATCACCTCCCCACCCCTAACCTTCCTTTTTGGCCCACAGCTGTTTTGGTGGGGCGGCGCTGGGGAAGGAGGGTTTGTTTCTGCAGGGCTGGGCAGTGCTGGAGCGAAGTGTTTCCGCGAGGCTGGGAGGTCCAGGGGGTGGTGTTTCCGCGGGGCTGGGGGTTTTTGGCCCTCAGCTGTTTTCTTTAGAGTAATGTGGCCCCTGCCACTTTACGAGTTGTGCAGGCCTGCTGTAGAACTTACTGTGCACAGCATGGAAAGTAGCTATGAAAAGGGAAAATTTAGTAACAGTGCCATTTAGAAAGCAGACCCTGTGTGTTACTTTCATACAGATATTGAGAGAGACTCTCTATTTGAAACATAATTTAAATTCTAGGCTTATTGCCAGGAGCTGGGCTTTGTTGATGCTAAGTGCATTTTCCATTAGAGCTCGGTAGTTTTCCAATATCTCCTGGCGCCACAGGCGTTGGAAGGTGCTGTTTAGTTACATTGGGATGCTGCAGTTGCAGCTCAGAGGACCTACGTATCTCAGAATGCACTGCTCCATCTTGTTCTGTGCAAAGGCTAATTCAGTTAATATCGAACATCGGGTATAGAGATCTGCAGCTCTAGCTGACTGCACCATCCCATCTGTGGTGCAGTGGCTGCAGTCTGCTCCGCTATATCCAGATTTGGTATGGCCCCTAGCTTCCTAGCAAGCTGCCAACATTGCTGTCTGAGAAAAGACTGTGCACCCTTGGGTTACTCCTCTTTACTGATACATAGAACCTCTTCATACCCATCATCTCCTCCTTTCCTCTCCCGTTCCATTCCCATAGAACTGACTGTGATGTTTCTTATTACTGTTCTCTATGCAATCTGAGTTTTCATCCGAACTTTTTCAGCACCTCAAGTGACACTGTTTTGAATAGAGAGAACTGGGGTAGAGATGAGGGATGTGAACATTTCTTCATTGAATGAGAGGAGGAAGTGAAGCCTTTGATTAGTAGCTGTGCATCTTCCATATTAAAAATGTATATAGCTCTTTCATGCTCATGTTTTTTAATGCTCTCTTTGGCGGTGGCAGGGGCAACCTAGTCTTGCTTATGTGTGAGGACTAACTTGTGCTGATTCTAGTCTCTCAATGCCAGAAACATGCTGATGTCAAAGAAAAGCTTGTGATAGGTCTGCTTTGTAGGAGCATCCCACAGGGGAGATACTGCCCTGGAAAATTCAGTGCTTGTTTGGCAGGTATTGCTGGCAGGATGAGGAGGCTGCTTTCACTGGGTTTTCTTAGGGAATCTTCTTAATTGAACAGAAGATGATAGTCACTTTTTCTCACTTCCTCCAGTCTTCCTCTGTTCTCTCCTCCCTTCTCTTCTTCTCTTGCACTTCCCTTCACTTAATTCCCTATCGTCTGTTTATTTTCCTTCTTCCTCTCAGACCAGAATTTCAAGTGAAGACATTCTTGGGTACAACCATAGTGTACAGAAGTCTAGAGTTTTGATATCCCACAGCTCTTGATAGCCCTGTTTTTGCTGCAGCCAACCTATTGTTATGAATTGCTAAGAGATTTGACTGTAGGAAGTATCAGTGAGAATTAGGACAGAGTGTTAAGTCCCCAGATCTTAACTACCTTGGACCTCAAGCTGAGTTAAGAAACACTTTCTAAATAAACTAGTTTTTGGCATGCTTTGATTGGCCAATATGTCTGGGACCAAACCATGTTCAAATATAGGATTCTAGCCAAACAGTGTTAAAATGGATTAGCTAGTTCAGTGTGTCTACATAGAGACTAATACAGATCTCATTGCTGTAGTAGGATCCTGGTGCCTTTTAAACATTGTTTCCCAGCTTGGTTTGAAGGTTTGCTTGACTGGGCATTGAAGTTAAAGGAGAGAGCCTCTTAACCTATTTATCAAAGTGTTGCAACTCCTGTTTTTGATGCAGGTGGAAAAATATCATCAAGAATGAATATACAGTAGAACCTCATTATAAACACCTTGGGAATGGAGGTTGTTTGTAACCCTGAACAAAACGTTCAAAAGTTTACAACTGAACATTGACTTAATAGAGCTTTGAAACTTTACTGTAGAGAAGAAAAATGCTACTTTTAACCATCTTAATTTAAATGAAACAAGCACAGAAACAGTTTCCTTACCTTGTCAAATCATCTTTAATCTTTCCTTTTATTTTTTAGTAGTTTTACATATAACACAGTACAGTATTTGCTTTTTTTCATTTCTGCTGCTGCCTGATTACATACTTGCAGTTCCAAATGAGGTGTGTGGTTGAGTAGTCAGTTTGTAACTTTGGTGTTCATAACTCTGAGGTACTACCGTATTCTTGGAACCTTACCGAGAAGCATATCTGTTCTGATTTGATGGCTTTAGCCATTTTTGTTCTTAAAAAAAATCTCTTACCAACAAATGAATTCAGAATCCAAGGAGGAGAAACCCATCCATGCTTAATAAGCAAAGCAGCCCAAAGGTAGCTAGTGATGGGTAGTCAGGCATTCTCAAGTGCGTTATGCCAAGTATACTTCTGAGGAGTAGATGTTGGAGTCTCCCTCCTCCTCCTTGGGGGAGAGGGAATAAGAATTTATTTTTATGGCGATTCCCTTCAGGTGCATGAGTAACATTTCTGCTGTTTACAGCAAATCCAAAATAAAGAACCAGGCAATTGCTGGGGCCAAAAATACAAGCTGCTGTGAGCCCAGGAGCAGTTTAGAGACCACGGTGAGTGTGGTATTGGCTGAACATTCAGAGAAGATGGGGGTGTGGAAAGAGGACCCTTTCCCTCCTGTTCCTCTCTTTGGGTACAAAAATCTTCCTCTCTCAATGAAAGGGGACTCAGTGCTACGATATGGGTGACATAACTGTGAGACTGGCTCAATTACTGAATTTAATGGTTAAATGAGACCAGGTACAACAGATGTGGGAAGTCTGTTTACTTATGAAAATTGATAGAACAAATATATTTTTGCTATCACAACAGTAGACTCCATGAGCACTTAATATATAAAGGGCATGGATAAAAAATCACAAAACTATTTTAAAAAACAACCAGGCTTCTTTATCTATGTCACAAGTGACACTCTACATCATTAAAATAGGAAAACATGGACACCTCATTTATTTGGCCCCATTTATTGTTTGATTATGGTGCATTATCTTAATTTTAGATGATGAAACAGGCCAATAGTCAATCTCATTTGTTTCTGTTTTTCTTTGTTTCATGCATTAGAACTTTCGTGCAATGTTTGTAGAAATAGCAACTCTTGTATAATTTAAAAACAATTATGAAAATTATATCAATAGATTCTGCAAAATCTTTTCCCTACAACCTAAATTCAGGGCTTAAACTTCTTGTCTCTTTTATATTTCAAACCCAGCAAAACTTAATAAGCAAATTTTAGTTTTGTTTGAGAAGTGGAACCACATAATGCTTTAGTGAATCTTTTGAAAGGGAACCATTTCAAGAATACAGCAAAAATTAAGGTCACAACAAAAAGCCCATGTATTTCTTTGTTTTTAATTTTCTACAAATTCAGAAGGTACTAAATGGGAAACCCAAATGATTTGTATGTATGAAGTTAAAATCGTGTAGTTACTTAAATGATAATCTTGTAGCTAGTTCTGGTTTCAGCTGGAGTGCAATGATTGGTCAGAATGAGATGACAACATATTGTACCTACCCTGATAAATCAAGGCTTGAGATTACTAATGGTTAGGTTCTCGAAGGAAAGTATGTTTTGAGGAGGGAATCTGTTATTGAAAAATACCTGCTTAGTTAATCCTGCATACAGCTGTGCGAGTAAATGGGACTACTCAAGTGTGCAGAAAGACACGTGCAGCTGTTCATAGAACTGGGACCAAGTAACGAACTCTGTTACGCAGATGAGGAGGAGGGGGAGGAGGAGGGAGAGAGGAATAGGCAAAGGATGGTCAGTCCCTGACTAGAAGGAGGGAGAATATACAGAGGGGTGCAGCGCACGCTTGTTGGAATAGCTTTTCAGTGCAAGAAACGTAGATACAAAAAATGAAAGGAAGAAAACGGAGTGGGGATATCCAAAGGAAAGCAGGATGCTAGCATCTGCAGTTGGAGATGCTTGCATGGAGCCTACTGAAGTCAGTGGGGACTCTGCATGAGCATACCTGTGTGCCCATGCAATCATGATTTCAGGATTGGGGCTAGTTTAGAAACATAAACAGTTTATTCTCTTCCTTTTGCTGCATGTCTCTGTAAAACACCCCATAACCATTAAGTTGGCAGAAAAGAGATCATAGTGAAATAGCACTGATGAAGCCTGAGTCAAACTGTGGTTTATTATTGGTCATTTAATGGCTCATTTGGAGCAGGTGCTTTTAAAAGCTGGTTTGCCTCAATGGCAGAATTTTAAAAAAGCCAGATATGAGCCTATTATTTGGGCAGTATAAGATCAGTTTGGTGCACTGCCATGAAGAAATACCCAGCTCAGGGTGGATAGGACAAGAATGACCCAAAATTACCTTTAGCAGAGCCAGAATCTGAATGTCTGTGGCCTACATGGCAAAGCGAGTGTTGGAATGAATTCTCAGATGTAACAATCAACTACAGCACTCCGTCTTTCCCAGTCCTTTCAGCCCATTGACAGTCAAAGGCTTTTCAGTGCTGTTGTAGGAGGGATTTAATCCCACTACCTTGGACAGTGCATTTCTGAAATTGCTTTGGATTAGTAATAATCATACTGGTGCTGTAATCATCCTGGTTTTTATGGCCTTTAAGAGTCAGTGCTGCAAAGGAATTAAGCAATGTAAGCTGGGACCCTAACATCATAGTGACTGATATCTAGGTAAGAGTAACCTGTAAATAAGCAGAGGACCCAGGGACCAAGCCTTAGAGAAAGAGAATGTGTGCCTCATTCCCCGAGATGATGAAATAGAGTTGATGTAAACAACACTGGTTGTTTCTGGTTTGCTATGTCAGGCTCGCAACAATTAAACAGAGAATCAAGAAAACAAGTATTTATGGTCTTTCCTCCTGGAAGCTGTTCTAGCAGGAGCTGATTCCGCATTGATTGTTTTGTCAAATTACTTTGGGTGCAGCTTACTTTTCTTTGGTAAATATTATTTCAGCTGCCTTTAAATGTAACCTGCAAGCTCTGTCACTGACCTGCTGTGTGCCCTGAGCCAAGTAATTTCACCTCCCTGTGCCTCCATTTCTCCATCTGTAAAATGGGGGTGATGCTTATCTCCCTTTGTAAAGGACTTTGGAAGCTGTCTGTGAGAAGTGCCAAACACAGTCTAAATGTTATTTATATGATATGTGGATTGAAAGTCTTTCTAGTTTTGATCAGTATGGTATATAGATGAGGCCTCTTGTTCCCATGGGTAGGGCACTGGCCTAGCACTTAGGAGATCAAGAGTTCTATTTGTGGCTATGCCATGTTACCTGCTATAGAAGCTTGGGGGTGTCAGTTCTCTGCTTTAGTCTAGCACAAGTTATTGGGCTTTCTATGGAGTTAAATAAGTGGGTGAATTCTATGGTCTGTCATATACAGGTTGCCAGACTAGATGATTTAATGGTCTCTTTTAGCCTCAACTCTGAGTCAGTGAAATTTGGTGCTGAATACTGAGCATACAACTTCATTTTCTATTATCCATCCTCCTTTCTAGGGCCATAGGAGGAGAATCCTGGAGATTTATTATCAGTCAGTAGTCCAATCACACTTCTGCCCTGTGGTGCCAACAGCAGCAGTTTTCAATTGATGGAATCATACAGTTCTAGAGGAATGCTAGGAGCTAGTGGAGTTTGGGAAGGGGAAGACATCTAGAACAGAGGTGGGCAAACTTTTTGGCCTGAGGGCCACATCAGGGTTCCGAAACTGTATGAAGGGCCAGGTAGGAAAGGCTGTGCCTCCTCAAACAGCCTGGTCTCTGCCCCCTCCCACTTCCTGCCCCCCTCAGAACTCCTGACCCATCCAAACTCCCCACTCCTTGTCCGCCTGACAACTCCCTCCTAGCCTCCCCTACCCCCTCCAGACCCCACCTCCTATCCTACCTCCAGACCCCACCTCCTATCCTACCCCCAGTCCCCTGGCTGCCCTGACCTCTATCCACACCCTCGCCCCATCACAGGCCCCCTGGAACTCACACACCTATCTTCCACCCCCCCATCCCCTGACTGCCCCCTGGGATCCTCTGCCCCTTATCCAACATCCTCCCCCTTACCATGCCGCTTAGAGCAGCAGGACTGGCAGCTGCGCCACGTGGCCGGAACCAGCCATGTTGCCCGGAGCACTGGCGGCATGGTGAGCTGAGGCTGCCGGGGAGGGGACAGGAGCTAGCCTTCCGGGCCAGGAGCTCAAGGGCCGAGCAGGATGGGCCCGTAGGCTATAGTTTTGCCCACCTCTGATCTAGAATCAGAGTGGTGAAGTTCTCACTCTATCCTGTTAAAGGGGCAGTGTCAGGGTAAAAAATCACTTTAGGAACTCGGGATTGCTTTTTAATGCACAATACTAAGAACACTTCCTAGATTTCTGAAACTGAAGGAATTTTCAAAACTCTAACTTTACATTTCTGCTATTGACTTTTTGCACATTCATCACTTTGGAAGGTGCCAGTAGACTAATTTCAATTTCTCGTCCATATGCACTAGCATAATGAGGCATTGTGTTTTAAGTACAAACACTGCTGTGAACTCTTCACTAGAGAGAGCCTAATCTTGGAAACATCTTGCTCGGTCATGGTAATCAGGAAAAGGTTGATCAGTCCCTTGGTGTCTGTTGTGTAATAAACAAATTAGATACAGTTTATGAACTTTCAGCCCTCTTTAGTGCTGCTTTTGCATGTGACCTGAAAACCAAGGTGTGATCGTTTGCGGTCATTAGTGATCCAGTAGGGTGTTTTGGAAGAGTGAGTGTGTTTAAACAAAGCAGTATGGCCAAATCCCAACAACAAATTATTCTCCTACCTCTGTTCCTCTATAGCATCAGTGACATAAGGGTATTCACAATAGGAGTGAAAATGTTTTGCTGTGTTCCTCCCCAGAAATGGCTGCATTTCAGTGAGATGTGTAGTCATCCCTTTATATCCATTCTCTGCTCCATACATGCTATGAGGCTTAGTGTTAATAAGCAATGGGAAGTACTTTTGGCACTTTAGAAGAAAAGTTGATAGAGTGCAAAGTAATATTGTTAAGTGGTTGTGTTATGATTATTTAATCACATCAGTGGAAGCTTCTCTGATTGCTGTAAAAGCAAATTAAATTTCTGTAAGAATGACTTTGTGGCCTAAAGTATGGTATTGGTAAATCTGAGTTCATTCCCAGCTCTGCCCAGACTCATGGTATGACCTTAAGGAAGTCTTTTAACATTTTATGCCTTTCTTTCCCTGATGATTGGGTGGGGTTAATACTTTCCTGCCTGACAGGGCTCTTGTGAGGCATACTCCTTAACCTCTGTAAATGATTACAAGGTTCCTGGAAGGCACTGGAAAAGGGGAAATAAAACATCATCACTGTCTGAATTGGGATTTGTGCACCCTGCTTGTAAGAAACTCAACAGTCAAAAGCAAAATAATGTCTTGCTTTTTTTTCCCCCCCTTTAGGAACAATTTTGATTCCCACATGAATTACGAAAACCCTCCACCATATCCAGGCCCAGGCCCGACTGCCCCATACCCACCATATACACAACAACCAGGTGGTCCTCCAGGCCCCAACCCATACCCTGGCTACCCACCAGGACCTGCTGGGCCATATCAACCAGGTCAGCCGGGTTATCAAGGCTATCCACAGTATGGATGGCAGAATGCGCCTCCACCTCCTGGACCAATGTACGCAGATGGACCTAAAAACACAGGTACGCTAAGCAGCATGGTTCCCTAACAGCATTATATTGCTGCATGCTTTGTTTTGCAAGTTAATTACTTGTTAATGTGCCTTGTGAGTTTGAAATGAATGACTGTTCATCCTGGAGTGAGGGGGATCTCTATCCTCTGGCCTTCAGGAAGACTGTCTGCCCAGTGTCCCTGCTAACAGGGCTAGATGAAGCAGTAGACTGCTGGAGGGCAGCTGCTGGTTCTGGTTTCAGCTCCAGTGGCAGTCTCATTTTTCAGGTTCAGCTTGTTTTTGCTATTGTAGCTTCTGTTAATGGCTCATTTTTCTGACTAGAGACATGTGGAGTGTCCCTGAACAGGCTTCATGGGGGATCCTGAGGGGACTGCTTACACTAAGCTATTTTCTGCTGAGTTTTAGCCTCCATTCCACCTTCTTTCATTTTTCCTCAGTTAAGTCATCCAGCCCTAGGCTGAGACTTTTAAAGCCTCTTAAGGATTTAGATGCACAGTTCTATGGAAATGAATGGGAGTTATGCATGTAAAATCCTTCAGCAGTTTTGAAAATTTCTGCCCTAGTGTACTCCTCCATGTGGCTTTGGATCTGTTTCTAGACCTTTAATTTTCTTGGGCAGTCACCACTATATTTTCCTAATAATTATTCCTGGGGGAATTCTGCACCACTGCACATGCACAGAATTTATGTACTGCAGATTTCTTTGCTTCCCTGTAGAAAAATGACTTTCTGATGGGGAAGTAAAGAGAAGCCACAAGAGCAGTTATGCAACTCTCCCCAGCAGTATGTTTCCGGTGCCCAGCCAGCAGAGAGGTATATCACTGTGGGGCAGGGGGCAGGACTGGGGAAGACCCAACTGGTGGCTCCTACCCTGCGCCAGGTTCAGGGCCCTGGGATGTTTCTGGGGCAGGCCCTGCCCTTCAGCTGTGTCAAGGTTGGATGTAGCCTCACTGCCGAGTCCCTGTCCTGGGAGGAAGCTGTACAGTCATCTCCTACCTCTGTGTAGCCAGTGACCTGTGCTTCCCAATGCTATGCTGGAGCCTCCACATTTATTTGACAAATAAAACTTGCAGAATTTTGCAAAATTTTAAAATATTGTTCACCAAATTTTTAAGTTTTTGGTGCAGAATGCCTTCAGGAGTAAATACTGTATTGAAATGCTTGAAGATGAAAAAACCAGAGAGCTGAATTCCAGGAGTGCAGCATCTTTGCTTGTGTAGGAAGTTGGACATTCTTCTCTTGGATGCTCCATTTCCTCTCAACAGCCTGACTCACTAGTCAGTAGTTTCCAGGTTGTGGCACCACAACTGCCTCAGTGTTCATAGGGCTAAGATCAGAGGTACGCAAAGGTCTTCCGGGGGTCCATCATCTCATCTAGATATATGCCTAGTTTTACAACAGGCTACATAAAAAGCCAATCAAACTAAAATTTCATGCAATGACTTGTTTATACTGCTCTATCTACTGTACACTGAAATGTAAGTACAATATTTATATTCCAATTGATTTATTTTATAACTATATGGTAAAAACGAGAGTAAGCAATTTGTCCGTAATAGTGTTCTGTGACACTTTTTGTATTTTTATGCCTGATTTTGTAAGCAAGTAGTTTTTCAGTGTGGTGAAACTCAAGACGAATCAAACTCCTGAAGGGTACAGTCATCTGGAAAGGTTGAGAGCCACCGCTTTAGATCTGCACATAGAGGCAGGCCAGCACCCAGTTCTGCTTTCTCCCCACTGAAAAAAGAGAAGGGCTGCCAGATCTTCTCTCTCCTTCTAGAGAGGAGGCTGACCAAGGGGCCAGCTCTATTATTTTCAGCCCAGGGAACCGGTAGCTATCTTTACAGGTTACTCTGGCTATAGAGAATATATAAAGAGCTGGGGGCTGAAGGTGAGGATGACCCCCACTACTGGAAGGGGGGATGGGAAAGAAGAGCAGGGCTTGCATTGATGGAGGAGTTGAGTGGATATTGGAAATGGGGAAAGACTGAGGGGCAATAGGGAGAAATAAAAAGAGAAGGGGAGGGGAGAAGACAATGCTGGAAGAAAGGGAAGTGGGCAAGACGAATGGAATGGTCGGGGGGATGTGGGGAGGGAGGTGAAGGAAGGAAGACAACTCCCAAAGATCGAGGCACAGATAAAGGATACAGACCCGAAGGCAGTACATTCTTAATGAAGGAAGGGGAAAGAGATACAAGGACAAACATGCATGCCACAGCAGCTAGGACGAAGCTCAACTGTCTAATCATTGGCTGGAAAGTTAAATGCCATGATGTTCCAATAAAATAGAGGTAAATAAAGTATGTACATGCATACACAGGCAAGTTCAGCACTGCCTGCTCTGCTGCTTCCTCCTGGAAAGGCTCTTCTGGGACTTGGAAATATCTCCTCTACTCCTTCAGCTTTTTCCAGGATATGAATGTGTTAACGGGTCCCTTACCATAAATGGAAATACTCGTCTGCTACCTGCATGACAGGTTGATCTAGGCAAAACCCTACAAGCTTGGCACTAACTGGTAAAATCTTTTGGAGATTCAGATATGGTTCCATGAAAGCTTTTAAAAACTGTAGGTTAGAACAAGCAAGATTTGAGAGAGCCAATCCTCTGTTGCAGTGAACATCTCAACTGCTAACTGGGATGGAAAGATTAGGCTGAAAACAGACATTGAGCTTGAGGTTTTCCAGCTGTAGGATCATAACGTGGTGGGGTGGGAGTGGGGGGCAGTTTTGTGCCTCTGCAGTGATGGGAAAGGTCAAGAAAACAGAGGATTCCCTTAGGAGAAATGGTGTCTGCTCATCATTTTCCATGAGAAGATGGAAATAACAGTCTAATTTCTGTGGAGCAAATAGTGGGAAACATGGCAAGTGAATGGGAGTTAATGGATAAGCTAGTGAAACTGGGAGCATCATTTGGACAAAAAGGTAGCTTGTAAATTTAAATCATGGAAGAGGACTGGTGCCACACTTAGCACACTTTGGGTGCTATGTAATAACTCAGACCTGCTGACAATGTGTCCAAGCTCAGTTTCCTGAAAAACCTTAAGTTATAGGTGTTAGAGAGCCTGCTGAATCCAAAGGATGTGCATGTGCTACAGGTCCCAGGTATTGAAGTAAATATTGACGTGCTTAGCCATCGCCTGGAACACAGAGTGATGTGTGTCACTGAGAGCTGTTGTGGGATTGTTGTGTAGCTTCATTCTAGAGCTGTTTGTGCGTCCTACTGTTATTCAGATTGCCATTCCTGTCTTTGGGATCAAATAAAAGTCAAGTTACTGCTTGCATTGCTGTATCCTGGAGATGCTGCTGTAAGCAGGTCAATGCCTATGTGGATTAGTGGATTAATTTTCTCATTAGTGAGGCCTACAATTTTACTCTGATAAATGGCCAGTAACATAATTGCCCATGTACTGCAAACTGTTTGCAACAACCCCTGTTCTGCATGAGCATAGAGGGTTCTTGTTAGATCCCAACTGCAGTTCTGGGTTCAAAGCTGGGCACAGTACAAGAAGGCAGTTGCTGCCACAAATAGTGTAGCAAAGAGCAACAGAAGGGGGATGGCTCAAATGGCTCTATCCCAGAGGAGAGGAGGCAAATTCAAGGTGATCTAGGGGTGGGGATATTTTCAGAACTGTCAAAGGGCGAGGGCACTAGGGAATCGAGAAGACTAGGGAATCAATAGCACTTGGATCACTCTGCACCTTCAGAGGACTGGAATCTTAATAACTTTGTGTATGCTGATGGAACAAACTCCCCCTCTTTACGGAACTGCTTCATCTCTGTCCCCCTTTATCCCATCTGTTTTATGTTGTTCAGTGCATCCTGACTCACTGCTGTCTCTTGTGACATGATCACCAGCTTGAAGGATACATCTATACTACAGTGGGGCATGTACTTCCCAGGGCAAGTGGCCAGATGCATGCTAGCACCGCTCAAGCTAGCATGCTAAAAATAGCAGTGTAGCCAGGGTAGCACGGGTAGTGGTTTGGGCTAGCCACCCAAGTATGTACCCAGGGAGTCCAGGCAGCTTTGTGCTCAGGTGGCTAGCTGTGGAGCTGCCTCTAGTGCTACTCCCAGCTACCCAGGTATTTTTAGCGCGCTAGCTCAAGCAGAGCTAGCACCTATCTGTTGAGCTAGGAAGCATGCTCCCAGCTGCAGTATGTATATAACACAGACAAAATCTTTGGGCATGGAAACTTACAGAATCTTTTCCATGGGTTCTAACTGCAGTTCTGCTGATCCAGTATTAAACCCTAGGGAGCCTTAGTGTAGACAAGGCTCTGATGACCAGGCGAGTCTATAACACCATTTTGATCAGACTTGCTTATACTACCATTTTAGTCAAGGCTGATGAAAACAGGTTCAGCTTCTGCTCTGTGACTTCCAGCAGTTTTAACTTTTCTGTAAAGTTCCCAATGTATACATGGCCAAAGGTTACACACAAGGAAGAAGTGATAAAGGAAGTGACTAAAGCAATGTACAAGTAACACCCCCAGATTCCTTTGTGAGGAGGAAGTGGGATTAAAGTGACCCATAAAGGCCTGCACGTTGAACCATCCTTTTCCCTGTCACTGGAAGCAGCAGTCTGCACATAGTATAGAAAACTGATTGCAGTGCAGTCAAGCATGAAAGAGCAGCCATTTCTCTCACATTGTTGCACATTTCAGGATAGTCACCCTTCAGCAAGTGTGTAATTTCAGTTAATGGTGATGAGGTTAAACACATGCACCAAGAGAAGTTACACCTCTTACACAGTTTTCAGTTTGGTTTATCATCCTTTGAAAACATTTTAGTTTCATTTAAAATAAATCTTTCAAAAGCTCCCCCTTCTCCTAACTAGCTCTAGTGTAATAAATCTTATCCTCTCCCCCTTTCTGTTTTCCATTGTGGATAATTAATGAGTGATTGGAGCAGGAGGACAGGACCTGGGGTCTCCCACTTCCCAGGTGGGTGCTCTAACCATTGGACTACAGAGTCATTCCCCCCCCCCCCGTCCAATCAGTCTTTAATGGTTTATACATAGTGGAACAGCTTCCACAGGAAAGACTGAGGCAGCCCCACATCAGATTACTAACTTAGTGGTGAAAGCACCCTCCTGAAGGTAAGACCCCTGTTCAAATCCTTTCTCCCCATCTGCTACTGAGAGGGGCATTCCCAAGCACTGGATAGACTATTTCACAATGTATACTGTATGTATAGTTTTTTATCTGCCGTGTGACTGAGGAATGTTGTGACAGTCATGTGTTATGGTAAAGATGATCTGCATTTCAAAGAATATGTTTTTTCAGGAATTGGCAGCCAAGCAATATTTAAAGACGACATTTTGTAAATCAAATTAATTTAGCCAAGTCTCATGACCTGCCTGCAGGATAGTAATAGAAGTAGCCTGGCAAGTAGGAAGGTTTTATCTTGGTATTAGACAAAACTGCTGCTTGCACTCTGTGGCTGTGACTTGTGGAAGTGAAACTGCTGGCTTAGGGAATAGGAAAATGAACAGTGCCTCAACCAAACTAGTCTTATCTCCTATGCTAATGAATGGTTAGTAAGAGACCCCAGAAAACCATTACATTATTGGAAAACCATTACTAAGAAGTCCTTAATATGAGCCCTTCAAATAATATTAACCCCCTACCACATCAGCTTTAAGTAGAATGACTTCTGGTTTATGTGTAAGAAAAATGAATAGCAAGAATAACAAACCCGAGTGTTATAGTCATGCCCTTGATCAGCAGAGCAAGATTCACACTTTTGCTATGGACAGAAATTCAGACAATTTTAACCCTGCACAACCTCTCAGAGCATGGCTACACTGGAAACTTCAAAGCGCTGTTGCGGGAACACGAGGGGATTAGCTCCGAGCGCCGGGAGCGTGCGTGGCTCCTAGCACTCGGAGCCTGATTTTTCACATCTCTGAGCCAAGTTAGAGCGCTATAAAATGTAAGTGTAGACAAGCCCTCAGTCATTGCATCTCTGTGACTGACTCATGTTCTGATGGGGATGTGTAAGAATTGGGTCGGAAAGCAGAAAATTGTCTTTCAACATGTAAGAATGCCAATGACATTTTATGGGAATCAGTTGGGAATCCTCAGTAATGTTGACAAGACAGAGATGAAATGTGAACCTTAAAAGGTGAGGTAATGCATGGAGTTAGAGAACTGTTTGCTGATGAAAATCACTAGGGCCAAAACCTTGCCGTTCAGAAAAAATTCTGCCATAGACCTTGCCCATCCCACAGGTACCCATAATTTCATTTCAACAGCTGCTACTCATTAGAGGAAAATACTTTTTCTTCTTGACCTTCACAACTGATCAGCTTTTATCCTGAAGCATGAAGGATGTTATCCTCTGGGATATCTGATCTAACTTCCTAGCTCAGTGTAGCAGCTTTTGTTACCCTTGTTCACATTTATATCTTGTCCCTCTTCTAAATCCCTATAGACTGTCTCAAGGATTTTCCATGGTGGTGAATTCCATGAGCACTGCAGGTTTTCTTGTATTTATAAGGAAACTATGCCACTAGCTTCTATAAAATCATGAGACTCTTTGGATAGTTAAAAATAGAAAAACCTGGCTATATCAGTGTGGCTGTATGAGATGCTGTACCAAATTTAGAATGGCTGCCTGGTGCAGAACATAGGCAATGTGTAGGGTGGCTCCTTGAGTCACAGGGTAACTCTTCAGGTGGAAACCATTTCCTGAAATTTTCTCCTTCCTACTCCACAATCCTCCCTTTTTCTTATGAATAGCTCACAGAGTTAAAGGGAGTATGGAAAATAAGAGAAGTCCCTCCACTGATTAGTTGGCAGACATCTGGTCATTATAGCTGATAAATTACAGTTGAAATGTAAAGAGATCAGTGTTAGCCTGCTGCAAAAAAATGAGTAGGACCAGCCACAGTACAAAGTGCCATGCTAATTTAGAAAGAACTAGCTGATATTGACAATTCAATCTGCTTCAGTAACTTGCCTCTTTCAGTACATAGGGACGTACTGGATCAGACTGTAGCATACCAGAGTAGAAGAATCAGTGTCCAGCAGTGGCCAAAACTTCAGAGGAAAGCAAATAAAGCTCCATAATGAACTTAGCCACGTATGCAATGCTGTACTTAAAGGGTAGGTTTCCTTCCTTATACACTAAAAACAGAGATTTGATTTTCCTTATCTTAGCCTGCATATCTACAAATACTAGACATGAACTGATCCTGCCCTCCTTTGAATGTCCAGTGATTGCATTTGTCTGGCCAATTGCAGGAGTGAGTGCAGCCTTGCATTACGCAACTTGAACATTGATCATATGATATGTGTGGCTATATTATATATTCACAGGCAGTAGATTGCATTGGATCTAAATGGCCTGCCTTTTCATTTAATTTCATCAGGTGCTCTTTTTTTTTTCCTCTTACTATGGGACAGGATGGAAAGAGGACTGATTCAGTTTAATAATTTTACCCACTCTCGTTTCCTTTCCAGAATAAATAATCATTTCTTCTGAACCTCTTTATGTAAAACCCATCACTCTGTTAATCATGTTTGTTGCCTTTTTAGAACCTCTTTGATCTCTGCTATATCTTATTTTAGATTGTGGCAACTGAATCGGACTCTGTACTCCAAACTAGCATTTTTCAATAGGTCTCATCTTCTGCACTATATTTTATCCCTTTTTCAATGCCCCTTAGTATCTTATTTGCTTTAACTGCTCCTTCATATCCAACCTTCAAGATCATGCAACTCCAGAGACAATCAGCACTTTGGCAAAAATAAACAAATATACTTTATCTCATATTTATCATAGCTAAATGCCATCTATTCTCTACCTTCCTAACCTCCAATGTGTGTTTAAGCTAGTTAGGGGGTTAGTTTTCCTTAGTTACAAACCAAAACCTTTTAATATAATTGGCTAATTTCAATTCACTCAATAAATAACTTTGGTTATTTGTTTGCTAATGAACAATACTTGTCTCAGTACTGACGTGTGGGGTCACCTGATTATAGAATATTCTTCTATAAGGGACTAGATGATTGAGAGGAGTGGATATAGAAATAGAAAGCCTTTCATGTTTTAAAAACAAAACAAAACAAAAACCTGGCTCAGAACAATAGTGACTGAAATTTACCATCTAATGGTAGGTGAGGAGGGATTGCTCAGTGGTTTGATCATTGGCCTGCTAAACAACCCCAGGGTTGTGAGTTCAGTCCTTGAGGGGGCTACTTAGGGAATCTGGGGCAAAATCAGTACTTGGTTCTGCTAGTGAAGGAAGGGGGCTGGACTCGATGACCTTTTGGGGTCCCTTCCAGTTCTATGAGATAGCCAGGCTGTTTGGGGAGGCACAGCCTTCCCTTCCCGGCCCTCCATACAGTTTTGGAATCCTGATGTGGCCCTTGGGCCAAAAAGTTTGCTCACCCCTGCATTAGAGTTTGTCACCATTGTTGGCAGTCTCAACAGAAGGGCCAGTGCTTGACTCACGAGGCCAGTGTTCGTGACCCAGAGTGATCTGTCCTGCTCAGAAATGAGGCCCACTGTTATGAGAGAAGTTTACTATCCATGCTGATCTTGTTCTGTAAATAGAGGATTGAAATATCCAGAGCTGTTAACTGCGCACTTTACACCAGAACTAAACTACTAATCAAACCAACAAAACCTCCACATTGTGAGCAGCTGTTCACTGCATCTCACTGCCAGAAACAACTGGACTTTGCCCCCTTCTCCTATGCTTACTCTATCTTTAATAGTCACTCAGGAGGCACTGTCTCAGATAGCATGTGCATTATTATGTAAACCTTCTAAAACATTTGGCTCTTACCAGGAAATACTGAAAAGCTTCTTAATTAGAGCCAGACATATTGCTTGAAGTTTTAGTGGTTGCATGGCTGAAGAAGGGCCATCTTTAACATTTAAAGGAACTCCAGTTAGTAATTCTCATTGACTGTGTACTACATGCAAATGATAGTAATGAAATAGTTATCACAAAGAGGATTTTCAAAGGTTTTTCTGAATTATGTCACTGTTTCAGCATGTCTTTTCAGTGCCTTGGAGTAGTTGGCTCTCTAAGAAGTTGGCTGCATCTCAGCAGTAAGTGCAGGCAGTTTGAAACAGATCAAGATTTAATAAATATTTATCTTAAAATACTTTTAAAAAGCTCTGATTTCCAATTCTTTCCACTGGGGAAATGAATTCCTCCATCTTATGAGATGGTGCCTTCCTGTTTGAGACCCTTATTTACAGTGCAATTTAAAGCAAAGTTTAATGTTTTACTCTGTGGTTTGATAGAAGGCTGCTTTTCAGAGGTGCTGAACACGTGCAGTGGCTATTGACTTCAGCAGGAGTTTCAGCTCTTCTGAAAATCAGGCCCCAGCAATAGAATTGGTGGTTGAAGTTTTCCTGGGGGGAAATGTTTAAACTAAAATGATATACTTTGAACTTTAATAGCATATGCTATCCAAGGATCTCAGTAAACCTAGTAATATAGCTTCCTACAGCCCCTTTGAGATAAGGAAGTATCATTCTGCACACGAGGAAACTGAAGTATGCAGAGCAAGGTGACAATGCATCTGCAGCTGCGCTTGGGAAAGAACTCTGCCTTTGACTTCCCAGTAGTGGGCCTTAGCCATAAAATGATCCTATGTATTTATCAGCTGTTTGGGATTGGAACAGACTAGTGCCTGGGGACTGGAGGGTAGACCTATTGGAGGGGTGAATCGCAGAGTGACACTGTGGTGTGGGAGGTCCAAGCAAGTGCAGAGTGGTGCCTACAGAGAACACTCACTTCGCAGTCTTGCACATGCTTTGTTTTTCACATTGCTCTCATTTTTTTAAAATGCATTGAGGTCTTCAGCTCCCTGTGGAAGTTACAACATTTTTTAGGTGATCAGAAAAGTTTTCAGTTTGCCTGGAATGTAGGGTTTTCCTGCAGTGCTGGGTAAGATCCTGAAGCCACAAAAGAGGGTAGAGAGGTAATGCTACCAGCCTTGGCATGAGTAATGGGAGATGGTTCCCTTCTCCTTCCCAAGTCAGTAATGACTGATAGTTTAGGATAGTGGTCTCCAACCTTTTAACACCTACCGGGCTAGGGTAGGCGGGGTTGGGGTTTGGGAGGGGGTGGGATCTGGGCTGGGGTCAAGGGGTTCACAGTGTGGGTGGGAGCTCTGGGCTGAGGATTGGAGTGCAGGAGGAGATGAGGGGTGCAAGCTCTAAGAAGGGGCTCTGGGCTGGGACCAAGAGTGAGGGTGCAGGAGGGGATACAGGATGCTGGCTCTGGGAGGGAGGATCAGATGAGGCTTGGGGTGCAGGAGGACGTTTGGGGTGCGTGGGGTGCTGGCTCCAGGAGGGGGCTCAGGGCTGGGGGTTGGGGTGTGGCCTCCCGCCTGGCAGCACTTACCTCCGATGGCTCCCGGTCAGCAGCAGGCACAATGAGGCTAAGGCAGGCTCCCTGGCCCCACACTGCTCCCGGAAGGGGCAAACATGCCCCTGGCGGGCACATGGCTCCACATGCTGCCCCTCTCTGCAAGCACCACCCCCACAGCTCTCCCAGCCAATGGGAGCTGCAGGGGTGGTGCTTGCAGGCAGGAGCAGCAAGCAGCAGGAGACCCCTGCATCCCAGGCCGTGGGCCACGCTAGCCACTACCAGGAGTGGTGTGGGGCCGGGATAGGCAGGTAGTCTACTGTAGCGGCAGCCATGCTGCGCCTCTGGAGATTGCAATTGACAGGTTGCTGGCCACTGGTTTAGGGGCCTATGGGAAATGGAGTTTTTGTGAGTGAAACTAGCTGCTATACTTTTCACTGACAATCTGCATGCACAAATATTTGAATTACCCAGGCAGTCATGGTAACAGAGCTTGTAAATTAGGCACGTGATTGCTTGTACACATTTAAAAATTCGGTTCATACATTGTGTGCTCTGAGTGATTTGGGACCTCAAAAACCTTTCCTTTTCCCTTAAAAATAGTCAGTTTATTTCCAGCTGGCTTTGATAAGTGTGTCTAATGTGTCAGAGCAGGCTTGCAGGGGACTTTGGGCCTGTTCTTGCACACTGCAGGCACAGTGTTTGGGTATGTATGTATGTACCGATGAGGTAAGAAGTGTTGAGTGAGATGGAAGCACGGGGGAACGTGACATTCGTGAAAGTGCTGCTGCTGCTGGGGTGTAGTGCTGCTCCAGCTGAATAACTGGAAAGAAGCCTAAGGGGGGCCAAGAGTAACTAACTGCCACTCTTCTGTGGTGAGGATTCTGCTTAATCCCACCACTTCAGACATGCCAGTTCCCGATCCACGCTGCCCAGAGCATTTGTGGGTTGAGGCTTACCACCATTCAGTGTGAGAGCTGTAACTTGATGTGCCTGCACTTGTGCTGGAGCATAGCAACCTTTTCTCCCTGCAGTTCACTGCTCAAGCACTGTCCAGAATGGTTCAGAAACACAGTTGTGTTTAAACAAGATCAAGTTGTGTTTAAACATCCTTTCCATTTCCAAAGTACCATAGATAATCCAGTTTTTAGTAGAGATTAACAACTTCACTATTACCATACAAAATTAAAAACCACTGGCACAGATGAAACAATTCAGTATTTGATTGTCATACTCGGATTAAATCTTCCTTTTGTTCATAGATTCCAAGGCTGAAAGGCCATTGTGATTGTCTAGTCTGACCTCCTGTATAACACAGCCCACAGAACTTCCCTGAATTAATTCTTGTTTGAACTAGAGCAGGTGTTTTGAAAAACACATTCAATCTTGGTTTAAAAATTTCTGATGATGGAGAATCTCACCACAACCCATGGTAAATTGTTCCAGTGGTTGGTTAATCTCACTGTTAAATATGTACACCTTATTTCCAGTCTGAATTTTTCTAGCTTCTACTTCCAGCCATTAATCTTGTCATATCTTTGCCTTTTGTTGATTTCATCCCTTTGAAGCACTCTATAAATTCCTCTCCTACCTTGATGTCTACACCCTTTGCATACTTATGACTGTGCACAATCTCCTCATGTTATTTTCTACCCAAGTAATGTGTGTTTAGTAGGGTTGTCAAGTGATTAAAAAAATTAATCGTGCTGTTAAACAATAATAGAATACCATTTATTTAAATATTTTGGATGTTTTCCACATTTTTAAATACATCGATTTCCGTTTCAACACAGAATACAAAGTGTACAGTGCTCACTTAATATTTGATTATAAATATTTGTACTGTAAAAATAGTATTTTTCAATTCACTTAATACAAATACTGCAGTGCAATCTATTTATCATGAAAGTTTAACTTACAAATATAGAATTATGCTCAAAAAATGCATTAAAAAATAAAACAATGTAAAAATTTAGATTTAGATCCTGTAAGTTCACAAGAAGTTCAATCCTACTTCGTTTGGCCAATTGCTCAGATGAACAAGTTTGTTTACACGTGCAGGAGACAATGCTGCCCCACTTCTTGTTTACAGTTTCACCTGAAAGTGAGAACAGATGTTCACATTGCACTGTTGTAGCAAGCATCGCAAGATATTTACGTGCTAGACAGGGGCGGCTCTAGCCATTTCGCTGCCTCAAGCACGGCGGCACGCTGCAGGGGGCGCTGTGCTGGTCACCGGTCCCGCGGCTCTGGTGAACCTCCCGCAGGCGTCCCTTTGGAGGGTCCGCTGGTCCCGCGGCTCCAGTGGACCGCCCGCAGGCATGCCTGCGGATGCTCCACCGGAGTTGCGGGACCAGCAGACCCTCTGCAGGGATGCCTGCGGGAGGTCCACCAGAGCCGCGGGACCAGCGGACCCTCTGCAGGCATGCCTGCGGCAGGTCCACCGGATCAGCCTGCCGGCGACCGGCAGCGCGCCCCCCGCAGCATGCTGCCCCAAGCACGCATTTGGCATGCTGGGGCCTGGAGTTGCCTGGTGCCAGATGCACTAAAGAGTCATATGTCCCTTCAGGCCTCAACCACCATTGCAGAGGATGTGTCCATGCTGATGACAGGTTCTGCTCGATAACAATCCAAAGCAGAGCAGACCGATGCATGTTCATTTTCATCATCTGAGTCAGATGTCACCAGCAGAAGGTTGACTTTTCTTTTTTGGTGGTTCGGGTTCTGTAGGTCCTGCATCGGAGTGTTGCTCTTTTAACGCTTCTAAAAGCATGCTCCACACCTCATCCCTCTCAGATTTTGGAAGGCACTTCAGATTCTTAAACTTTGAGTTGAGTGCTATAGCTATCTTTAGAAATCTCACATTGGTACCTTCTTTGCATTTTGTCAAATCTGCAGTGAAGTGTTCTTAAAATGAACAACATGCTGGGTCATCTTCTGAGACTGCTATAACATGAAATATATGGCAGAATGCAGGTAAAACACAGAGAAGGAGCTATACAATTCTCTCCAAGGAATTCAGTCTCAAATTTAATGCATTAGTTTTTTAACGAGAGTCATCAGCTTGGAAGCATGTTCTCTGGAATGACGGCAAAAGCATGAAGGGGGATAAGGATGTTTAGCATATCTGGCACGTAAATACCTTGCAATGCCAGCTACACAAGTGCCATGCGAATGCCTGTTCTCACTTTCAGGCGACACTGTAAACAAGAAGCAGGCAGCATTATCTCCTGTAAATGTAAACAAACTTGTTTGTCTTATCTATTGGCCGAACAAGAAGTAGGACTGAATGGACTTGTAGGCTCTGAAGTTTTACATTGTTTTGGTTTTGAGTGCAGTTATGTAACAAAAAATGTACATTTGTACGTTGCACTTTCACAATAGAGATTGCATTACAGTACTTGTACGAGGTGAATTTAAAAATACTATTTGTTTATAATTTTTACAGTGTAAATATTTGTAATAAAAATAATTTAAAGTGAGCACTGTGCACTTTGTATTCTGTGGTGTGATTAAAATCAATTTATTTGAAAATGTAGAAAAACATCCAAAATATTTAATAAATTTCAATTGGTATTCTGTTGTTTAACAGTGTGATTAAAACTGACTAATCGTGATTAATTTTTTTGAGTTAATCACGTGAGTTAACTGTGATTAATCGACAGCCCTAGTGTATACATTGTAACCTTCAGAAGAAAATCCTTCCCAGTCCCTTAGTCACTTGGGTTTGACATCTCCTAATTCACCCCCAACACATTGTATTTGTTGTTCTCAATGTGGAGAATTGAACTTGACAACCTGTGTTCAAGCCAGGTAGGCTTTGTCTACAATAGAGACAGTAGACACATAAGCCTGACCTTAAACTCTACCTTTTCCTAGTCAAAGCAAGGTCATGGAGAGGGTCTGTCACCTCTCTGCTCCACCCCCCAATGTGAAGCCCCACAGGTATTTTAGGAGTTGTGGCTGTCTTTATTTGATTGAAGGCTTCTGTGTTACTAGCTGGCCTCTCTGACTTATGGGGCTCTCGCCATTACTGGAGAACTGTGACTCTCAGCAGCTGCAATGGCTGATATGTAGAGTGATACTTCATTCTTTTTACCTGCTACCAGGGAGTCTAAGTCTGTTCTGGATCTGTTTGCAGCTTTGCATCTGACCTGACATCCCAGTGTCTTCAGACCTAATTCAGGGAAGGTTTTAGATCTACTTTACAGTTTCTATCATAGTTGGATGTGTACCTTGGAACACAAATAAACATAGTGCCAGGGTACACGTTCTCCTACTCCCCTAAAAGTAGCTCAGGGTTACCCAAATACCATTTCATTCTTTTAAAAAACAAAAATCCTGCAAAATGTGAAGATTTGAGCTTTTCATCAAATTGCCAAGTTTTTAGTGTATCTCTCACAAGATGTAAACCAAATATCTGTGTACCCATTGTCTCGCAGATGTGTGAGAGGCACTGTATTACATTAGACTATATCTTTCTTGTTTCTGTTTCCTTTCTATATTTTTGTGTTGTCATGCCTGGTGTGTTGGGGAATAGAAAGATAGCACTGGTGGTAGAACCTTTTCCCTCAAGTTAAAGTTTAACTTGAACTGAGTCGTCAGATTCAATGCGTGTCTAGCTTTGGTTCTAAAAAACACCTTCCTTAGAAGAACTCATCCCAGTGGCAATCCTCATTAAGCTATCTTCTGGGCCAAACCCAATTCCTCCTAATTTTACTCTTAGCTGGACACTAACTCCCGTGCCTCTTGGGAACCTCTTTGAAGCATGCAAGCAGGTTGTAACTTCAGCAGGAGACACTATGTAAGTGGTGCTGCTCCGCCTGTCTCAGTCTGGAAGCAAAACAAAAAATACTCAGTGGCCTGATCTGCCTTTTCTACGGGCTTGTAATTCCTCCTCCCCCCCCCATAAAATTACAGAAATTGTAGTGATTAGCTTTATGCCTTAGATAGCTATAGGAAGGAAGAGTCACTTTAAAAACTGTGTGTTCATGCCGGTCACTATTCCTGTTTCCATTCCAGGGCAGGAAGCTAGTGTCTCTCAGTGAGGTGAGAGCTGCTGTTTTACTGCATCCCAGCAGAAATCCAGTCTGGTTTAAAATCACAATAATCTCCCCTCTGCTATTGTGACCCAAATGAGAATGAGACCTGCCAGGACGGAATGAGGAAGGGAAGGTGCCTGCTCCTTCCTCTCCCTGGAACATCATGCCTTCTGCAGCATGCTTCCATCAAGCCCAGCATGGCTAAAACAGAGCTCCTCAGTAGAGCTGGGTGAATAACTCATTTTTTGATTCACTGGTCATTCTGAAAAATAAGAAGAAAAATCTGTTTGGGTCAAACCGAATCCAAAAATTGCAATAAATAAATTTTGGTTAATTTAAAAAAAGTCCGTATCAGGTTGATCCAAAACCTGATTTTTCCAGGAGGAGCAGCTCTCTTATAACTGCCTTATAACTCCAGTTTCTCCTATGCATTCCAACCAGTGGAGAAGCTTGCTGATGGATGCATGTTTACAGCTGGAGGAATTGTTTCGTTTTTCAGATTTAAATTGCGTTTTTCCTTAAATGGGTGTCAAATGTGAATCTGCTGCAGGGATATATCTAGGGCATGTAATGTTGGACAGATTGGTCTAGAATCTTTGATGTGTAGTCCTGCCTAATGTCAGAAAGCAATGCTTCAGTGAAAGAACAGTGGCCTTTCAAAGATCCAGTATCTTGTGACTGTAAGGGCCGTAAAATGAAAGCTTAAATCCCCAGAAAGTGAGTTTACCAGCTGGTGGCTATGATTCAAATGGACACTTGAGTCACCATGTACTCCATAAACCAGCAGGGAGGGACAACATTATACCTCCTGTCAGAAAGTCCTGCAGATGTGGGATTGGGTATGTCCCATGAGATGTTCCTAGAGGCCAGCTGCCTAGCAGGAGCATGATTGCAGATGGGCTAGTCTGAATCCTCTGGTAGTGGACTGTCTTGCGTAGTTGCTTAAGGGGCATGATTGGGTGGGGTAGTCCACCAAAGGTAGAATTGTTTAGAGACCTCTGAACAAACAAGCTGTTGGCATGCTGCACAAGCCAGGAAGAGACCTTGCTGCCAACAGACAACTTCTGCAAAGCTTGCACGCCTTCCACCAATGTCTTAGAGCAAAGGTCCTGGCCAGGCTCAGATGAGACCATGTTTGCCCTGAATAGCCCCCTGCTGGCAGTATGGAAGAGGACTGTTGCCCATGTTTGGGTGAATGTATCTGATTCCATCAGGCTTTCAGGTCTAGCT
The DNA here is from genome assembly GCF_007399415.2 of Gopherus evgoodei. NCBI lineage: Eukaryota > Metazoa > Chordata > Testudines > Testudinidae > Gopherus > Gopherus evgoodei. The sequence continues at coordinate 37,364,105 of NC_044329.1, forward strand.
GCGTCTGATCACACAGAAGCAGGGCACCTACATCCTAGTCTGGGCTTCTCCTCCCTGTCAGCATTTCTCCTGCAAGAGTGGAAACGGAGAGGCATGCTTGTTTTCAATCACTGAAAATGGTAAATGTTACTGTCTGTTGATAACAGGGGCGGCGCTATGTATTTTGCCACCCCAAGCACAGCAGTCAAGCGACTTTCAGCGGCACGCCTGCGGGAGGTCCACTGGTAACGCGGATTCGGCGGCATACCTGTGGGAGGTCCACCAGTCCCGGTCTTCGGCGTACCCTCCGCCAAATTGCCACCGAAACTGCGGGATTGGCAGACCTGCATGCATGCATGCCGCTGAATCCGCTGGACCGCTGGACCTCCTGCAGGCATGTTGCCGAAGGCAGTCTTACTGCCACTCTCACGGAAACTGGCTTGCTGCTCCAGGCACATGCTTGGTGTGCTGGCGCCTGGAGCCGCCCCGGTTGATAAGGTGCAAGTGGCATGTTCCCCACAACACTGCTTGACAGCCATTTTCACCTGTTGGCCTGAGTTGAAGGGCAGGTTCCTCTAAAATAAATCTGGAAGGTTTTTTCAGTCAGAAATGTTCACCATCTGGTTTCTCTGGAGCTCTTTTTTTTTTATAGTGGGGTAATAGTATTCTAGTCCAGCTGGTGAACTCCTGGCGTTGAGTCAGTTGATAGCTCTGACCTCAGATTACTCCCCTGAAAAATCACTTTCTTGATGGCAGCAACTTCACTCTAGAGTGTGTGAATTTCCAACCCTTGTTTCTGATTCACTGTAGTTCCAAGTACTTTATAGTAGTAAGTACAATGCACACATCTTAAATTTCCTCCAAAGGCCATTTTTCTGGTCAACTTTCCCTCTGTGTGTCCATCCTGATGAAGCCCATCTTTCAAAATGGTTTTACACTGGGCCTGTCACTGTAGTACCTGAGTCCACCTCCAGAAGTTTGAGGCCTCTCAGATCTTGTCTATAACCTTCTCAAGATCCTTCCACTGCCTGTTGTTTCAGATATTATCTTTTCAGATATCCATGAACCAAGTTAGTGCCTAGGGGTGAGAATCCCATTGGGATTGCGTATTTGTAGAGAGAGAAGCGCTTACCTGTAACAGTTATCTGCAGATACACACCCTAATGGGTCCAATGCTCCTCCCCAAAGAATTGAGGCTTCAGTGACTTAGTCAAAATATGATAGATTTAATAAGTTCAGGGGGTGCATTTTTATATCTTGCTTTATCACATACCCTAAACTGCCTCAGCCAAAGTATCTGAGCAAGGGCCTGACCTCAGTGGCTTAGAATTGACCTGTGGGAGCTCCATGGGGATTTGATCAGTCTCTATAGGTTACCTTCAGAGGACAGATAAGTAACTATGCCCTGACGCTATGTGCTGCAGTTTGTCAAAAGCTTGAGTGTGTTACTGGACTGTAATCTGTGTAGATTTGGGTACAAAGATAGGACCATCCCAGTTTTTAATATTAGCGTCATAACACCAGGTCTAGTGTTGAAGTAGGGAAAAGGTTCTGAATACTTTGCATAAAGCCATTTCTCTGTAGAGTTAATCAGTAACACATGAATCAGGTACAGCCAGAAACTGAATGTGTGTGCTTAAGATAAAGAAAACTGTTTTTTAAATGAAAAGGTGATGTAGTATTTGCTTTTACAACAATACAGTATTGACTATTATTTGCATTGGATTGTACTGACTGGTACTCCATATGATTAAGAGGAACACCCCGATAATATAAAATCATGATCAGAAAATGAGGGGTCTTTTGTGTGGAAAACTTAGCTTTTGCTAAGGAAAAAAAAATATCATACTGAAGTTCAGTGACAAACTGAAATATTTTGACTCAGAAATGCTGCCATGGTGCTTTATGGGATTTGTAGCTGAGGTGGCTCATGGTCCCATTGTCTTCCATGGGCCAGGCTCTCTAGTTGGACTACATCTGTCATGGTGCATTATGGCTAAGGCTAAGATTTTGTCACCAGGTCACAGGCAATAATGAAAAATTTACAGAAGCCAGCGATCTGTCCCTCACTTTTACTAAAAATATCTATGACAAAATGAGGAGCCTGGGCAGCTGCATGGGGCTGGGAACTCCAGGAGTCTCCACCACCTGTGGGGTCTGGGAGCTGCGGGGGATCCCCCTGGCACCAGCAGCCACCAGGAGCTGGCTTGGAGTGGCAGTGGTCCCCCGTGATGTCCGAAGCAGCAGCTAGGAGCGGTTCCACCCACCCACCTGGGTCAGCGGGGGTACCCCACAGCTCCCTGCCTCCACAGGTGGCCGGGGACCCTGCAGCTCCCAGCCAGCGCTGGCTGAAGTCACGGAGGTCTTTGGAAATCACAGATTCCGTGACTAAATCACAGCCTTAATTATGGTGTCCCTTCATGGTGATGGGAGTTATTTTCTCCTTGGCTATGATACATCATAGAAGATGTAGTCTGACCAGAGAGAGTCTGGCCCTAAGAGGAGAATGGAGACAAGGAGCAACCCGAACGACAGCTCCCATGAGGCACTGAGAGCATATCCAAATAAAAATATTTTGATTTTTAGGCTGTTTAGATTTTTTGACAAAAAAAAGTAAATCATCTGCAGAAAATAAAACAAAATATTTTTCCACAAAAATAAGTAAAAAAAATTGCCAAAAAAGTGTCAGCCAAAATTTTTTTACCAGCCCTACTGGAGCTATTGACAGATCTTCCACTATTGTGCAGATTTGGGATAAAAAAATTTGGTTAGTGAGATTCCAAAAAATGAATGATTTGGCAGATTTACAGTAGTTTCATTTTTGTACTGCTAGCCAAGGCTCTTCATGAATATAAAATTTCAGACTCTTGGGTTTTACTTGTATTGAGCCAGTCTGTTTTCATCCAACCAGTTATTTGCAAGAAAAATTGAATTGGATGCGCATTCCTGCTCACTAAATTTTAGTGAGTTCCTTTGAGGATGGGTTGGTTGGTTTGTTTAGGAAAAATACTGATGTCCTATTTTAGGAAAGTAATGGACAGTCATCACTGTTAATAACACTTAAGTATTTAGTTTCCCTGTATTTTTCTTTTGTTGACCATCAATTACAAAACTTTAAATTAGTAAAGTTGGTCAAGATCTCAAATCAGTAGCAGAAGATCTGTGTAGACTTCATGAATAGATACTTTTTCAAGAATGCCTTCAACTTAAGATCACATTTTGCTGTAATAGTTTGCCTACTGTTCTTACAAGTAAGACGTAAGTTACTAGCACTAGGAAGAAAATAGAGAAAAATATTTTTTGCTTTCTGAATCTGTTTACTTTGTGCACTGTGATAGCCCTGTTAAATAGTCACTCACTTTCCCTACTGTAGAGTCAGTTTCCCTTGTTGCACGTGTGGGCCTTCCCCGCTGACAGGGGAAAGAAGGGCATTCTATTAGATTAATAAGATTAATAATACAGCACAACTGTAAAAGCTCAAACTGGCAGCAATTGTAGAGCTAAATTTACCTTCTTAAAATTGGTTTGTCTTTACATTGAGACTCTTTAAAACCCAATATTTGAGAATCAGTCCTTTTACCATTTATCTACCATGGAACCAGTCCAGCTGCCCTTGAAGTCAATGGTAGTTGGATTACAACCTGAATTCAGCCCTTCCACATTTGCCTCACCACAGCTGCTGACATTGCATCCACCTAGGGCAGCCATCTCTGCTGCACTATGTTAGGGGCATTGTCCCATGTTGCTGAGTAAATCCATGAACCTGAGCTAGGGCTCTGCGAATAAGCAAAGGAGGGGCTGACTTTTTCAAAGAGTGCATTTTTAAATGTATTTGTACTTGAGTCTACATAGATCCCCTGTGACTGATCACAGACACTGGTACTATCTAAGAGCATTGCAGATTGGTTTTTAAAGGTACATTTTCTAAAGAACTATATTTATTCCTTAAACATAGCTGTCTTACTAATGTTTCCAATTTTACTAATGTGAGGTGCTCTTGAAAAACGACTCGGCAATATTTTTGCTCTGTTTTTTATATCACAGTCCATCACCAGAATTCAGTTCTGCTTTATTTTTAATCAGTTTTATTTCACAGTTCTCCAACACTGCAGAGGAAAGTCCCAAGGAAAAGAATATCTGGTATTTAAAAAATCTCAGGTGTTTCTATGCATATTAGGTTTTCAAGATCCCCTTTTTTATAACCAAAAAGTGTTAGGCTTAAAAACATCGGTCTTTAAAGGGCTTAATTTTGTTACCAGCCTTCCCCAGCCAGTGGTATAAAACAACTAAGGCTATGGCTACACTTAAAATGCTTACCCCAAGGATGGGGAAGGATTTCCCATTGCTATCAGTAATCCACCTCCCCGAGAGGTGGTAGCTAGATCAACGGAAGAATTCTTCCATCCACCTAGTACTGTCTACACCAGGAGTTGGGTCAGCTTAACTATGTGTCTCAGTGGGGTGGATTTTTCACACCTCATCCAGTGGAGTGGATTTTTCACATCCCTGAGACATAGCTTTGCCAGTGTAACTTTTCAGTGTAGACCAGCCCTTAGGGTATGTCTATGCTGTAATGGGAGGTGTGACTGCAGCATGTGTAGACATGCGCTAGCTTTGATCTAGCTAGCTTGAACAACAATATCTGAAGCCACGGCAGAACAGGCTGTACAAGCCAGCCCAGGACCCTAGGTATGTTCTTGAAAGGCTAGCCCATGCTGCCGTGGATTCTTAGCTATTGTTATTGGAGCTAGGCTAAATCAAAGCTAGCTCAGGTATGTCTACATGTGCTGCAGTCACACCTCTGATTGCATTATAGACATACTGTAAATTGGATTTGCAGCTTCCATTAACTGCAGTGTCCCCTATAATGTAACATTGAAAAGAACTTCCTGTTTGGTTTGGTCGGGTCTCCTGTGCACAGCTGCCCTTCTCCGAGGGGACAATGGGAACTTTTAGACTTCAGGTGACTTTCTTAATGCATCTTTCCGTGGAAAGCTGTCTGTTCCATAATGAGCTATTATAGATGTAACTTCTGTGGTTTAGGAGTGTGGAAGCTCCTCTGATGGAGGAAGTATGACTTGCCCTGTATCAATAGCCAAGTTCCTTTTGAAGATGAAATCTCATGTTGACAGTTCTGAGCTGCCATACTGAAAAGTGACACAGGCAGCATGGAGCCAGTTATACCATACACTAAAGTACTGTTACACAGTTCATATGCTCCCCTCACATGAGAAGAACCTCAATGTTTAATATTTCAGCAACTGTTTCATATCTGGTGTAAAATGAATAAATACTTCAGTTAGATCCTTTATTTTGTGCTTCTAGTCCTAGAATAATGATGCAGATTTCTCTCGATTGCATTTAATTCTGCTCTTTACATAATCCTCCTCACTTTATTATTAATTTTAAAGCAAAATTACTCTCCAGTGAAATTTGCAATTAAACTCAATGTGACTGTTTTACAAGCTGTCAACAAAAATTCTTCTCATTAGTTTGCATCATGTGTCGGCTTTTGTGTCTGTTTGTAGATTATTGAGAAAGACGTTCCAACATGCCTTTTATATGCTCCCCAGTGCAGAGGATGATCAATACAGAGTGTTTGGTACCAGTGCAATAGAGACAAAATACTTATTCTTCAGTCTTCATAGGCCACTTTCCTGTTGCAGTAACAGATAATTGTTCTAGGTCTTTATCTATGAGAAGAGAAACTGCTTGTTCTTGAACAATCTCTCTCCGCCTGAGAGGGGTCAGTATTATTAGCTCCATTTTACCGTATGGAGAACCTGAGTCGCAATGATTGTGATTTGGCAAGGGCTTGTAGGGAAGCCTGTGGCAGAACTAGGAATCAAATAGAGGCCCTCTGATTCCCGGTTCTGTGCCTTCATTTCAAGTTGATCCTTTCTCCTGTTTGTGAAGCTCTTCACAAGTGAGTATCACCCCAGTAGCTTACAATAGAGGGGGAAGAAGGAAAAGCAGCAGGAGGGTTATTCATAGAAATATGCAACACAAGACAGAGGGACAGTCCAGTTAAATTGCATGAAACAACACAAATCCGTATTTAATAATTGAGCCTTCTTGTGTTCCATTGGATTTCTCCAGGTGTCTGGGGAAAGTGGAGCAGTGAAGTGGTTTGGCGTGTTTTCTGGTGCAGAGAAACTTGCCTGCTCTGTTAACCCAAATGAAAATGCCAGTCTTTTGCTTTTTAGGGAAATTTGAACACCTCTTGTTGGTGCCCAATAGCTTTCAATCCTGTGTGAGAGCAGCTGAGGTGGAGCAACCCCTTTGTAAAGGTTCAGGGTGGATACCCTGGCTGGGTTGGTCTAAGAGCATGTGACTGGCAGGTCTGTTACTTTGACCAGAGACAGGGTAATGTTATATCTGCCAGCAAATTGAAGGGCTGCACACATGTGCTGGATCTATTTCTGGGGCTGGGGAGGGTGTAGGGTTTCTGACTGACTTCTGTTCAGAGGGGATGCAGTAGAGTTTGATGGGACCCCTTCCTGCTGAATTGTTTTAGAATTTGTTTGTAAAATGTACTGATCGCAGCTTTAGAATATCACTTAGCTAAACTGGCAAGGTGTCTGCCTAGAGCAACAGCCCTGAAGTCACCAAGGGTTCCAGTCCCCTCAGGCAAACACCAATATGACTAGAGAAGCCTTATGATATGCCCTGAAGGTCATGACAAGCTCTGTCAGACCAGTGGAGGAAGCCCCTTCCTCCTACTGAGAATGTGCTCCCAGCACCATTCCTGGCATTCAGATCTGAGCATTCAGGGCATTCCAGCTGATTCCAGCAGTTGGGGTGGGGCATAAGGGGAGGTGGACTCAGCCAGGCAGGATGCAGCTCTCTAGAGCTTCAGAGACACAAACAGCTTGAATTGCACCTGGAAAGTCAGTGTAATCTCTGGAACTCAGATGTGATGTGATCTGAGCAAGAGGCCCTGCCCAGTAAGGTGGCAAACTCCTTGCCAGGAAGGGATAGAAAAGGCATTCTGGGCTATTATTGCTCCCAGGAAATCCAGGAGTAGCTGAGAAGCCCTTTAACATGGTCCACAGTCTGAAGGAAAGGTGGGAATCTCCTCTCAGCTGAGGGAGAGGGACCCCCTCTGCCATCTGCTGCAGAGATTTCCACTGTCCAACTCCTCCACCCGCTATAGGCATCATCCCCTCCTTATTCAGAAAGCATTTCTGCTACTTAGGCTGGACCTCTGAGGTGGTAGGCAGCCTCTGCCTTAGGTGCGAGATATACGGCACCATCGAAGGATCTCAAAGCACTTTGCAAATGCTCCTCTCACTCCTATGAGCAGGGCCATCCTTAGCCATAGGCAGAACAGGCAGCCATCTAGGTCACCACTAGGTCTAAGGGCACCGCTCTGCTGGGAGCCCGGACAGATGGGAAGCAGTGGAACATGTAAGAGCAGGGCTGCCGGGTCCTAAAGAGAGATGAATGCAACACAGTCTGAGGGAGGGGATTGGCTGCTGGGGTCTCTGGGAAGGGATGGGGGAAGGAACTCACCTGCAGGGTGACCAGATGTCCCGATTTTATAAGGACAGTCCTGATTTTTGGGTCTTTTTCTTATATAGGCTCCTATTCCCCCCTACCCCCGTCCTGATTTTTCACATTTGCTGTCTGGTCACCCTAGGTGGGGGTAATTGGTACCTATATAAGACAAAGCCCCAAATATCAGGACTGGCGCTATAAAATCAGAACATATGGATCTGGTCACTCTAGCTGGGGAGCATGTCTCTCCCCCGGGCTGGCAGCAATCCATCTCATCCGGGGGGAACTGCACAGGGGAGGATGAGCTGCTGTGGCTCCATAGGTGCCCCGTCCCTGAGATCAGATGCTGTGCTAACTTCGTCAGGGTCTGTTGGGCTGGCGGTGGTGCCCATTGGCGTGTGATCAGACCTGAGGGTTTGCTGCTGCTGTTGCCACTCTGCACCCCAAGAGGTGGATTTTGGGGTCCTGCAGTTTTCCACCTATCTCCTCCTCTGCTGCAGCTGTTGGACCAGCAGGCTAGGGGGTGAGCCAAGCATGAAAGCAGTACTGCATTGCCATTTAGATTGTCATTTAACAAATTTGTTCGCCAAAAATGCTTGCTAACAATCCTGAATTCAATTTCAATATTTTTTTAAATCAATATCTTAGCCAAAAACAGAAAATTAAGTTGTTGACAATTATTTATGACAAGTTTGGTATGGAGAAGGGAGTGGGCCAGTTTTCATCAGAGAAACAAAAAATGTTGACTGACTTTCCTATAGCCCTGTTACTGCTAAATAGAGTCCTCCAACAACTGTACATGCTCATCTCCTTACTAATGTATAGAGCAGGGGTTGGCAACCTACGGCACATGTGCCAAAGGTGGCACGCGAGCTGATTTTTGATGGCATGCAGCGGTGGGCTGAGTGGCTCAGCCCGTCACTGCTCTGGGGTTCTGGCTGCTGCCCCATTGCCACCCGGGGTCCCGGCCACCGGCCCCACTTAGCACCCACTGCTGGCCTGGGGACCGCCAAGGAACCCCAGGCTGGCAGCAGGCTGAGCAGGCCGGCGGCTGATACCCTGGCTGAGCCACTCAACCCGTTGTCGGCCTGGAGTTCCATTCACTCAGCTTGTAGGTGGGCTGAGCAGGACTAAATTCAACGAAATAGGAAAACACGAGCAACTAATGACAAAGTGCAAGAACCTAGAGCAGTGATCCCCAACCTTTTTTGTCTGGCGGTCACCAGACGAAGGACTGTGGCAGTGGACGAGCATCTGCTGAAATGCCGCCGAAATTCGGCGGCATTTCAGCGGCGACGCCTCTGGATGATGCTACTTATTGGTGGCAAGCGGCGTCATCCAGAGGCGTTGCCACCGAAATGCCGCCAAATTTCAGCGGCATTTCGGCGGATGCTTGTCCGCCAGCCAGTACACAGGTGCACTGAGAGGCCCCTGCGGGCACCGCATTGGAGACCCCTGACCTAGAGAGCCTCCTGAAGCATGGCGATCGTTTTGATTTAAATGGACTTGAACTGTATGAAGAAGTGAGTACACTGTCCTGAATGTTGCCACATGCAAAATCGATAATGGACATTGTACAAGTTTACTCATATCGGCAAACTTGTTGACATATATCCTAATGTGTACGTTGTCACTCGTATTCTACTGACAATTCCTGTAACAGTAGCATCGGGAGAACGGAGTTTCTCAAAACTAAAGCTCATTAAAAACTATCTTCGCTCTACATGGAGTCAGGAACACTTGACTGGTCTTGCTATTCTTGCAATCAAACGACATCATTTTGTCTTTGTTATACAATGACATTCTTACTGATTTTTGCAGCCAAAAAAACCAGAAAGATTGCTTTTAATTAAAAACAAATCCTTGTTTCAATACCTCTTCATAGAAATTTCCAATAAAATGTTGACAGATTAAAAAAATTATATTATTTGCATCATTCTGTCAAATCAGAATTTTTTCTATAGTGCTGCTTCTTCAGTGCTAGTCCATCAGCATTACAGTGTGCTTAATTAAGTTAAACTGGTTGTAATAACATGTATGAGGCAAGTTTTCCAATAGTGTAAGCTTATGTTTGTGTTGCTAAGAGCAAGACAGGCTCAGGGGCACCAGTTTAATAATCCCGCCTAGGGCACCATAAATCCTAAGGATGGCCCTGCCTATGGAGGACAGTATCATGCAGAGGAAACTAAAGCACCAAAAGGAGTAGTGACTCTGAGTTAGAGAGCTGGGGAGAGAATCCAGGAGTTCTGACTCCCAGCCACTAGAGCACACTGCCTCCCTCTTTGGTATTCACAAGCTGAGTTTGTGTTCTTCTCAAACTTGGCTCCACTGCTCTCCCTCCTCCCTACTGAATAACTCAGTGTTCTCTGGCTGGCTCTGGACAACGGTGCTATGTGGCACCAGGGTTCCTTTCTTGTTGCAGGTCTGTGTGTGATGCCAAGAAAAAAGGCGATAGCTAGAGAATATCTGAGCATTGTCTGCTGTGGGAGGGCTGATCTAGCCTGTTTAGTAGGCTAATTGGAGTGAATCTGAGCTGGATCAAATAGCTAGATCTCTGGCTTCCTCTAACTGCACTCCTCTGCAAAGAAGAGCAGAAACCAGAGAGGCAGTGGGACTGAGCTGGCCTCTTCATTCCTGAAAGGGCAAGACACATGTCCACTTCTCTCTACAGCTCTATTCCCACCCCCTCAGATAGTCTCAGTAGTAACCCTTTTCACTGCTCTGGCACCTTTCATCTGGGGACCTCAGAACAGTCTGCACTCCTTGATTGAGGCTCTCACCCTTGAGAGGCTGGCAGTGGATCTAGGGGAATGCCTTACCCCACCTCTGAAATTGGGTAGGATACAAGAGGCTTCAGGGAGAGGCTGTCTCCAGAGAGGCTTACTGGCACTTGGCTTGGAGATTTCAGACATGAAGCTTAGGTAAACAGAATACCTCAGCTCCAACATACTGACTTTCCATTGTCAATCAGTGCTGGTCAGAAGTCTTGGACTGACAGCCCTGGGACAGAAGCCCCTTTTCCGCAGGACAAGGCAATGTTGTCCCTGGCAGTACAAGCTCTGTCTGTTTGTCTCACCCCTGCTGCGGTAAAGAGGGGAGGGGAGTTCAGTCTAGTGATCCAATCACTGCTTTTGCCTCTGCTGAGACTGCCTGCATGGGAGTCAGGTAATGCTAGCTTTGGTTGTGTTTGTGCACTGGCAACCAGCTGCCACAACTTTGTGCCTGAATTACAACTGAGGAAGGATGGTCTGGTGGTTAGAGCACTAGCCTGAGAGAGAGAAGGGGTCAAGTCCCTGCTCTTCCACAGACTTCTTGTGTGATCTTTGGCAAGTCACTTAGTCTCTCTGGGCCTCAGTTCCCCCATCTGTGCAATAGGGATGACAGCCCTGCCCTGCAAGGATAAATACATTAGATTGTGAGGTGCTCAGATACAATAGTGGTATGTGCTTATCTGGCCTCTGTGAAATGGGTCTGTGCAAATGGATTCTACAAACTGCCTTTGAAATCCCAGCAGTGTATTAGTGTGGCTGGCATCATCTGCCTTGCCACAGAATGATGGGAGCAGATGCTTGAACAAGCTGAGGGGAGGGAAAACCTCGCTTTCCCCAGCCTGCATCCGGGCAGACAGACAAGCTGGAATAATTGTTCCCTTCTACAGCTAGCTCTGTGGGAGGCAAATAGACATGTTCACTTCCTGTAACTGTAGGCTGTCTGGGAGGGTTGCGAAAGTCTGTCACCTCTGTGCTAGAGAGACTTCTGTGGAGATCTGCTGGTAACTCTGTCCTCCCTGCTGTAGGGTGAAATAGGCTGTAATTACACCCCCAAGTGAAACTGCGCGGGCTCCTGGGAGGACGCAGTGTGAACTGCAGTGCTCTGCCTGAGCCCCCGATGGCGCATCTGGAGCTGGACTCTACCTGCAGAACATGAGAGGCTTTTGTCTTGATTACATTCCCAGCAAATGGAGGAGAGGCTGTTAATTGGACTCTGCTAACTAGAGTGGGACATTTTCTGGGGACAGATATTAACTGAGTCAACTCCAGTGTCTTCCTGCAAAGTCCTGGTAATCATAATTCATTCTTAGAGCACTTCACAAACAGGAACAGATCCTCATAATACCATGTGCAGTGAGAGTATTTTACAGATGGGGAAACTGAAACAGAGGTTAAATGACTTGTCCAGGCCAGCACAGTGGGTCTGTGGCAGAGCCAAGATAAAACCTTGGGAGCTCCTGGCCCACTGAGCCATTCTGCTGCTTTCCTGTGTAGAGCATGCACTGGGGCTGCCTACGCGTGTGGCTCAGGCTCTCATACAAGAGAAGGTTAAGCAACCACCTTGGCACTGCAAACTTCCCCTTTTAGCAAACACACTGAATGTGCCAAATCACTTCCAGGAGCCTCTCCTACCCTCCCAGTTCTCCCCTCACCTGTCTTCAAACAGTGCCGCAGCTGTTGTGCTTCCCAGCTGTGTGTTGTCCCATTGCACTGGGGATAAGCCAGAGGAAGATGACAGTCCAGTACAATTGTTCCAGGTTGCAAGCAGCTGTCCCTACAACAGAGGCTGCAATCTCCATAGTCTGTTCATGGTGCTCATCCCATCAGGCTTCTCTTGCATCTGCTGCTGAGTGCTGTGCTTTACTGCTTGGAGCTATTAGTCCGCTCCCATCTTTTGGACGCTCAGGCAAATAGAATAATGCCGATAATGGCAGGATATGTTGGCTTAGGTCAAAATCATTGGGAAGCTGGACTGGTAGAAACACTCCAGTAAAGCATTTCAGTGTTAATCACCCTGTCTGATGTGGTCATCTGCCTAGGTCTTTCTAGTCTGCCTCATCTGTAGGTGGCTGAACCTGCATTTTAACAACGTTGAGTTAAAATGCCCTGCTCAGCTGAGTCAGGTTATGTGCTAACATCCTTCTCCACTCCTGACCTCATCTTCTCCATCAATCTGAGGATACCACTGAGTCACTCCTCCAGTCCTGGGCCAGCTCAGTACCAGTGGGGCGGGTGAGAGGAGGGGGCTGCAGAGTGTACAGTGCTGTGTCTGGTGGAAGGTTGCCCAAGTTGCTGAGATGTTTGGTGCAGAGGTGTGCAGCATCAGTGGCTCCACCAAAGCAGCTGCCCCAGAAGTGTAGCAGTGACTAAACTTGAAAGGCAGGACATCAGCTCAGTAAGCTTTCTGCAGATGCAGCTGTTGCTCAACTGTTCGGCTGAAGTGATGCCAGGAAACAGCTACATTTTGTAATAAAACACGTTTATACCACTGGCAGGGAGACACATGCTCCAGTGCCATGAGCAGAGGTCTCCTGAGAACTTACCCTTGTGCACTTTTCTTGGTCTTGCTTGTCAGGCTGGGGCCCCTCATTCAGCACAGCTAGAAAATGCCATATGCAAAGCCCTTCACAATGCTGTGATTATGGGTGTGACCCACTGACAGTGTTTGGGCAGGGAATGTTTCCTTTCCATTTATTTGTATTTCTAAATCAAACCACTTCTGATTCTGGAGCCTGCTGGAGTTCATAGGTGGAGACCAATGCCTATTTTTAACCTGTTTCCCCATGGGCTGACAATTGCAGAGATGCGTATCATGAAACTTAGTTTTCTTCTTCGAGTGCTTGCTCAGTTCCATTCCAATTATGTGTGCGTGCGCCACGTGCACAGCTGTTGGAAAGTTTTTCCCCTAGCAGCTACCCACGGGTCAGCTCTGGAGTCGCGCCTGCATGGCTCTCAATATATGACCCTGCTGACCCAGTACCCCCTAAGTTCCTTCTTACCGCCCATGACAGTCATTGGAACTGTGGCATCTTGCTCTGGTATTCAGGTCTTTGTACCAGTATAGCCTACTTCTGTGCAGAAAGGGACCTTTACACCTGTGTATAACTGCGTCCGCACTAGGGATGTATCAGTATAAAAACATCAGTAAAAACTCACTTTTCCAGCTGACAGTTAAGCCAAGACACAAGCTACGTATAGACCAGGGCTAAGTATAAGTCAATCCTGATATCAGATTCCACAGCACAAAAACCTAGTGAACGATGTGCCCTGTACATCACCCTGCTCTCTTGTGCCATGGAAAATGGCTGCTCCTGTCAGAGCCCTGGCCTTGAGTGCAGCATGGGAGGGCCGAGTTACCTCATCTCAGTGTTTTTCTGGCAGTCCCTGAGGTGATGGTTACAGCACTGCCAGCTGCTGCCATAGACCAACAGATGTAACCCTCCCTGTGTTTGGATAAACAACCGAGATATTTACTAAACTTTCTCAAACTGGCTGGAAAAAGGAGAGTCCAGATGGATTCCAGCTAAACCACTTTTCTTGCTCAAGTATTGTAACAAGAAACTGGTCCTGGCTGGTCTGCTCCTGCTGCACCATTCAGTATGGTAACGTCACAGCAGTGATACTGATCTGGGGCAGGTGTCTGTAAAATTAAGTAAGTGTTTAATTGAAGGTCCAGGAAGTGTTGTAAATCTGTGTGGCCCAGAGTGGAGTGATGCTCCTGGGACTAGTGGGAATGGATTTGATGGGGCTTTGTAAGAAGTGTAGAGGCAGGGTGGTCTCGGAGTGAAGGTGCAGTGCTGGACTTCTGGGTTCTGGTCTGGATGCTGCCGTACACTTGCTGGCTGAATGAGGACAAGTCACTTAAACCTATGCTTTCAAACATGGTCACTGGTTAGGGACCTAATAGAGACATTGGATGTTTTTAATTTTTTTTTTTGAAGCTGCTGAGCCTCCACCTTTCCTCACTGAAGGTGTTGAGTACCTCAGGGTGTGTCAGGTCAAGCTCCTGTAATGAGTACCCTCATTTGCCGATGTGGGCCTCTGTCTCAGCATCTTCCCCTGTGCAGTGAGGAGACCTGAGAGGCAGAGAGTCTTGGGTTTGTAGAGTGCTACAAGTGAGATCCTCCCATGAAAGATGCTATCACAGAACGGTGTGTTGGCATTTGCTTTCTGTGCCTGATATACAATTCAGTGTGACACAAATCAGAGGCCAAAACTAACTGGCAAGTCTGGCAGAGACCTCAGCCATTGGCCGTGCGTTCTCATGCTGCACAATATTTGCACAGACCTGACTGCAACCCTTCTGAACTCTCCTCCTATTTCCCCACAGTGTACGTTGTGGAAGAGCAGAGAAGGGACAACACAGGGGAGAGTGCCTGCCTGACAGCGTGTTGGACTGCTCTGTGCTGCTGCTGCCTTTGGGACATGCTGACTTGAGTTCCACAGGAAGTCACCACTGTCAATACCTCTAACTCAGAATGCTATGCATTTTAATGTGATCTCTCTTGTTCTGACATCTTTCTATCCATGTAATCAATGATCTGCTTTGCACAGCCGACAGTCCATGTCTGATGTAGCTCTAGCACCATGGCGGTGTTTGCACTCCTTGAATTTAGTGCAGGGAAATCCCTTTGTAATGTATGTCTAAGATTTTTATTGTATTTTTAAAGAATATGCTAAATGATGTTTTTTTGGCCAAAGGCTTCATTATTACGTGACGTGTGTTTATCGTTTAAAATTTACCTTTCTTGGAAATGGAGAAATATGCAATAATTAAAGTCGATGACTGATTTTTTCTTTGCTAGTTCCCACTTCTGTTTCAATAAATTTGTCAGATACAGATTGCCTGTGTGTCAGGTATGTGGTATGTTGCTTTAGTTTTGTTCCCCTGTACATATTGCACCTACTCTGAAAATACAACATGGCAGTGACGGGGCTCCCTGCTTAACTGGCCCCAAGAGCCTCACGGGAGTTTGTGCTGCGGGAACTGGTAATTGTCTCCCCTGTTGCAGTACAGAAATCCTGGATGTGAGTGTGATGAGCTGAGAGACAATTATCGTGGCACCAGTGCCCATTTTCCATCAACAATATTGCTGTTATGTAAGTAGTAACAGCACAGTAGAATCAGTCTTTAAATGACCACTCAAAGGACTCATGCCAACTGTTTCCAGCAAAGGTGGGGGGGGGCAGTTTGTGGTGGGAGCTGGGAGATGCTTTGAGGTGATTTCTAGACAGGAAGTTGCCTAATAAGACAACTTAAATATTTCATTTACATTTGTTTCCATCCCAACCTACTGCAAAAAGGCCATCTCACTCCTCAGGTGCCACATCACAACAGCCACCCCCACAACTGACTCAGGTTCAGCCCCCCTGTTGGTAGGCTCAGCAGAGCAGCTGAAGGCTGGATGGGCCTGGAAGACAGCTGAACTCCCCCCTCCCCCCCATGTCACTCTGAGGCTGGGTGAGCTGTAAGCGTGAAGGGAGCTTGTGCTAGATCCACCATGGACTAGCCTGTGACGTTCTCTGGGGCGTGCCCAGCTTTATTTTGGCCAGCACTAAATTCATTCAAAGAACGTTAAATTTCCTGCTGTATTTCTCCAGTGTGGGAGACACTAGAAATTAAATTACCAACACAAAGAGCATTATCCAGCAGCACTACAAAGCTCCACCTAAGGATGCTGCAGCCTCTTTAGGACAGCTGGTTCGCTGTCCAATATCCTCTGCTCCTCGTAAGTAGAACGGAGTCAAATTCCTGAGAGTATTGTGTGGTGACCCCTTGTTAGAAAGTTAATGATGAGGCCAAAGTGGCAAAGACTTACAGAGGGCAGGCAAATCTGTATTTTGAATCTTCTCGCTTCAGTCCCCTTGGGCACGGCTCTCCTGCTGGTTGCCTCTTGCCAATCTATCCATATCAACTCCTTGCAACAAAAACTCTCTCTTAGGGTATGTCTACACTGCAATTAAAAACCTGCAGCTGGCCCTGTTTAATTGCAGTGTAGATGTTAAGACTCAGGCTAGAGCCCAGGCTCCAGGACCCTGTGAGGGGGTGGGTCCCAGAGCTCAGGTTGCCTGAACATCTACACCACAATTAAATAGTCCCTAAGCTTGAGCCCCGCAGGTGTAGTGCAGTGTAGACAGACCGTTCATTCCATATTTGCTCAGGGCCTAGTGCAATGAGGTTCTACTTCATGACGTCCTGATGTCAGGAATTAAAGATAATCTCAGAATACGGTAACCAAACTCACTGCTATTATATTTCATAGGGTGCTGGATCATTTTCTTTAGCGTGAGTAGCAATGAAATCATGTAAACTCTTGAGATGTGTAGAGCCTGTGGTGGCTGGATTCGGCCCCAATTAGCATCTTAGCTTAATCACAAAGCTTGAGACAATGTTCAGGAGCTAAGATTTTTAAATTTTCTCTCATGGTGACATTTGGCTGGTGCAAAGAACCAGGCTATGGATTAATAGCCCAGGAGGGTTTATTGCCTAAGCCTGATTTTAGTGTTTGGAATTTCAGTTTTTCACCCAAGTGAAATTTTCCTCTCTCAAAAACTGTATCGGCTCAAATATGCCAAAGCCCTGGATCAGTGCCACGCAAAGCAAAAGAATGGATGCTTCAGTGGCATGCACTTCCTCAGTTTAAGAAGCTGTCCTGATTCTGTTTACCATTAAAGCACAACATTTCCCATCCCATTAAGATCTTAATGGTCTTAATTTTTAATGAGGTTTGAATGCAAAGTTGCAGTCATTTATATTGTCATCATCCACATTTAAAGCTTTTAAAGTGATGCTTCCTTCGACTGCTGGGGCACAGGAAATGGCTTTTGTGGTAGGGCTTTGTATTAAAGGCTTGGTTACAGTTTCAAGCCTGCAGTTAGGTCCATGTGGGCCTGATAGTACGATTGGGGCCTAAATGAGCATTTAGAATGTATGGAGCAGAGGTGGGTCTCCAAGAACAGTCTCCTGCATTGCGTCTTTTTAAATCCGGATTTGAGGCCTTCAGTAACTCAAGCGGGGGTTATTACAGGAGTGGGTGGGTGAGGGTCTGTGGCCTGCGATGTGCAGGTCAGACTAGATCATGATTAGGGCCCTACTTACCAAATTCACAGCCATGAAAAATGCATCATAGACCGTGAAATCTGGTCTTTTGTGTGCTTTTACCCTATCCTATATGGATTTTAGGGGGGAGACCAGGATTTCTCAAACTGAGGGTCCTGACCCAACAAGACATTGCAAGGGGCTCACGGTATCGCCACCCTTACTTCTGCGCTGCCTTCAAAGCTGGGCACCCATCAAGTGGCTGCTGCTGACTGAGGGCCCAGTTCTGCAGGCAGCAAAAGAGAAGTAAGGGTGGCAACACCATACCAGGCCATCCTTCCTTCTGCGCTGCTGCTGGCGGCAGCTCTGCCTTCAGAGTTTGGTTCCCACCCAGGAGCCTCCACTCTCCAGCTGCCCAGCTCTGAAGCCAGCGCTGCCACCAGCAGCTGTGCAGAAGTAAGGGTAGCAGAACTGCAACTGCCCCTACAACAACCTGGCAACGCCCCCACACACCATTCCTTTTTGGGTCAGGACCGCTACAATTACAACACTGACATTTCAGATTTAAATAGCTGAAATCATGAAATTTATGATTTTTAAAATCCTACGGCTGCAAAATTGACCGAAGTGAACAGTGAATTTGATAGGGCCCTAATCATGATCATCTGTCTGGTCTTAAATCTAGGACCAATATTTTTAAAGCTAAAGCAGATTCAGGCACTTGCTGAGGGGAGGCTGTGATCACAGCTGTACTAAAACTTCATTTTTGTTTGGGCCCAGCGCACAGTCCCCTGGATTTATATTGTGTTTTGGCAACTTGGTTGCAGTGAGCCTGGCCCCAGCAAGCCATCTGGGTCACAGAAATAGAACTGCAGCCAGTGATGTCTGCAGCAGAATGCAATTGAGGAGGGGCTGTTTCTGGGCCCGGGGGCTTATAGTAGGGTCTTGGAAGGATTTTTAAAACTCACCTTAACCGCTAAAACAAATGGCACTAAACCCAGTGCTGTGCCCAGGAGGTCGCACAGACTTTGTGTTAGGCAGCCTGACCTCCCTGGGCATGCAGTTGGTCTCCATAATGAGGACTAAAGGAGGGAGTCCAGGTCTTTGGCATGCTGACTCCCAGCAGGGGTGTCTCTAGGAACTGTCCCAACCCCAGGCAGCAAAGCCAGTCTTTGGCCAGTCTTATACAGCTGCTTTTTGAGAGGTGCAGGTTTGGTTTCTCTTCTAGGGTTAATCCTGGGGGAATTCTGCACCCAAACAATTAAAAATTCTGTGTATAATATTTTAATAGTTTGCAAAATGCTGCATATTTTATTTGTCAAAAGAACAGTATATCATCACGCTCATTTCAGTTATTTTGGTAATTTATTTCAAAATATCTATCAGCAACTATGTAAATACAGACACACACAAAATTCCTCCAGGAGCAGAGAGTTAAGGAAACCCCTATGACAGGGGTGGCCAACCTGAGCCTGAGAAAAAGCCAGAATTTACCAATGGACATTGCCAAAGAGCCACAGTAATACGTCAGCAGCCCCCTAGCAGCTCCCACCACCCACTCCCAGCGTTTCCTACCCACCAGCAACCCCACCAATCAGCGCCTCCCCACACCTCCCGATCAGCTGTTTCCTGGAGTGCAGGAGGCTGGGAGGGGGGGCGGAGCAAGGGGCAGGGCCTGTGGCAGAGCCAGGGGTTGAGCAGTGAGCACCCCTCAGCACACTGGAAAGTTGGCGCCTGTAGCTCCAGCCCCAGAGTCGATGCCTATACAAGGAGCCGCATATTAACTTCTGAAAAGCCGCATGCAGCTCCAGAGCCACAGGTTGGCCACCCCTTTTCTAGCCCACGTGACTGCTGTTAGCCAAGCAGCTGGGCCTTTCTTTCTCTCAAGCCCCATTTAGGTGACCTCTTCCCTCACCTGCAGCCATGTGGGTGCTGGGCATTTGCTATCCATTCCTGTTGTGGAGGGCTCATGTGCTTTCCTGTCACAGCCTAGTCCAAACAGCTGCTCAGATCCTGGCTCTGCTGCGGTGAGAGTGTTTAAGCAGCCGAATTTGGGCAGCATTCGGAGTGAGCACAGAGGATCTATTTATAGATGATAAAGCCAACAACTCGGTGTTCCCTTTCCCCTGAGCCCCGTGACACAGGCAGCATCTTCATTGCATCTACTAATGGGCTCGGTTCTCAGGCATGCGTATTTCATCCCCACCCCTGTCCCATGCAGAAAAAGCATGGTCCTGGCAGCCAACCTTGTAAGCTGATCACCCTTGGGCTTTGCAAGGAACTGAATAGTTCCAGAGCAGCCCTAAGGCTGCAGGCTGGAGGGTGAGATCCCAAAAATGCATCAGAAAAGCTACAACAGCAGGGAATGCTGGGGGCCCGGCCAGAGCACCCACCGAATGGAGCTCATGCTCAGCCTGCCCAGGGCATGTCAGGGAACCCCTAGCTCCTGGCACAATGCTCAGAAAGAAGCCATGTGGTGCTGCCAGTAGCACGAAGCCCCAGGGAGCTGAAGCTCCTATTTAGCAGGGAACACGCTGGAGCCGGACAAATATGACAACACAGCATCCCACCAAGTTCGGCCTCATTTCCTAATGACTCTGCCCCAGGCACATTCCTGCCCTGGGAGGGAGGGAGTTTCACTGCACAGAAAGTAAATGTCAAAGTCTACCCCCACGCTGTCCAGCCGCTCAGCCCAGCAGTGGCCTGAGACAATACCATGTGACTTCTCAGACCGTCCCAGTCCCGTGTGTGGGGGGGGCGAGGGGGGCTGTAATCACCCAGTAGTAGAAAATGCTCTAGAAGATTCCTGATGAGTAAATGTGCGGCAAGCCCGCTTGCCCAGTGAACCTGACACCAGGAGAAGAGCCAGTGTAAATGTTCACAGTGAATTCAACCAGCGCCTGCCATACTCTCACTGCCCTGCCCTAAATCTCGGCGCGTGGCGTTGGCCATTCGGGAGGCATCCAGTGCTCTCCTTCATTAAAATAAGCATCCTGCTCTCCTGGCCCGGCTCTGTTGCCCTGCCTGAGGCCAGCGTCCTGCACAGCTAATGTGCATTCGATCCCCAGCGCAGTGACAGCAGAGTATCTAGTCTCAGGATATGAAGAGCGTCAGGCTTTTCTTAATCTTGGCAGGAAGCCAGGGGGTGTCTCAACAGATGGGACAGAATTCAGTAAACACCCAAGGGGCTACTGAGGCTCTAGGAGCTACCCCTTGTGACAGTCACGGCTGCCATGGCACCTGGGGCGGGCAGCACAGGGTGACACTGGAGAGAGGTAGATGCTCCCCAATTTGCTGCAGCATAATGCCAGGGACTTCCATGGAGTCACAGCTGATTGATAGTGGCAGTACCCAGGAGGGAGCCTCTGACAAGGCCTTGTTAAGCTTGCAGAGCTAAGCACTGACATAACATCAGAGGAATTTCCCACTCTCCCCACCCCCTTAACGCCCCTGGCTTTAGCCTGGCCTCCTGGAGTTCATTTCTTGCCCTCCACCCCACCCCTTCCCCGGCCCTCCTGGTTCCAGCACCATTCTCCACACCGCTTTATGTGCATCTCTTGCTGCTTTTAGCAGCACTCAGCAGCACCCGATCTTGTACCGAGATGAAGAAATAAGGGACTATTGGCAACCGTACAGCCACCTCACCCTGCCCACCAGCCTTGACTCTGAGCCACAGCCTCAGTGACGTGTAGGCAGGGACCACCTCCATGGGCCAATCATGCTTGGCTGCTCTGCTGAGCTGGCCAATAGGGGCCCAGAAAGGGCCAAAGGGTTGGTGCTAGCGTCCACATGGGCAATCCCACTGCATCTGAGCACCTGGCCGTGGGGGCGCTGCACTGAGACAAGGTTACAGCCTTGGCCCACAGCCCAAGTGCCAGACACCACCCCTAGCTGAAACGCTCACCCTCAGATGCTGGGCTAGCCCCATGCTGCCCAGCCTGGCAGGGAAGAAGGGGTTCCCGGCTAACGTTCAAAGCTGCCGAGGCGTGTCCACTCGGTTCTGGCAGACAGAAAGGGCCCAGCACCTGGCCCCGGCGCCCCACCAAGCAATTGTTCCACTTCCCCGGGGGCTGGACAGCCCGAAACGACTCTCAGCCAGCGCCTGATGCCGTCAAGTGTGACCAACACTGCACTGCAAAGCCAAGGAGCAGAGGGGCTCAGTGTCCCTCGTGCCCAACAGGATGGCTGTGTGCCTGCCCCGGCACCACGCTGGCTGTCCAGGGGCTCCAGGGAGCGCCGGCCATGTCCAGCAGCTGGGGTAGAAACACCTGACTGCCCCCAGCTCAGATGAAGGACCCACAGCCGGCACTGGGAACCCTGCTTTATTACTGCTGGGTAGTGCAGCCTGCCTAGTACTGTGGGCCTAGGCTTAGAGCTGGCAGCCGCTGGGCTCCCAGGAAGCAGGGCCAGGCCAGAACAAGCTGCAGAATTCGGCCCTAGCGCTGGCATTCGCCTGCAGGTTGTCGGGGAAGCGATTCACAGCTCTCCTAGTGCTGGGCAGAGCAGATGGCCCCTGCTCCCACTGGGCTCAGGCAGACAGTGAAGCAACACTCTCCTTCTCCCAGGGCCCGGGCACGAGGAGCCAAGCAGGGAGCCCCAGAGCGCTCCCTGCACCCAGGCAGAAGCCACATGATCAACAGAGACCTGGCAGGGGGAGACTGCATTTGCCCCAACACCCCACCCTAGAGAGGAGGGCAGGAGAGACCTCAGTCCCATTCACCAGAGGTAAACATCTACACCACAAAAATCACCCCAACTGGTGCCATCCACCTTCCTCGCTGGCAGCCCCAGCAGAGGCCACAGCGACTAATGCTCCTCCCAGAGCCGGTGGTGGCCCCACCCCAATGCCAGGCAGCCTGGAGGCAGAGGGAGCTGCCTGGCCCCTGCCCGGGCAGACTTGCTCTGGGTCAGATCAACAGGGCTCACGGGCATGTGTTTTAGGAAAGAGCCAACCCAGGGGGTACGGAAGAGAGGAGCAATTCCAGCCTCATCTCAGAGTTGAGTGCTGAGCTCTGACACCTGCCAATTGATCCTCACAGCCTGTTGTCCACTTCAGCCACTGGCTTCCTGCTTCCCGGCCTGCAGCCCCAGCACCCGGGAGCCTCGCTGCAGGCAGGATGGCGCTGTGCTATGGGGAAGCAGTGCCGGAGACTGGGTCCCCCCAACACAGAATCCTGGCAAGGTTACTGACTGATTCCCCATTCCCCCGGCCCACTTCTCTGAGGGGGGTGGGAGCATTCAGGGCTGCAGTCCAGGGAAGCTGGGTTTGCTGGCTCACCTCCCAGCTGGGCCTGCACTGCAGGGTCAGGTAAATCCTGAGATGGGGCTTGCACACAGCCCTCTCTGCCCCAGTGCTGAGGGCATCACTCCAGACTTTAACCCTGGGCTCCATTTGTCCTCTGGGCTCCAGTCCCCTCAAATATCCTCCTTTGGAATGAGCTGCTTGCTCTGTGCTAACCTCCCTGCCAGTTCCAGGCCCAAGGGGGAGCATGGGAACCAGCAGCAGGATGCGGCCAGAGGAGCCCTTCCTGGCAGCGAAGACTCTCAGTGGCCACCTCGTAACCCTGGCAGCTGCTCGAGGCCCTGGGGAGAGTTAGTTCCTGGCATGGGACGCAGTGAGTGGATCGTTATTTATTACTGAGCTGGCAGAGGCTCTGCCACATACTGCCCCAGCGGGAGCAGCTATTGCTGAGCACAGCCAGCAACTCAGACTGGAGTTTCAAGAGTGGCAGGTGGCTTTGGGTGCCCAGTTTGAGACCCAGTGCTGAGCACCAACAACTGCTGTTGGAGTCAATGGGAGCGGCAGGCATAAAGCCTCTAGCCCTGGAGCTACGGCTCAACTACCCAGTTATGGGGTGTGCCAGGGTCCAGCAGAGGGCAGCGCTACACACACTAAGCCTGGCAAACTTTCTGAACAACACAGCTCCTTCATTTCAGCCCTTTCCTGCTGATTCACATGCCTGGAGAAGTAACTGAACGGCAAACAGATCTGTCACCCAGAACACAGGTTGGAATTTTTGGCGTAACTGTCAAACCCCCCATACCACCGGCCCTGTTCTGCTCCACCCTGGCTTTGGGCTGTGGCTTAGTCCCTCAGAGATGGGCTTTATCACATGAAGGAAACTCCCTATATGTCACTAGCTACTGGTGCTGAGAAGTCCCCACTCCACCTTTCTTTGGCCAGCAACGCAGTGGGGAAGGTTTTACCTGGCTCCCCCCACTGTACTACCCAAGCACCTCGCAATCATAAGGGATTTATCCTCACAGCGCCCAGGGAGGTGGGGCAAGGCTGGTACACAAGACACTACCAGACTAAGTACCCCAGGGGGTAACTGAATCCAGGAGAGCAGGGGATTGAACCCTTCTCTCCCAAGTGTCAGGCTAGCGTGCTACCCACTGGGCCATCCACCCCTGCCGGTTCCAAGGGAACCTTTTTGGAGGGTTGGCACAAAGTGATTGACAGCCCTGGGTAACAAAAGCCTCCTGATCCTCCAAACTGGTAAAGGTTTGGCAGCAGCAATGCCAGCTTCTCCTTCACACAAGCATGTGCGCCTCCCTCTGGTTCTCAAGTGACCGACAATCTCTAGGCACCTGCAGTTCAGTCTCCTTAGTGCTTCTGCCCCGAAGATGCCAGCTACTGCCAGCCGTGACGATGGATCTAACAGTGCTCACTGGGCATTGAACTAACTTCATTTCCCTGCCATTGCAGGGCCTCGTGTGCCTTGGTCCTGCCCATTCTCTGCCTGTGGCATGTAATAGCTAGTTCCCTGGGGGCTGTGATACTTTGGACTCATTGCAGTGGCTGACTTTAGTGTGCGGGTGCTGGGGGTGGCCTGGGGTACACATGGGATCAGATGAGACCATCTGAGGTCCCTACAGCCTTGGACTCTATGATTATCACTAACTCGGCTTCACTTGTCACAGGCCAACTGTTCAGTCATTGCAAGACAAGCGATTAAAATAAGTCTGGCTTCCTCCTAGCCCTGGGATTATGGCCACGCTGGGGCCACTGTGCTGGACAGAGCGTGATGCTGCTGGAGAGCAACAGAGGAGCACTCACAGGATGGCATCCTTGTGTCTCTTCAGTTTGCCAGTTTCACAGGGCTGCTACGATCCAGGCCTTGGGGACACAATTAACCCTTTGTTGTGGTTCTCCACAGAGAGCTACTAGAGGGGATATCCTCACACAGGCCATTCATGGAAGGATGACACCAGCATGTTTAGCGAATTAACCCTCTCTGCGCACCCGGGATGTAGGCTTTAGACTCACATTAGTGAGGGGAAAGCTGAGACACTGACAGCTCAGGTGTCTTGTCGAAGGCTACCCAGGAGTCAGTACAGAGCAGTGGCATTTAAAGACATGGAAATATTGCGCTGAAATAAATTAGTGTCAGTAACAAACCTGTACCTTGTATTTTGTTTTTTGCAGAATGGGGAGCATTCATTACACACATTATCCACAAGGGGGCACCAGCACAACACAGTAACTCTTAGTGGCTATGAGAGCTCAGAGAGCTGTTGTTTCAGAGCAGTAGCTAACCAGATGCTTTCTAGTGGTAAAGTTTAGTCTCGCAGGCGAATACTGGCCCATTGGCAATGTCCCGCCCTGGCATGCCCTGCTGTGCCGGCTGCCACAGTCCTGGCATCTAGATTTGTTTGTAAGCTCTTTGGGGAGAGGACCATCTTTTACTCCATTGCTAACGCGAAATGGGGCCCTGATTGGGGCTCTTAGACACAGCTGGAATCCAAACAACCACCCCAGCAAAGATTCTTACTGA
Source organism: Gopherus evgoodei (assembly GCF_007399415.2). NCBI lineage: Eukaryota > Metazoa > Chordata > Testudines > Testudinidae > Gopherus > Gopherus evgoodei. The sequence goes on from NC_044329.1 coordinate 37,389,172, forward strand.
CCTCCCAGGCAGTGATCATTTTCCTAACAGCTACATACACAACAGAAACGGGGAAGTGACTTTAGAAGCAGTGAGGTTTAGAGATAGATTAAAGTTCAATCCATGCTCCCAACTCCTTTCCCCCTCCTCCAGTTAGGGAACGGAAAAGCCACGCTGCATGTGTCTGTGTATTTTCCTGCACATACTCGTCCCTCGAGCCAGCCACTTTTTTGCTGCTGTTTGCTTCTGCTTTAGTTTTGCCAAAGGAAACTCCAAGAGCTCTTTCAAAGCAGCATTAAAAAGAAAAACAGAAAGTCCTTTGTTGCTCTGCTGCTCCTAAGGAGACAGTGTGATGCTTTTACCACAGCAACCAGCAACCCACCAGCTTTTGACAGAAGACATGCCTTCCCCTTGAGCACTCTCACTGCGTGCCAGGTCCTTCTGATGGCAGTCGCCCTATTTATTGGAGTAAGCAGTAGGCTTGGGAGTAACCATTTGCTACACTGGGCCTTAAATCAGGTCTATGGGCCAGATTTTCCAGTGAGCTCAGGATACTGGGTGCACACTGGATGGTGCTGAACTCTTGAACATCCAGCCCGAAGTATCGTAACAGGAACTGCTGGGTGCTTTGGGAAATCTGGGCCTGATAGCGTTCTGGACTATTCAAATCTGGCCCACTCTGAGCAAAAAATATGATACCTGAAGCAGCATAAGATTTCCTCCACTGAAAAGCCAAAAGTATGAATGCAACTGGTATAAAATCCAAGCTAGTCTGCTAGACACAGGAGCTGGTTAACACAGCAGTCTTTTCAAGAAGAGTTTATTACAATATCCAAATACAGAAAGGGTGAGACACAACATCCAACACATTCAAACATAACTCCTCCCACCTGCAGGCGGCAGCAAACACAGCGGAAGGTCATCACATCTAGAAAACATCCCAGTTCTAGCTAATCGGAGTGGGCACCAGTGAAATGGACCGACTCGGCTGAGGCATGTGGGAGCCAAGCCCCTACTGTGCTCTTCGGGCCATCAACATTTCTCGGATGTTATCTTCAGCATCCTTTACACTCCGCTCCAGGTATGACTTCCTCTGCTGCAAGGTACAAAATCAGAACAGACTCAACAGCCATATCACCCCCACCCGCTGCTCTGTTTCAGAGCAGTAGCTGAATCTGTGCTTTCCTATGGCAAGTTATAGTGCTAGGAGTGAACCCTACAGAATGGAATCAACATTCATATCATCATACATAATGCGGGTGGGGGTGAGGGGGTCATTTTGGCTCCATGCAAATCACGAGTGATTTTTAATGAGTAAAGGTTCCAGAATACACTGGGGCTGTTGAGGGTTATTTCTTAATAGTTTTAATCTTTATTAGATATATTTTTGGCACTGTCATATTTACATGGAAAACGTGTATTTCATTCCTTTACAGACATCATAGTCACAATTGTCATTACATCAGTAACAAAGCACTGAGAAGAGATTGACAAGCTAACTGCAATAAAGTTAAAGAGATACATAAACTTAACATCCTGAGCATGAAACAAAGGAAAATAACAGGAAAAAAAAAAGTACCTCTGTATTACATTATAAAGTACCTCTGTATTTTGTATCTGTATTTATGTACTCACATCTAAAGAATCAACTGACAAAAAACCCACAAAGCTCATAAAATAATCTATTCACACTCGGGTAATACTGGAACATCTATAAAATCCTCTTCTGGCCCCATCAAATTTTCACAAACTGGATCACCTTTTATCCCCTTTCTTTGAGATGCATGTTCTAAAACTCCCTAGCAATCAGAAAAGAGACTTTTTAAAAAAATCATCCTGAATTAGGCTAAGCTTGGCAGGGAAATGTATCCCAGAAATAGGTATTCAGCCAGTAGCATTTTTTCCTCCTCGTCTGGGTAACCCTAGAGGACTGGAGTCACTTCTTTTGACTATTCTCTCCGAGTTTCCAACCAGAAGACACTACTGGCACGTCTCCAGCGGACTCCAGAGCCACAGAAAGCATTCTTGTCAGAGTGGACCAAGATCTAAGTACTAGAGGCAGAACTCTAGATCCAAATTCTCTTCATTCACCAGCACAAGGAAACTTCAGGGAGGCTCCCAAGGACCTTGACTTCCAGAGGAATGAACTATGATCTCTGAGGACACCGGTCAGTATTGTAACACTTTGGCAACTGTAAATTCTATTTTAAAACCCAACAGTGACAGGCATCAATAGCTGTCTTGGTCTCTGTTCAGAGCTGCTTCCCATGCTCTACCCATTCAGAATTAGGGGTCCACCTAGATGACAGGCAAAAAAAATGGCCTGTGAGCATCTTCAGTTCACTATATTGCCTCCGAAACAGATTGTAAGCTCTGCAGGGCAGAGGCTGCACCTACCTTTGTGTCTGTACAGAACCTAGCACACCAGGGCCCTGATCCTGATTACGGCCTCTCAGGACTACATTAAGAACATCTATACTGCAGGGGCAGCCCATGGACAGAGCTGACTGATAAGCCAGAGATTCCTCCATAATGGCCTGAGGAGCTCCAAGTCTAGTCGGTTTCCAAGGAAGACCTCAATACCAGCACTTCTGTGCTGTATGCATTTGGATTTATTATTACATGTAAATTCTAACAGCCAGGCCTCACCTCAGGAGTCTTTACTCTGGCAAGGAGCCCAATGAGGCCACCTGAGTAAGGGCTTGCAGGGTCAGCTCCACTAAATACAAGTGAAGGGCCAGTTCTGTAAGATGCCAAATCCCACTGCAGCCAATGGGAGTTGGAGCTCAGCACCTCATAGATTCATGCCCAAGGGACAACCCACAGCGTTGCAAAGTTTGGAGCTCCTGGCTAAAAGGAAAAAAAAAACCACTAAGCTGCAGGTCAATGGAGTGTATGCTTACACTGCAATGTAAACCTGTGCTTGAGCTGGCCTAGCCCCCCTTGCGTCAACACTGCAACTGCACTACCCCAGATGCAAAGCGAGGAAACAGAGGGGTTGTATCATATCTATTGCTGTCATGAAAGAACTGATTTATTTACTATGACACATAACTGATCGCTACCACCATCAGTCTGTCTTTATACACTCAATGGGATTCCAAACTTCCATTGGGAGGAAACCTAGCTAATAAACCTTTAGGTCTTGCTTCCGATGAGTAAAAGTACTAGGCACACTAATCCTGCCTGACACATCACTGAAGCATTCATACTCTGGGTGTTGATGGTAAGACACATTTCTTCAAATAACCCTCCACACTCCCCACTCAGGGCCTCTTCTCCACTGACAGAGTGTGGTCTCCTGCTGGCGTATGGCACAGCACTGGAGGTGGAGCTGAATGCCAAAGAGCCACTCCTTGCTCAGATCAGATCAACTCTAAGGTCCTGTGAGCTCAGGATTCAGGCAAGAGCTGCTTGGGGATGGCTGAACGCTCTTTAGCTGTGTTCCCACCCTATTAGGTGGGTCGCAAGATCCAGTCTCACAGCGTAGAGGGTCTGCCACCCGTCCCTACTCAGTCCCAAAGTGCCTTTGTTTCTCCCCAACACAAGGATGTCCTAGCATGGGTCAGTCCTCTGCACGAGGTCTGTGCTCTCACAGACAGGGCGACATTGGGCACCCAGTGGGCTCCAAGAAGCCTTCAAGTTGGCCATGCCAGCAGCAATGGAGCAGCAGAGGCAGCCTAGGACTCAGCAAAGAAGGATCCAGGCCAGGTGAAGGCCTCTGCTGCAGGTAAAGGGAGATGGAGAAGGCTGGGGAAAAGAGGGAGCCAAATATGACCCGAAACACCTCTATAATGTGCTATCACCAGCAGAGGAAGAAGTGAAGCACTAAAAGCTCAACCCAGAGAAGGTAACCTCACAGATCCCACCACTGGTGAGCAGCCCGCAGAACCAGGGCTCCAGCTGCCTCATTACATTCTGACCAAGGGCCAAGCTCTAAGGACGGGTGTGAAATAAACTATTGCTACATTTTCACTGCAAAGGGAAATCGAGGTGTCCTTTCCCCTCAGAACTGCAGGCTGGTTTCTGTTTAGGTAATCCAGGAGCAGTATCAGGAACCTCCTCATCCCCTAATTACTGGGGCCTAGATGGGAACTCAGTGTGACTCTCTGGTCTTGTCTTCGCTGGGAACAGCAGCAGAGCGTTACACGAGCTGATCTGAAAAACAGTTTGACTGGTCAGATCAGTTTTAAAAACCCACCTGATGAGTTTTGAATACAGTTTTAAGTCATGTTTAAGGCCTACTCTGCTGACATGGCCATATCTGATTGGACCTACTTGGTAGCAATAAGTGAATCATTAACTGTTAGCGTTATCAGAAACTCTACCGACCTCTTGTGACAACACACCCATTATTACGTGCTCCCCAGTGGTCCAGTCATATTTCATTTGCATGCTGATGTGCTTTTCATTGCCCTTGTTAACTGAGCACCAACTGATTTTTCTGTAGGTTGTACTAGAATGCGGTTGCAAGGGTTTAAAATTCATAGTCCGGTTCTGCACTTGCATTTCCTGCTACCTGCTGCCACCAGTTAAAGTGATACATTCCATCTGTAAATGTTTTTCTTCGCTGCTCTTTAAAAGGCCAGCACAGTTAATGAAAACCTCTAATATGAGGCGTTCCAGCCATATTGCACCCCACATGCACACACACATGTGGAAGTCACAGTCAATTTATGCATTTGTATTCATTAGAAAATCAGACAGACTCTTTGCCAAAGTCTCCTCTCCACCTGAGCATTTACTTTAGTTCTATAGTGTTTTTCACCTCAACACAGCTCCCTGGCGCCAAACCTGGCACTGACAGCACACTGGCACACCAGCATGCTCCCGCGGAGCCTCACTGACTTCAGAGCAATCTGAGGAAGCGCAGCAGGGCGCTTATGTGATACCAATTGTAGGACGAGGGCCTACACTTGGTAACCAAGTTCTCAGTACTGGAAATACAGCTGCTGTGTTCTACCTCAGCGATGGCTGCACAACATGGCTCAGTAATATTACCTAGCACAGCAGCAAAGGGAAAATACCCTATCCGATTGAAACTGCCAGTGGCTTTAGCATCAGCAGAATAGAATTTCCCAAAGAGGAAGGAGAATAACATTGTCCCTTTTTTAAAGAGACAAGAGGTCATGGGCTGGGATTCTACAGAAGGCTGAGGGGGGGTGGAGCCCCATTTCTGCTGAATTTCCATGGCCTAACTTCCTTAGACCCTTTTGAAAATCCCAACCCTGATTAGCCCAACTGATCAAGGCCTCAGTTTTACATCGCATGCAGAAGACAATGCTTTACCAGCACCAGTTACATCAGAATGCAGGTACAAACAGTTATGGGCATGTCTGCACTACACTGGCATAGTTTCAGCTACGCCACCGTAGCACCATAGCGTAGATGCTTCCTACATCAATGGAAGGGGTTTTTCCATCCATCCACCTCCCTGACCAGCAGTAGCTAGGTCAACATTAGAATTATCCTGTGTACCTAGCTGCCTCCATTCTGGGGGCAAGTTCGGCTTTACTAGGTTGATCTAAATGTTAAGTGTAGAGCAGGGCTCAGGGATTAAGGGATTAAGTAGCATGAAAAGATTGGGTTGCCAGCTGATGTCTATGTCTGGAACAGAGAGATGGTCCCTCTCAGAAAGGCTCTCCTCTGCCCCAGTCAGTGAGTGCAAATGACTCCTCACTTAGTGTACTATGTATAGATTTATCAGTCGGGACTCTGCTACCAACATAGTAGATCTTTGTAGTTTTACTGACACTTATTCAGCATAGACTACTGCAGGTAGTTTCTTAACTGCTCACTACCAAACTGCAACACTCAGCAATACCAGTAAATAAGCTTAAATCGTTTGTCACATAAGTGAATCATCCAGCACTCAAAATTACCAGGGATTCCAGTGCATCTCAGTTACCAGCACCTTACTGGGCTGAGTTTGCAAGGAAATGGTTTTCAGCGGTTTCAGAAATGAGTTTGTTTTTATGGCACTGATATTTACAGGACTTCCAAATATGGAGGAGTGACCTGATGTTACACTCCTCTGGCATGTGGTGTAGTCTGTTAATTATTGTCCAGCTGAGGAGCCGGAAGCAGAAGGCTGCCTTGAAGGCAGCTGAATACACATGTGAATAATTTAATGAGATCTGTAGTTCTAAGTCTTTGGGCAAAGGGCACATTTAATGTTTGATTTAAACAAAAAAAAAAAACCCAAAAAATCCAACTTGCTGATTCAGAGAGCGGGGCCAGAAGAGATGCCTATGAGGAGCCAACCTGAATGCGGCATTTTCAAGTATTGCTCACTATGCCACTCACACAGATCTTATCTAATCTGCTCCAGGTTTACAGAGCAGGAACTTTGATCACCACCCTAGTCATCTACTCTCTTGCTCAACTGCTCCCACTTCATCAATCCATTTCCCCTACACTAGCATTTGGCGGGAATCTTCCACCATGGCACTATCACCAGTGCTATTTAGAGCAGGTCTAGACCAAATGGTGGTAGAAACATCTTGTCTATACTAGAGCTCTCACCATGGCTACCACCAGCGGGAAATTCCCCAAGATGCCAATGTTCATTATTTTACCTTCAGAGATTGAATAACTACAGCACCTTCCTCCATTTATAGTGCTACTTGGAAGGTATTTATGGATTGATCATGTCCACCCATTTGCACACACTCTTATTTCCCTACTACATACTGTTACAGATTGGGTTAAAACCTCTTACACTGATTAATTAGCAGACACCTTTCTTTCAGTTTAAATGTAAGAAACAACTGCAGTCTCCAAGACAAATGAAGTTTGCTCAGGAATTCTAACTACCCAGAAGAAGAGGTTTTCATTGGGTATTGTCTTGGGGGAAGAGACAGATACAGCACAACAAGGAGGGAGACATGACAGAGACACTGACAGAGCAGGAAAGAAAGCCACATGGACACCACCTGGAAGCAAGGTCTGTAGCCCTGGGAGCAGCCTAGTGAGAAGTTTTTGGGTCAGAGTACTGGCCAAAAGAGTTTGGGGCTGTAAGTAAGGAAGCTGTCTCTTGTTTTGGAGTCCTCTTGTGTTTGGAGAAGCAGGACTTTGTACATTCCTTGTAAATTAACAAGACTGCATCAAAGAAAATACCTGACTCCAATGTCAATTTCTCCTCCCCACAGTAACAGAAGGGAAATAAGGGAGTCTGCCACAGGGCCCTAAACTTTGACTTGCTGCCCTTTAGTTGACATTTTGCTCTATAGTTGCTCCTCCAGTGCCATACCCTTCCATCCTTGTTCTAAGTGACCTTTCTTTGCCTTTTCCTCCTAATTCTTCTACTACCGGTCATAATCTGGGTGGGATTTCACTAGGGCTCTCTCGAGTAAAACTGGTACCTCCCATGTGATCAAAGATGCAGCCAAAAATAATACTGGCAGTTTACACATCCTTGTCATACAGAGAGTTCACATTAACTTCTCTGGCATCAAGATCTGGCTTCCCTTCTAAAGTGCACAGGCCACAAATTGAATTCACATTGGACACTGAGCAGCCATCAGATTGTAAACGCCACAATTTACCTAGGCCACATTTAAACCAGTGATTTAGTGGAAGAAAAGGAATTAGTCAGTCTTCCTCCATGCCTTTCCCTGATAGGAGGGTGTAACAGTCCTGAGCTTCAGTTATTGGGAACATGAACTTGACTCTTCCTCCTTGTTTTGAGGTTATGCAAGTCAGGCTGTGTCCCACAAATGATAACTCTCTCCTGGTACTTACAGTTCATTTAAGAGGCTGCTTTGGTGCTCTGGTTTGTGTCTTGTCAACAGTACAATAAGAAGGCTGTTTTAAATACCTACCATCACCCCCTAACCTCATGTGTCTACTCCTAAGAGGTGACCTTGTGTTTCAAACCCCTATTCGGGTAGCATGCTGCCACCTTGTTTTCTGAGCTAAGCAATCCTATTTGGTTTCATCATCACCTGCGGAACTGTATTCTATTTAATGCAGAAGTTGCTACAGCTGATACTCCCTCAAGAGGGCAAGAGCTGTGATTAGCACAGACTCTCTCTTTGGCAATCCAGGAATGAATTTCCTGTGTGGTTCAGGTAAATTGGAGTTCAGTGCACTGGATACTCCTACCTTAAGTTTTTATGACACAATCTCCTAATAAGAATCATTGAACTGGTGCCATTCTGAAATAGATATGCAGCATGACACATCAAAGCAATAAATTCCTAACAGGTTAAAGAGGTAGCATGCAAGCATTCCACACAGAGGGAAAAAAACTGACTCAGACCCCTCATTGACTAGTTTTAGAAGACTAAAGCAATATATTTCCTACAGCCTTGTGGCTTAGATACTGGCCCTACATTGAGAGAAACTAGGATGGTTTTTGGCTGGATTTTGCATAACTATGGAGAATCCCAATTTCTGTTCTCAGGAGAGGATGTGCTACTGACATGTCTGCTGGGCACCCAACTATTGTGGCACATATTCTTCTTCCATTAAAAAGCCAGTATTACACTCTGCTCTCCAGGATGAATCATGCTGTGAAAGGCAGAATTCTAGATTATGCATATGATTTAAAGATAGTCTTTTATCAAATAATTGTTTATAATTTATTTTTCACCATTTTTGATGTTTCCATTGTGCTTCTCTCTCTGTTTGACAATGAAAACCCAGAGTAGCCAGCTTCAACCTCTGGTTCTCATGCCTTAGCACAATATTTCAATCTGTGGGCCGCAAATACTGAAAGGGAACGTTTGAATCCAAACAAAAAGCTCTTAATAGAAATTTAAAAGTCAGTCATGGAAACGTTCTGCCTAATGTTAGGCTTTGTAAACCCTTGTCCATACAAACCCTAAATGATGGGTCTGAAGCAAGCTGGCAGCTTCCTTTCCTGAGGATGCTCTTCCCCCAATACCTTTTCCCAAGCATTATATCACATTCTGGAGCATCAGCCTGCTGGTTGCCAGTGTTTTATTCTCACAATCAGAAGCCTTTCCTTGAGGAAGTCTCTGAAGTCTTTGGACATGACACAATGCCTCAAATAGCACCCCTGATGTAACTCATCTTGTGACATGGTCTCTATAAACTTTTTGGCCAAGAGTTTCTGTATCTCTAAAGTTAACATGTGTCATTTTTTACATTCCTCAGGGTCTGTGTGGGAATACTCTTTGGGAAAGTGATCAGATCCCGAGATATAGTTGGGTATACACAATCGTCTGGAGAAACATTTTCCCCAATCCTACAGGCTTCGGCCAACATCAGGATGGTTGAAATTGTCCACAAAGCGCAGGCTGGAGGGAAGGAGATTTTGCTGTCTTCAAAAAGATCAGTAACAAAATCTAAAATTTTTGTCAAAGACAAACCCATAGTCTTTGAAAAGGACATAAGAATGGCCCTACTGGGTCAGACCAAAGGTCCATCAAGCCCAGTATCCTATCTTCTGACAGTGGCGAGTGCCAGGTGCCCCAGAGGGAATGAACAGAACAGGTAATCATCAAGTGACCCATCCCATCACTCATTCCCAGCTTCTGGCAAACAGAGGCTAGGGACACCATTCCTGCCTATTCTAACTGATAGCCATTGATGGACCTATCCTCCATGAATTTATTTAGCGTTTTTTTTAACCTTGTAATGGTCTTGGCCTTCACAACAGTCTCTGTCAAGGAGTTCCACAGGTTGACTGCGCTGTGTGAAGAAATACTTCCTTTTATTTATTTGTTTTAAACCTGCTGCCCATTAATTTTATTTGGTGACCCCCTAGTTCCTGTGTTATGAGAAATAGTAAACAACACTTCCTTATTGATTTTCTCTACACCAGTCATGATTTTATAGACCTCAGTCATATCTCCCCTTAACCATTTCTTTTCCAGGTCTGAAGTACTCTGTCATTTTGTCACTTACTTGGCCACAGTGAAATCTAATTAGCCAAACAGATTAGCCCATCTGATGCTAGACTGGGCATTTGCTGCTACAGGTATGTCTTGGGGAAATTCAGAACATAGCAATCAGTGGGCTCTTTTCTGAGCAGCTGCATGAGCATACACCATTTCCCGTAGTTTAATGAGCCCTGGGCCATCTCACATTGACTAGAACCTCAGGGATACTCTAAGATTTATACCTTACTGCAACTGATGAACAGTCTGACTTGTTCACAATGAGTCTTCCCAAGCAGGAGATTAATTTCAGGAAATTTTGCTAGAGTCTGCTCAAGGCAGAACACTAAACAGAAGAATCCAACTGGATCCACCCACTTTGCAGGAAAGTATCAGACACCGTCCATGGCTAGACAGTGGCAACACACAATACCAGTACTATAAGAGGAATTACTATGAAACATAAATGATGCCTGTCGATAGGCACTGCCCCTATATTTAGAAACCTACTGCACACAACTATTGTTTCATCTGAACTACAAAATTTAATTAGAGGTGTTTGAGGGTGTAGATGAAGCCTTCCTCAGCTGTATGACAACTATTCCACTGAACTTCTGCACTAAAACCTGACATGAATGACAACCTAAGAAAACTGACCTGTGCAGTGTCAATGTGTGGCTGCAGAAATGCACTCCCGCTGGACTCAGCAGATCGATTACTAGCTAAACTAAACCTCTTAGCAAAACTCAGCCTGTAGGCTGGGATTTTCAAAAGCCCTCAACATTGACCTAGATCTGCTCCTGCTAACTACTGAGCAGAGAGTTAGGTCAAATGCTGAGTGCTTCTGAAAATCCCACCTTGTCATTTGAATTTTTGCTTGAATATTTTCTATGCAAAAGTCCTTTACAAAACAGAGTCCTGAAAAATGTAGTAAGTTCCTCAGTTGCACACTTTAAATCCTAATATATTATTACTGTTAAAGCCAGTAATGCAATCAAAACACTTCCTGTCAGAAAGACCTTTTTAGAGAAAAGTTTTTCTGCAAAGATTTGTATTGTACTTTTCCTGCTTTTCAGTTCTGCCTTCACATTCAATGTCAAATGAAATCTTTTTTAATAATTATTTTCTAAGATTTCAACGCCCAACTGTTTTAAAAAAATCAGAGGCTGATAAGAAATATCCATTCTTCCTAACTCAGACCCTGCTGAACTTCTGTTTGCCTTACAGATATAGAATGAGAAGTGGCCAGACAGTCACACTGTTACTTAGCACTGATCTACCATAAAAAGTTACTTCGGCATAACTACGTCTCTCAGGGGTGTGACAAATCCATACCACTGAAAGATGTAGCTATGCTGACCTGACCCCGGTACAGACTGTGGTAGGTCAATGGCCAGACTTCTTCCACTTAGTTACCACCTCTTGGGGAAGTGGATTAACTACAGTAACAGGAGAACCCTTCCTCTCATTGCAGTGAGTGTCTACAGTAAAGCACTACAGCAGCACTACTGTAGCATTTTAAGAATAGACTAACAATTCATTCATAAGTTCAGGCATAGTAAAGAGTGAGAGAGGGAAGGCATGTGCCAAGAGGCAGTTATGGCAACACCCTCGGATTCCTGAGAACTGAGGTGTGGTTTAACAATGCTGACTCAAAGCTTGGCCAGTTCTGGGCACAGGTAAGGGTTCTAGACAATATAAACAATTATTTCCTGTTCCCACCTGGGGCGTAGGTGGTGGTAGTGGAAACAGATTAGCACCGCAATAAACTGCATAGAGTAAGGGGCAATGAGGAGTGGCTGGATGGGCCACAGTGACAAAGAGGTGAGTGCAGAGATATTAGTCCCATGAGTAAGGATTACCTGTGTGAGTAATGCTATGCCAGGGAGAGCCCTGAGGAAGTTCTGGCCATTGCCTTGGATAGCGTTTCACTATAAATTCCAAGCTCTCCTTTTAATGTGTTAATACTCTGTTTCCAAATTACAAGAATGATTTGGTAACTCAATTTATTCATAAAAATAGGTCCAGTCCTATCAGAGGAAACGGTAGTTGCTCCCCAGGTATTACCATTTCCTCTAAGGAGATCCTGCGAAGCTAAAAATCATATTTTAAAAAAGTGACCAACATTTTCAAACCTGGGTACCTAAAGTTAGGCTCCTAACTCCATACATAGATATCTAATTAGAAGCAGACTTTTTTGTTTCTAGCCTATTTCACATTCTAGTTCTTTGCTAGAACTGAAGGCTGGTAGGTGCAGAGGTAGGTGATCATTTTTAAAAGCTTTTTCCATTGCAATTTTTAAAGAATGATAGAAACATTTCAATTATAAAGTATATTTTTCACAAAAATCTAAATTCTAGGACAAATTTGACCAGAGACCATCCCTTCAATAAACTAATCGGAATATTTTTAAATTAATTTATCAACACCGATGTCAATCATTTTCCTAATTTCAAATCTACTACATGTTTATACACCTAAAAAAACAACAACAGGAAAAACATCAAAGGTCCTAAAGACAAAACACAACAGTAAAAATACAAAATGAGGTGGAATTTCAAACTTCTGACTGCATGAAACTTTAGCCCCTGCTGGCCAACCTACGTGTTTATTTTGTACCATTTACAGCTCAGCTGAAGGCTGGTTGAGTGAATTAGTAATATGATAATAATCAAGTAGCTATCTGCACAACTTGCAGGCCTTACAAAAATCACTATTATGAAGATTTATTCCAAATTAAAGGCCTAACCCTGCAAAGACATACACACAAGTCATTGTATACGTATTGGTTGTCCCACTGAATTCACAATGGCCAAAAACATTTAAAATGTATATAATAGCTGAAATTTTAAATCTAGATCTCACGACCTCCCAGGGCTAAGCCAGTGCCAGATCCGATTAGAAAGCTGGAAATCTCCTCTTTTAAATGATCTAATTCTCCTTTTTCTATTCCCTAGGTTTAAGGTCTAATACTTTGCAGCCTGTTACTTGCATACGACTTACTATAAGCCATACTTTGCTGGCAATTTTAAAAGCCCAGACACACTTTTCACCTGTGATCTGTGTTGCAGGCCAGAAGTGATCTAATGCATCAACTCCATCACAGCAGGGCATAGAAACTGACCTCCTGGCTGCATCATAATTACTATAGAGCAGCTGACTCCCTTTCAATTGCAAGGCCGATCATACAGTAAAACTGCTGATCATTACATGGATCACAGGTAAAGCCACCTCTACCTCACTTGTCATGCTCCTGCTGTTACCTGGACAGAGTGAAAAACTGGAGTACATACGCAGTAAAGAAATTAGTGCAGTACACCTCTACCCCCAATATAACTGTTAAGATAAGTTCCTGTCTGCATCCTAAAAGACTTGCCCATACCGGTATTGCCCTGGCCTCTTCCTTTGTCAGTCAGTGTTAAAGGCATTCTGAACTATATGCATTTCCTCACCTTTTGGGGGCAAAGCCAGACTTTCAGGCACCTGCTCCCCTACTTGGTGTAAACTTTGCTTGTACCAATCAGAAACGAACACACACAATTTTTTGGGCCCCGTCCCCTATGACACTTCTATGATGTCATAGTGGGTATTTTAGGCTGGTCTGCCATGTGCAGGCAGAAGAGGAGAAAGAAAAACGAATCCTGTGTACCTTGTGCACACCCGTAACCGAGCCTGATCACCTCGAAGCCTCTCTCAGCTCACGTGTTTTAAGCAGAGTTTCTACGTTTGCCGGTCATTATGAGTTGGTTTGTATTCGTAAGTATTGGTTATTACTAAATGCTGCATCCGTGTTTATAAATATTGTTTACTGCATCTTTGTTTATAAATATTGTTTAATAGTAAATACTTTAGCCATTGTATGTTTTAAGTTCCATTAACCCTATTAGCTAATCAAACGCTGCTCCCCTACCCCTTGTAACTATCCCCAATAAAACTTTTAATTAATTAATTTTAGTTGCGTGCGTGCCTGCAGTTTGCATCGTGACCCAGACCCTCCTTGCATCCCTTACCTATACAGTCTATTGCCACATGCAGCCTGGTAAATAACAGGTCTGCATTTTTCTTTCGCCCCTAAAAGTACGTGGCAATCTACAATAATGCGACCCGATATAACACAAGTTCGGATATAACTCGGTAAAGCAGCGCTCCAGGGGGACCGGGCTGCACCCCCCCGGCGGATCAAAGCAAGTTCAATATAACGCAGTTTCAGCTATAATGCGGTAAGATATTTTGGCTCCTGAGGTGTATGAACTTTGTCCCGTCTCTCACAGCACTAACTGACATTAATCCAAATTTGTAAAGCAGCAACCAAATGACAGAAATGCTCTGTAAAAAGGATGGTTTTGTTCTCTCTTTGTTCTTTTGATCATTCTAGTTTCAGGGTACTCCATATCCTCCAGCTGGCTACAAAATGGTTTTTTTAAGCCAAAAAAGCAGCGAGCGACAGCAGGTTTGGCGTTGTTGTGGCTATGGTTTTTTGTTCTGCTTGGAGGCTTTTTTGGAGAGGCTCCATTTTTAAATGGACGACTAGAATGTGGATGCCCTTTCCCTACTTTAAAGATCCTAATCTACGTGCTAGACTAAACTTCAGCTACTTTCTTCCTGAAAACCAGCAACTATATACAGGGTAGATTCACGCCAGCAGCTCTCTCTACATGTCCAATGGGCTGCCCTTCAAAAGGAGATCCTGCAGCAGTGGAGGCTTAGTAGGTGGCACCAGGGAGTAGTGGGTGAACAGCCACAGGTTGTTACCACTGGGGAAAAACTTCTTTATATAACTGCACCCATCCCCAAAGGAAGCAGAGAAACGAGAGAACAGGTTGAAGGGCTTTCACTCCCCATATGCACAGAATTACAAATAAAGTAGGGCTGTTGATTAATCGCAGTTAACTCATGCGATTAACTCAAAAAAATTAATTGTGATTAATTACACTGTTAAAAAATAGAATGAATACCAACTGAAATTTATTAAATATTTTGGATTTTTTCTACATTTTCAAATATACTGATTTCAATTACAACACAGAATAAAGTGTACAGTGCTCACTTATTTTTTATTACAAATATCTGCACTGTAAAAATGATAAAAGAAACAGTGTTTTTCAATTCCTCATACAAGTACTGAAGTGCAATCGCTATCCTGAAAGTGCAACATACAAATGCAGTTTTTTTTGTTATGTAACTACACTGGAAAACACAGAATAGCAGGGTTGGAAGGGACCTCAGGAGGTCAACTAGTCCAACCCCCTGCTGAAAGCAGGACCAATTCCCAACTAAATCATCCTAGCCATACCTTTGTCAAGCCTGACCTTAAAAACATGTAAGGAAGGAGATTCCACCACCTCCCTAGGTAACCCATTCCAGTGCTTCACCACCCTCCTAGTGAAAAAGTTTTTCCTAATAGCCAACCTAAACCTCCCCCACTGCAACTTGAGACCATTACTCCTTGTTCTGTCATCTGCTACCACTGAGAACAGTCTAGATCCATCCTCTTTGGAACCCCCTGTCAGATAGTTGAAAGCAGCTATCAATTCCCCCCTCATTCTTCTCTTCTGCAGACTAAACAATCTCAGTTCCCTCAGCCTCTCCTCATAAGTCCTGTGTTCCGGCCCCCTAATCATTTTTGTTGCCCTTCGCTGGATACTTTCCAATTTTTCCACATCCTTCTTGTAGTGTGCGGATCAAAACTGGACACAGTACTCCAGATGAGGCCTCACCAATGTCAAATATAGAGGGGAATGATCTCGTCCCTCAATCTGCTAGCAATGCCCCTACTTATACAGCCTAAAACACCATTAGCTTTCTTGGCAACAAGGGCACACTGTTGACTCATATCCAGCTTCTCGTCCACTGTAACCTCTAGGTCCTTTCTGCAGAACTGGTGCCTAGCCATTCAGTCCCTAGTCTGCAGCACTGCAGGGGATTCTTCTGTCCTAAGTGCAGGACTCTGCACTTTTCCTTGTTGAACCTTATCAGGTTTCTTTTGGCCCAATCCTCTAATTTGTCTAGGTCCCTCTGTATCCTATCCCTACCCTCCAGCATATCTACCACTCCTCCCAGTTTAGTGTTATCTGCAAACTTGCTGAGAATGCAGTCCACGCCATCCTCCAGATCATTAATGAAGATATTGAACCAAAACCGGCCCCAGAACTGATCCTTGGGGCACTCTGCTTGATACTGACTGCCAACTAGACACGGACATTGTAAAACTTTAGAGCCTACAAGTCCACTCAGTCCTACTTCTTGTTCAGCCATTCATTAAGAGAAACAAGTTTGTTTACATTTACAGGAGATAATGCTGCCTGCTTCTTCATTAGAATGTCACTTAAAAGTGAGAACAGGCGTTGACATGGCATTGCTGTAGCCGGCACTGCAAGATATTTACATGCCAGATGCGCTAAAGATTGATATGCCTCTTCATGCTTCGACCATCGTTCCAGAGGACATGCTTCCACGCTGATGACACTCGTTAAAAAAAATAATGCGTTAATTAAATTTGTGACCGAACTCCTTGGAGGAGAACTGTATGTCTCCTGCTCTGTTCTAACCGCATTCTGCCATATATTTCATGTTATAGCAGGCTCGGATGATGACCCAGCATGTTGTTCATTTTAAGAACACTTTCACTGCAAATTTGACAAAATGCAAAGAAGATACCAATGTGAAATTTCTAAAGATAGCTACAGCACTCGACCCAAAATTTTAAGAATTCGAAGCGCTTTCCAAAATCTGAGAGGGATGAGATGGGAAGCGTGCTTTCAGAAGTCTTAAAAGAGCAACACTCTGATGTGGAAACTACAGAACCCAAACACCAAAAAAGAAAATCAACGTGCTGGTGGCATTTGACTTAGATGATGAAAATGAACATGCATCAGTCCACACAGCTTTGGATTGTTATCGAGCAGAACCCGTTATCAGCATGGACGCATGTTCTCTGGAATGGTGGTTGAAGCATCAAGGAACATATGGATCTTTAGCGCATCTGGTATGTAAATATCTTGCGAAGTCGACTACAACAGTGCCGTACAAATGCCTGTTCTCACTTTCAGGTGACATCATAAACAAGAAGCAGGCAGCATTATCTGCTACAGGAATGTAAACAAACTTGTTTGTATGACCGATTGGCTGAACAAGAAGTAAGACTGAATGGACTTGAAGGCTCTAAAGTTTTACATTATTTTGGTTTTGAATACAGCACTCGACCTAAATTTTTTGTACCTAATCCTATATTTGTAAGTTTAACTTTCATGATAAAGAGACTGCACTACAGTACGTGTATTAGGTGAACTAAAAAAACCTATTTTCTATTAGTTTTTACAGTTCAAATATTTGTAATAAAAAATAAATATAAAGTGAGCACTGTTCACTTTGTATTCTGTGTTGTAATTGAAATCAATATATTTGAAAATGTAGAAAACATCGAACAATATTTAAATAAATGGTATTCTATTATTGTTTAACATGGCAATAAATATTTTCCTTCACTTGACAGCCCTAGAATAAAGCCATGAAAGCGAAGGAGCCAGTATGGTGCAATCTTCTTCCCATCCATGCAGCAGATGACTAATGGGTTTTGGGTCTTCCCTCCAGTAGCTGCCATGCACAATATGAACAGATGTAGGGAGTAAACCCTAAACGGGGTGAGCAGAGATTAGATAAAAAGACAGGGAGATCATATCTGTGCATTCGGCAATCTTTCTGTCCATGCCCAGCAGTACTTCAGATGTGCTTCAAGACACTTTCGTATGGAAGAATTTTAAAAGGTCTCATGGGTGGACAGAATTCTGTTACCAATTTTTCTAATAAACTTCAAAGTGGAGCCTCCACAGGATAGAAGCCTGCAACCATGTTGGTAACAGCAACTGAGGGCTTGTCTACATCACAAAGTTGCAGCGCTGGTGAGGGGGTTACAGCGCTGCAACTTAGAAGGTGTACAAATCTGCAGGGCATCACCAGCGCTGCAACTCCCTGTTTGCAGCGCTGGCCGTACTCCCGTTTTGTCTCGGGTGTAGAGGATCCAGCGCTGGTAATCAAGTGTAGACACTTACCAGCGCTTTTCTTGACCTCCGTGGAATAAGCAGGTATCGCAGCATACCTGAGGAAGCCTCTCTGGTAATCAAGCAGGTCTCCTTCCCCGGTTTGCTCTCGCGTTCCCCGAACCCCCGTGCAAGCAGGTCTCCTTCCCTGCGGTTTGCAGGGGGGTTCGGGGAACGCGAGAGCAAACCGCGGGGAAGCAGGTCTCCTTCCCCGGTTTGCTCTCGCGTTCCCCGAACCCCCGTGCAAGCAGGTCTCCTTCCCCGGTTTGCTCTCGCGTTCCCCGAACCCCCGTGCAAGCAGGTCTCCTTCCCTGCGGTTTGCAGGGGGGTTCGGGGAACGCGAGAGCAAACCGCGGGGAAGCAGGTTTCCTTCCCCGGTTTGCTCTCGTGTTCCCCAAACCCCCCTTGAAGCCGCCCAACAGCGCTGCAGTGTGGCCACATCTAACACCACTTGCAGCGCTGGTTGCTGTAAGTGTGGCCACTCTGCAGCGCTGGCCCTATACAGCTGTACTAATACAGCTGTAACAACCAGCGCTGCAAAATTGTAGATGTAGACATACCCTGAGAGTTAGCAACACGTGTTGATGTAAAGAGCTCAGAGCAAGCCCTATTGCCAAACACATACCCTGTTGGCTGCACGAACTCTGTGCCGAGAGCATTGGAACTGCCATCACAGGCATATGGAACAAGTTACGCAGAGCTTTCACCATCTCCAACTTCCTGAACCCTCCAGGCATTTGACCATTCAGATACAATGCAGATAACTCCAAATATCACACAAGGCCATTAAAGCCAAAGTAACACAGCTTTGATTCCCAAGCCTAGTAGGAGAGGGTAGCTCCCTTAAGGGCCAAACTTCATCAAGCCATGGAGAGGCTCAGCTGAGAATCTTAACTTGGGGGGCCAGAATTCTGCCCTGGAGCCTTCCACACCGCCATCATAAACAGGAGACTTTGGGAAAGTCTAGAAACAATACAAGATTCTCCCAAAGAGTTCAAACAGCCAAATCTTGTATGCAGCAATGCCATAAACTGGCACAGCCCTGCCTATATGATGGACATATTACAAACTGATGGCAGCACTAGTTCTGCTCCATTAGCATTAACAACCCTGGAGGACACGATACTCAAAATACCAGCAGCTCCACTACACCAGAGCTCCCAATCTTGCTCAAACTATAACTGAACTGGTGTTAGCAATGGTGGGAAACATTTGCAAGATGTCTATAATGCAGCTGGGGCCATAAAGTCAAGAAGACAAAGCTTAAGCAGACCAGCACTTACAGGCACACTTGAAGCAGTTCTTAAAAATGACAGCCTGCTTCTATGCTAAAAGAGAAAAACCACACAACCAAAATAAGATCCATCTAGATTAAAACACAGAGAGGGCAATTCTTGAGAGGATTCCCCTGACAGAAGAAAAACAGGGCCACTCATTCTCTCTCGTTTATTTGACAAAGTCCACACACTCCAGACCACTGGCCTACTCCATGAATCCACAATGGGATAAGCAGTTTGTCAGTGGTAATTCATGGGATTAAGTGTGGTCCAGCTCAGTAATAACGTAACACTGTTACCTTCTGGTGGCTGTTTAGTGGCCTGTAAAATGAACCGAGGGTTCACACTAGTTTCTAGGCTTTCGACATAATTAAACTACACTCACAATTGGCACCCATGTTGACAATCTCAGTATGAAAATCAAGGGACTGCCTAAAGCATGGAAACTGGGCTCCCTTCTCACTTCTGGAGGTGGTTCCTCAAGAGCGAAGTGGAGGTATATTGCCAGGTGGCAATATGCCTCCATTACTGCCTGGACTATACTATCCTGGTAACAAAGAACTTCAGTCTCCAAGCCAATTTGGCACTTTTCATCAGCACTACATTCACTATTTAATTAAAATAGCTTTGTTCTCATGGAGCATGGAGTAGCCCAGGCAAATTTCAGAGACTCCTTATCTTACAGATCAGTAGAAAGAGGATGTTGCTAATATCTTACACCTGCAGTTAGGCCATCCTTTCATCCAAAACGTAACAAACCCATACACTGATTCTGTGAGGGATGCTTATTTTACAGAGGAGGAATGTGAGGCATTGAGATATTGCTAGATCACAGACCATGTCCATGGCAAAGGCAGGAACAAAGTTTCCGAGTCTTGAGACCCAGTCTCCCTATTAGATCCCACTGCCATAGAATGACCCCTTCCTTTTATTCTACCATAAAGGAGCCTTGCAAAGTTCAACTCGCCCTCTTACTCAAGGAGACGAATGGTATTTGATGGACAGGTAAAATATTAGTTTCTACATCATCATGGTAAAGGGTGGGTGAACAGATCTTGAGCATGGGTTGGGACAATTTTACATGGCTTCTCAGAAGCCACATGGCCAAGCTATTGAATTAGAATGCAACCACTTATTTTCCTGTGGTTTTCCAAGATCATAGTTTTTGCTGTAGACAGACACTGAAGATTTAGCCCTACAGGAGCAGTCAGCTTTCATCCTCTTGTACATGTGCATGGAGTATTAATGTTTGGGAAATGTGAGACACACAACAATGTTCTTGTCAGCACTTTAAAAAAAGAAATCCCATTCAACAAGAATGGAAGCTGGTTGCTTTTGCCCTTTCTATGAAGGAACTAAATTCAACAAGTGGCACACAGCGAAGAAAGCTGCCACAGAGCAGCCTCCCCCATATTTGTTATTTTTAGCAATTTAGTCTGACAACGCCTGACAACTAAACATGCCGAGAATAGCGGGAGGGAGGGGGATTATCAGATACTACCAGTGAAAAAACACAGCAATAATCACTTCCTCCACGCTGAAGGAAGAATCATTTTCCATGTCTTTATAACATCACAGAGTTTGGTCTTTTTAAAATGCCACATTTAAAAACAGAATCCATCTAGCCCTACAATGGAAACGGATAACATTTCCTGAACAAAGCATTGTTCCACCCCAGCATATCATGTTTCCTTAAAAACAAGGGAAGAAAAACATTACTAGGTTTTTCTCCTAATACTGCACAAACATTGCTGAGCTAAAAAGGGCCTGTGCTCATCCCTTTAGAATGCTTTCAAAATAGATTTCACATACACAACTAATATAGTTAAACATAACAAGAGAATTGATATTATCAAGGCTGGAAAAATCCAATTGCTGCTAGTGAGTTGGAAGCTCCTCTTGTAAGTATGTGAG
This sequence comes from Gopherus evgoodei, assembly GCF_007399415.2. Taxonomy (NCBI): domain Eukaryota; kingdom Metazoa; phylum Chordata; order Testudines; family Testudinidae; genus Gopherus; species Gopherus evgoodei. Next base: position 37,410,226 of record NC_044329.1, read on the forward strand.
CACAGGGCATTAATCTCTGCAGAATTTAAGAGGTTGCGTTTTTTTCATTTTTTCATTGCCTTATGGTCCCAATATTGCAAGCACGTACACACAAGAAGTCCCATTGACTTCAGTGGGACTATGCACAAGTGTAAAGTTAAGCACCTTAAGAGTTTGCAGGATTGGCCTCTGCAATGGCAAAGATCATTTTCAAATGTCCATTGAATGTAAAGTGCCATTTTGGGGTTTGCACATAGAGGTCTAGTTCCTCTGCCACTGCTCACAGCTTTGCCATGCAATAGACACACCTGAAATTCAGTAGTTAAAAAGAATCACAGCAATTTCATGGTACTGCTATGCAGAAAGCTAGGAGCAACATCAGACGCAGGCATTGGAATTATTCACAGGGAAGCAGGACCTACCATAATGAGGAAAAGTAGAATAGCAGAGACCTTTCTTCCTCTCCCTCAATCCTCCCACTAGTAGGGAGGCTTCAGAGACCGGAGGAAAGGCAAAAAATCTCTTCTTCCTTTCCTGCAGGTCAAGGAGTGACCCTCAAGTTTAATCAGATATATCTACTACCCAGTGGCAAATATCTGAGATGGGTCTAGAAACCACTGTTCAAGAACAGAACCCTGGTAGAAATCCCAGCACCTTTGCTCACTCCAATTCTTGTTGTTTGTATCTAACCCTGACTAATGGGTGTTTGTGAATCTTTTTGAGCTCTGAGTATTATTCCACCATTTTTCAGCACCTTAAGACCTGCATAATTTTTCTTTATACAAGTGAATTTCAAGAGGCTGCCTGCAGTGCCCCTAAAGGTGACTTCCAATGCAGCTAAGTCTCAAAGCCATTTGCATGGCCAGCCATTTAGATTGAAGTTGGTATAAAAGGAGGCAGTTTTATTTTTGATTCAAAGACTGGCCAAATCCCCTTCAAAGTAACCTGCAATTTATTATTTTAAACTGGGTCTGTATCCATTGCTAATAAAAGCAAAAATAGGGCAAACAAGTCCTGAAAGAGAAAGTTAAGTTTTATATTGCAGGCTCATTGTACAAGTAGTTCACTATAGCAGTGCTGTAAATGTAAAAACATGCAGCTCAAGCCTCTGAAGAACACCAAGAGAGTGATTTCCAGAAGTACTCGGCACCCAGCAGCTCCCATTGCAACACCTATGGCCAGATTTTCAAAACAGCTCAGTAACCAATGAGCTCTCAGTGTACTGAAGACCTGGCCCGGCTTCCCAGGGCTGAACACTTAGGAAAATTCTGCCCTATGTCAGCAGCATACATCTCATGCAGGCCTGATAATAGCTTGGCAATACTAATGTCTCACACTACAAACTCCCAACAATGCACAGGATCAGGCCCCTTGAAGGTGGGGTTTCCCAAAGCACTTACAGGAACTAGGCACCCAACTCCCAGACTGTCAATGGTAGTTGGGCACGTGCTTTAAAAAACCACACTCAAAATGGGCACTATTTTTAGCATGCTACCAAAAAGAGAAACACTTCCAGGATTTTATAATTAAGTGAAGCTAGGAGCACTGCCTATTACTAAGGTATAGCCCAACACTCAGTCATCACAAGACCCTGTTTTCAGTTGCTTAAAAAACATTGCAAACTTTGGACTGAAATTTTCCATGCCACAGCCCAGGCTTACGTTTTCTTTTTTTTTTTTTTTTTTTTTTTTTTTTTTTTTTTTGTGTTAAGCCAAACGAATTCAGCTATTTCCAATGTTGTTGGAAATGGGTTGAGTTGGGTATCATTCCAAGCCCTTTCTCCCACAAACACAATCAAACATGGCAAACCTAGAACAATGATGTAAATATATATTTGAGAAAGTGTTAAAGTATAATTTTTTTTTAATTATTTTAAATACGTAGTCGTCACAAAGTTAAATTGTGGACCTCAAATGTGGGAGGGCATAGGCAGTGTCTAGGCAGTTGAGTGCAAAGACAGCGTCTTCACTGAAGCACTGGAGCTGTGCCACCGTAGTTAGGATGGAGAGGCGGTAAAGAAAGCAGCGGACATGGTGGAAGGTAAATCCAACCTTCAAAACCTATCCACATTTAATAATCTGAAGTTGGGGATTTTTAACCTCATCACGTTTCTCTCAGTCTGATATTTTCTTTAGGACGACCTAGTGGAATCACTAAGATCACGTAAGTTTCACATTCTTTCCTCCCTACCATCACTGGTTGGTTTCAGGACCAGAGAAATTCTCTCCCAGCTACTCTTGTGATAAAGTGATGTAACTTGGATTCAGGTGTTCCCCTGGAAATCCTCAGCTCACAGGAAGCATCAATGTAAGACTTCAACCTTTCTCATAACGAATCCCATGGCTCTCCTGGAACAGCCAGCTTGAAAAGTAGTTAATAGCGGATATGAATCTTCATTTTAAACAAACTGTAGAAGCTTTAGGGAACCTGGCCCCCATATCAATGGTTAAAAAGGAGAGTGCAATCCAACTGGCAGCCACTTTCCCTCTCCCATCAGTTACTGAGATCAGTCACTGCTTTTGTTACAGTCAATTCAGTGCCAATAACGGTTGGCCAAAGGCAGCTGTAAGCTTTAAAGGAGAGAAAACAACGATCAACTGGACAGCTTTGAACCTCTGCCTAAGAAGTAGAAGGTTATAATTTACAGGGAACTCCACCCATTCTGCTTAACCCAGCAATCAAAGTTCAGAAGGTTAAGAACCATTTCCCACCAGGAACAGGAACAGATGGAGACATGCAGCTAAAGATTATAGTTGCTGAAAACTGACCACAGTCTGGCAAGACTAGCAGCCTGGGAGCCCAACACTCAATAAACTAAAGCCTATCAACCAGATTCCATTTGGCTTTAACATTGGGGCTGCATCTAATCAGGATGTTTACAGCTGCCTTTTCAGTCCCAGTGCAGCTCCACCTGTGCGATCAATGGTGAAATGTTTAGTGTGTGGTAAAAATGCCTGTGTCCTGTCTCCACTAGAGCTCACTCATCTTAAAGCACTACTATTACTAATGATGTTAGTCTGAGAGCATGTGTAAATTTGTGGACAAGATAATAAGAGAAAGTTAAGGGAGGTGTCATTTGATTCATCGAAATGTACAGAATCATAATTTCAATGTAACCCCTCTGTAGCATGGCGGGAGGACTCGCTGCCCCCAGGTCCTCGCTCCAGGTTCTACAGTTGGCAGAAATTTTCATAATACATCACTGGAAATGGGTTGAGTTGGGTAACATTCCAAAGCCCTTTCTCCCACAATCCTAAAACAATGACGTAGATATATATTTGAAAAAGTGCTATGGTTTTAAAAAATGATTTAGAACACAGGCATGTCAAACACGCAGCCCTCGCAAAGTTAAATTGTGGCCCTTAACTGACAGCACTGTGTTATCAGTTCATGCCGAGAATATATCTAATTAATTTATTTTAATGTTACAAATTACTGGATGTGATGAACTGGGACTGTTCTTAATGTGGTCTGTGAATGCTGAGTGGGGAGTGTTGGCCTGGGAGGACAGTCTGCATTGGGGGATGGGAGACTGGCCTTAAGGGAGGATACCTGAGCATGTAATGTGAGAACCTAGGAAAGGGTTAGAGGCCAGGTGACACCTTTGCCTGGGAAGCTGAAGAAAGGCGGGAGGTGGGGAGGGGGCGGGGAAGGAGACGCTGGGGGATGAGAGAGTTTCAGCTGGGGAATGGAGGGGAATGGAGAGCTGGCTGGGGAATGGAGGGGAGCCCAGACAGGGCTCTGACCCCCCAATGGGGCTGTGGTGCCTCTAGGGCCTCAAGATGGACCTAACTGGGGGGGATCCTGTTGTCCGTGCCTGCAAGACCTGTTCTGGACTGTGGTCCTGTCACCTAAATAAACTTTCTGCTTTACTAGCTGGCTGAGAGTCATGGTGAATCACAGGAAGCCGGGGGTGCAGAGCCTTGTGTCCCCCCACACTCCGTGACAACATAATGGAAGGAGTGCTTAAAACTGATTTGTCATCATCGGCAAAAAAGAAAAGGTTTTGTGGTACTGATTATTAGCTTGGTTTATTATGAGAAAACATTTGTAATGAGGCACTGGTTAAGACATCAGCATGCAGCCAGAAATTACTGGAATCCATCCACAAACAGTACGTAATGATGTTATATAATGTATGTTAATTACAATCCCAAAGTAATTTATTACAAAATCCTTCTTTTTACTTTGGTTTTGATCATATTTAGAAGTCTATGGGGAGATGAAGAATACCAATCAGTAGCTGAATCTTTAGAGAATACCCCTGCAGAGTACCTGGTTAAATAGTGGCAACTTGCATGCTATAAGAAGCACAGCCAAAAAATGAATTTGGCAAGGTTGGAGGGGAAGTACATGGAGCATTTAAAAAAAGTCAAAGATTTTGGGACAGGTGCCAACTGTGGGTGAGACTTGCCTTATACTAGTTCCCATGGCATGCATTTAAAGAAGAATACCTGCTTCTTCTGCGATAAGCTCGAAGCCCAAAGGCATCAGTTAAGTAGAGTTTCAACACATGAAAAAAATGTATGAAGCAGTCACTCTTAGTGAGAATGCTGCTCTTTCCTTGACAACCCCAGAACTCTAGCAAATTTCAAATGAAACATTAACTGTGCTTAGAATGATTTTCCCAGAAGTAACCAAGCACCATTGAAACTCATTAGGTGCTGTTAAATACCAAGAAAGAACTATTTTAAAGCTACAGGTGAGCTTACTCAGGCCACGTCCAGACTAGATATTAAAATCGATTTTAGATACGCAACTTCAGCTACGGGAATAACGTAGCTGAAGTCGAATTTCTAAAATCGAGGTACTCACCTGTCTGGACGGCGCTGCATCGATGTCCGCGGGTCTCCGTGTCGATTCCGGAACTCCGTTCGGGTTGATGGAGTTCCGGAATCGATGTAAGCGCGCTCGGGGATCGATACATCGCGTCCAGACTAGACGCGATATATCGATCCCCGAGCAATCGATTTTAACCCGCCGATGCCGCGGGTTAGTCTGGACGAGGGCTCACACTGGCTACCCATTCGTGCATCGGAGCTCATTAATATTATGATAAAAGCAGTCTTCAGTGATGAGATAGCTAAAGACGTCACTCAGTTGTATACTCTGGGTCATGGTTTGTATGAGGCCTTCAAAATCCAAAGAATTATCCAAGGCTCTGTCAATCTTTGGGATCCCATTAAGAAAAACAGACTAATGGTGTGCTCGAATGCAAAGAGAAAAGTCAGAGTGAAGGAGGCAGAGACGATTACAAAGCTAACTGCAGACAGGTTGTTGCTCATCTACTGGTCAAGTCCAGACCTTAGCATCATGATGATCTACGTGAGACTTTGGGTCTACATGAGTTCTCCATGATCAATGTTCACATATGATGGAACAACCCATATATGCCAGACAAAAAACAAACTAATGTACATCTTTCATGATCTTCCTAAGCCAGCACCTACTAACAACATGACCAGTACCTTATGCCAGCAGAGGCCTTTCAGGATACCAATCATAGATGGTATGGCTAAGGTACAAGCTGTCGACAAAGGAGAAACTATTAACATCTGCTAAGATTTGGCTGAACACTTCATCATTAGGATACAGAGAAAATACTGGATCTATGACGGAATCCATCTCATGCTTGACAAGTATTATGGGGAAATCAATTAAAAATATTACCAGAAAGAAGAGACTCCATTGTACTGCACTTGTGAAATATAAAATCAGACTTCATGAACATCCCCAATGCCACAGTGAAGAAGTTACTGTTTCATACTCACATGAAGGATGAGTTAACCGCATACCTTGCAGGAAAAACACTCCAGCATGTGAAGAATTACTCGAAGAATTTCATTGGCGTATGACATAATGAAGCTACTGCCTCACAGTGGTCAGTGGAGTTTCTTCATAGTTCCCATGAGGAAGCTGACTAAAATTATCTGGCATGCCATCAACGTCACAGAGAGAGATGCTACTAAATTCCAGATTTTTGCACAAAACACGGCGGTTCTAGTGCTCTCTGTGAGACGCTACCCAAGACTTCTATCAGATGTTGTTTTTGTGCCTGCTGCTGGGGTATAGAATCACTAACACCTCAGAGATGTGTTCCTATCACTTGGACCGTTAAAAACCACACAAAGCCAGCTGGAACGACCAAATTATCTTACTGGAAGGCATTTGATTCAGCCTCCAAACAGCATGAACTTGCCCTGAAGGTGCTCAGAACAGCTGAGACAGTCACTGAGGAAGTCGTAAATACACTGGAGGTGCTCCTATGCCCAGTTTACCATTTGAAGATCAACATTACAACACTTGCAGAGATATGCAGGTGCGTGTTTTCCAAGACGCAAACGGAGAAAAATTTCCACCATCAAGGGATGCATTTTTAACTGCTATCAAGAGGAAAAATTTTCAAGCAATGGAATGGCTTCAGGTTCAGAAAGTGTATTCAAAACAACCCTTTAATAACTGCTGAGGCAGTATGGGGACTCGTGAACATCACTGACATTGGGTTTCATCAGTGACTGTCCCAGCCATGAGGTCAACCCAAGCACTTCGGCTCAGAAATGACAGCTGTAATTATTCATGGAGTGAGAATTTTCTATAAATACAGCATTAATGTTTTTCTCCAGAGCGCAGGACAGCACTGTCCAGCTAGACCGCCCTCCCACAACCAAATAGGCCCAGTCCTAGATTGATCAGACCTGACAACGCACACTTCCTAATGTCCAAAATGTAGTTAAAATGTTATCTTGCCTCATCTCATTACCACAGCTGCCTCCCTAGACATATCTGTTCTCTCCTTTCCAATGAAAACTGAGACAGTTAAAAACAGATTTTCAAAGGTTAGGATATCTCCCTCACTGTGGATCCTATTTTTATTAGGATACTACTATAACAAAAACATATCCCCACATTAAAGAGTTTGTCATGGTGCCGTTATGGTTGCAGACATACTCCAACTACAGATATGTGCATTGCTTTTCAAAAATCTTATAGTTAAAACACCACAAATGCGAATGGTAGATACCAAGGAAACGCAAGCTTAAGGTTGTCCTATTCAAACACAACACCCAAAACTACTTTAAATCTGCCCCATCCTATCATCTGTTCTTTGAATAAAAACACTTTTCACCACATTAAATCCACAGTCTTTAAAATGAAAAACACCTAAAAATGGCACATTCTTATCTGCTCCCTATATCTATTCAGAATCATATCAAAGTACTTTATTGAACAAAATACAAGAACCTGATTTTCAAAAGTAATGAACACAAGCCACATTCGTTGTGTTTAATGGGGGTTGGGGTTGCTCAACATCTCTGAAAATCAGGACATGCATTTAAGACTTCCTTTTTTTTAAACACCTTTTAGTGCTATGTAAGGCAGACTAGAATCTAACACATGCATCATATCTATCTCCCACTTCATCAACAGAACTGTTAATTAAGTTCTGCCTGCAGATTATTTACTGATAGAGATGCAAAAGACAGAAGCCATTTTGTCTTTCTTACTGTAGGTTGTGCTTTCAGGGCAAACAGAAGAAAAGCACCTATCTATTTACCAACTGAGCAGATTTGCTCTGGAGTAACTGAGTAAATGTAGAACTCCACAGTGTCACTTTTCAGAGTAAAACTGCACTTTAAGCACTTCACATCAGTATTCTTTGTACGCACGCGCGCACACACACACACAAACTTACTTGCCTGCTCTGCCTTCCCTATTGTTAATTCCATCTCCAAAGTTCACATTAACATATCGGACTGTTTGCTCAACTCATCATTTGCTTCCCCTAAACATATTCCTAGAGAGTATTTTTGTTGTGGGTTTTTCTGTTTGTTTGTTTGTTTGTTTTTCAGTTCTTTGCTCAAGATACTAAGGGGCAGGGTTTCATATTCTTCACGTATTAGGGACATTTTAAGACATACTGGTAGCACTTTTGGAGCATTTCTATTTGTGTCCCTCTGAAGAATTAAATGTAATGAGCAGAGCAAGTGAACCTGGCTTGTATCTCCTGGACATTCGTCAAGATTAAATGGATCCAAAGCCCCGTTTCAGCAGTTTGAACTTGCAAAAGGGCATTAACTAAAATTACTGTGCATTTCCTATATATTTCTGTATCTCTCAAAATACTCAGATTAGGTAATATGTCCAAATCACATTAATTACTTCTAGACTAGATAGGTATTTTCCTATCGGGGGGTCGGCAGGATATGCACTGCTAATATTACTACCATGACAGCTGCTGCATTCTACCCAAGAGATAGCAATGTTTCAGCAGTGAATAGGAGTTCTAGTGTTTTAAGATCCTTTAGGATGAAAAGCGCTAAATAAACATACTATATATGTAAGGGATGCAACAAAGACTAGCATGTTGATTCTTTTTTTTAAATGTCCTACTTTCAATATCACCTTCATTCACTTAAAACTTACCTCAAGTTCTTTAATTTTCTCTTCTGCTATTTTCTGTTTTTCTAAGAGTTGATTGTGAATTACTCCCTTGGACTGAAGGATAAACCTACAAGTGACAAAGAAAAGAGAAGTTAGGCACATTTACTATAGTTGCAGAGAGTCTAAACTACTTCAACCAAATGTTAGTCACTCTCATCCTGTGCTCTGTAAGAAGAGACTGCAGAGAGATTCATTTACAACATAATAAAAGATAATGGAATTGATCAGTCAATTGGGCTGAAAAAAAACTCAGCTGCATAATGGAGGTGATCATCTTGTGAAAGTCAACCAGACTTCACTCAATTCAAGACAAACTAAACACTTAAAATGGAGTATAGGTGGACACCAACCTTTTCTGCTCCATGCATGTTACCAGCCTTCTGAATAGTCTTAAAATTTAGAGAAGATATGTACTTGCTCAGCTTGCAGATGAAATACTGACGATTTGAACCACAGAACATGTTACATAACTGTTCATGCATATATATTTTGGCACTGCGCTAACCTTTAGGTTTCCATGCAAGTCCTATAATTTCATTATCTCAGTTTAAGAGTTTGGATACAGAGATCCCTGAAATACAGATCTAGTGTCACTTGGATATTTCATGGCACATGGCATCTTTGCGAGCAAAGGGAAAAGACTATCTTCAGTAGGCTATGTATCTAATCAAGAATCATTAAAGGACGACTTCTTCCAGGGATTGTTTATGCCTGGAGTCTGACTGACCTCTATGGTTAAGATCAGATCTGGCAAAAACTCAGAATTTCCATTTTGTGAGAAATTCTGCCATTTCAAAGAAGTTTTCATTCCGATACAGAACAAACCCTGAAATTTTCTTTTCTGTGGGAAACTGAATTCTGAAATTTTTCATTAAAAAATACACAAACACACACATTTCAGTTCCATTTTTCTAAATGAAATGGAACAGCTGGCTGCCCCCACCTCCCAGGCTGCCTTCCATTCCTGGGGATGCCCTGGGATTCAGGTGAGCTCCCCACCACAGAGCAGGGATCCTAAAACCCTGAGAGCCATGGCTCCAGCCAGAGCCTGATCTCAGGGCCGTCCACATGGCAAGGTTGCCCATGAGCCATAGACCCTGGAAGCCCTGAAGTCCCTGGCCTCATGACAGTTGTCATAGAGGGGCTGCCCCGGAGGAACCCTAGCTGTGCTTTGTCAGAAGTTCATTGAACCCAAAACATTTCTGAAAAATATTTCAGGTTCAATGAATTGGCATATTCCAATTAACCTTGTCTCCGACCAGCTCTAGTTAATATTAATTAATATTTTGTATGGTCACAGAAGACATGAACCTGCGTAATGGCTGGGATAAGGCAAACCCTGGTCGTTCTCACCATGGAGACAGATTTATGCTTGTTTGGGTGCCCTTAACAGTGCTCTAACAGTTTCCATTGTTTAAGGTTTGTTTATTTGTTCAAAGCGAACTTTGAATTCCAATACTTTCTAAAGTTCCATTTTGTTGCATTCATATTTTTTTAAACTGAAGCTGCAGTCACAAGTGTCTATTTCTTCCTTTTTTCCACTTGCAATCAAATTATGAAAATAAGTTTCTTATGAATTACAGATGAAAGTAACAGCAAGCTTGTACAGCCATCATAAGAAAGCTGCCCCCAAACTGCTCAGAGCAGAGTTCTGAGTAATCACATGGCTCAAGGCTACTCTCAGAATATGACAGACAGCTTGCAAAGAGGTAAAGGCTAACTGAGTTCAAGTAAATTTTAGGAACCTTACATAGCTTTCTTCATCCCCTCCTCTCACACACAAGGAATGCACAAGCAATGGATTAGCCTCTTCCCTACTTAGAAAGTCACCCAGGAGGATTAAAAGGAGCCTCCATAGCTCATACTATTGTGTTCAAGGTCTCTCACAGGGCTAACTAGTGTCTGGGACCATGTCTTCATGCCAGGTGACAAGAGATCATGTTGAACAGCTAAAAGGAATAGCTTTAGACTGGGCAGTGCCAGACTACATGCCTCTTCTGCACAAAAGTTTGAATTCAGTGTGTGGCATAATCTCCCATGACAAATGGATATTATTAACACGTTTATTCAGGGCCTGGAAGATGAACAGAACTGAAGCAAACAGAAATGAGGATCCTCCTGCACAGCTTGAAAAACTTACCCAACACTAGCTGCCTGAGGATTAAGCCTGGGTGAACAATACCTGGTGCCATCACAGCCCTGCAATTTATAGCAACAGAAGAGTTGGGTACTGCATTTAATTTTAACAATTCATGCTCTCCTTAGTGTGTTTTCAATCATACTTTACAGTGTTTTCCTTGATTTTGTTACACCTTTTTTTTCCTTCCTGGCTTCATTCCACTTTCTCCCTTTTACAATTCACTTGGTAGCTCTGCTTATGTAGTTTTCAACATCTCTCCTCACTTTGTCCCTTTTCTCTCCACTCATCCCCCAAAATTCCTCTTTTTATTATCATATTTCTCTTTTTAATCTAATGCGTCCCCTCAGTTTCTCCTTCTCTCCACCTACCAGTCTCAACCCCTCCCCACCACCTTGTTCAGACACTGGTAACAGTTTCAGGTCCTAACACTCAATAGCCAAGTGACTAAACTAAAAGGAGGGTTCTGTCTCTCTGGGTTCAGTGTCCCTTTGAAAAGCCACAGCCACCTGTGCACCCTCAGGGAAAGGGAAGGTCACTGCATTTGCATTAGGTGCAGTCCTGGATCTTAAGAAGGGACTCCATTTCTCATAGCCTCCAACTATCAGGTTTTGATAAATCTGAAGCTCTCACACACATCCTTCAGACAGCTGTAAGAGAGGGAACATTCCCCCTGCTTCTTTCCTATACTAAGCTCTTTGAGGCAGGGATTCTTTTTGTTCTGTGTTAGTACAGCTTCGTCCATGCAGCTCCTAGGCACTATCGCAATACGTATAAATCATTCCTCTCTCACACCCAAGATCATCGTGGCTACTGTTAAGATGATGGTGGTGGTGTGTTAGGGGGAGAGGTGGCTCCACTTCCCTAATTTTTTTGGGGGGGGAGGGGACGCCACAGGAGAACAGACCATAACTGTGAACAGCTCCAGTAACTGCTCATTTGCTGTACATAGCTTTCCAAAGTTGGAGTAGTTCAAGATGACCAACTTCTCTGTTTCACTGCTGCCCACTGTGTTCTAAATATGGAACGGTGAAAACTGACAAGATTCTGGTCAATTTTCACTGCGCTGCAACTTGGGAAATCTCTGAAGTTGTCCATGCAGACTTAGGAAAACTACACAGCATTAGTTTACACTTGGTTCACTCTGGAAGATCTTTGCAACTCTAAGAACTAGAGGATTTTTTTGTTTGTTTGTTTGTTTTTAAACGAAAGCTTAGATTCTGCAGCTGTCAACACCATTCAATGGAGAAAATAACCTCCCTGGTGCTTTCCTCAAACAAAAGCTTAAGAATGTACATTGATTACTAGTATTTCATTGATAGCGGCCAAAGATCAAAATTTTCTGACTGAAATCTTAAAGCTAGAAAATCACATCCATATGTATCCACCTAAATGTCCTGACTTTCAGAGGTACCAAACCCTCAAACAACTGGGTTACTGATAACGTAGGTGCCTAACTTGCGACATTCAACTTAAAAATGTTGGCCAAAGTTTTCATCCAATTGAGGAAAAATGTACCATTGATCAGAGCCACCAGAGAAAACAAGGAGGCCTACTCCATGCAGTTATAGAAGGAGCATTAGAGTAATTTAGCAATTAGTAATTTTGGCTCAGATTTTGAAATTTCAATTAATACAACTAAATGCTTAGCTAGAATGTTCACTGTTGAGTAGGAGAGAAATCAGGCACTAATGTTTTTGTGCAGTACCTACAGTAGCAGGTTACACCGAATTGTATTACTGAGATAATATAGGTATTACATTTCTTGACATTCTAAGCAATGTCAAAGAAACCTAGAAAGTACGGACAGATGCTTTCTTTAGTGTGCATACAAAAGAAATATTCTAAACATGTTTATTCAGTGCAGAGTATATGAAGAAGCTGGTGATACTGCAGGGACTAGAATATTTAGAGTGTTTCATTTTCACCTAGCATACAATATAATGCTTTAGGGTGTTTAAAAAGCCTGGGGCAGATTCTCAGCTAGTGTAATTTAAATTAATGGACCTATGACAGTATATAAATGACAGAAAAACAAAGCTAGCAGAGCTCAGTTGCCTCCTTCGGAAGTGTGAAGTTGAACTTGTGAGATTAACCTGACTGATATGAGCTAGATAGGGTAAGAAGGCACTGCGCGATATTCCACTATACTCACTTCTAGTTTCCTCAAGTGAAGTTCCGCCGCTCAAGAGTTATTAATATTAATTGTGATGACTGGTTTGTGCCAATGTGTGCATGTTACTGTACAAGACAAACACCATGGCAAACCCTGCTCCAGGAAGCTTTTCACTGAGACATGGATCCCTTAGGAACTGGGATGCGGCCGAAGTCACTTCACGTGCTTCTTTCTTCAGAAGCAAAGCTTTCTACTTCTGATTACTCAGAGCCTTCAGAGCAAAAACCAATACACTCTGCAGCCAAACAGCACAAAACAACAACCCAGAAAGAGCTGCGAATTCCCCTTTTCAGCTTAATTACCTGTTAACTTTAAAGCCTAATAACTTTCACATTCCTCATACAGGAAATATCCATCTCTCATGTAGTAGGATAGAGTCATCAAGTACTGATGTTCCATTCATTTGAAAGGACAGTCCATTAAAAATAAGGTTGTAAGTTTTTAACAGAAAAACAGCTAAATGTTCTTTTGATGATTTGCATACATAAGACTTCACAAGGTCCTTAAAAATGGCTAAAAATCAGAAGTAGGGAGTCAGCTAGAATATATTAGGCTCTTCTGGTGCCATGTGTGAGATTCTGTGGATTGTTCAACAAAAACTGGGATGCCAGCAGCACAAGCAGCTCTTTATTACGGTGAGTATTTCTGAGAGAGCATGTGTGAGAGAGAGAATGAGTCTGAGACTCCTCATGACTGGTGACTCTAAAGGCATAAAATGTATTGGAGGAGCAAAAAAGTAACAGTATTACCAAGCACAAGCAGAAAGAAAAAACACCCCAAAAAATCTTTCAAAAATTCCCCCACTGAGTTCTGTTTCCTCCCAATAACCCTCTGCTAATCCCAAAGCAGGATTTTTGTTTCTTTAAAACAGGGTGGAGGCTATACATTCCCCTTAGGAACTCAGCTGTTTCTTTCCTTCAGAGAGTTTCCCCCATTTCCAGATGTGAGATTTCTAGCATGTCTTTCCATTATTTAAATCTGTACAGATCATTTTATGCCCCTACCACTCCAACATGGTCTTCAGGATCCAACTACTCATCAGTAATGCTATAAACTCTGCAGGCCCCTTTGTGTCACACTCACATACTGGCAAACATACCCACATACTGATGTTCACACTGAATATTTAATTCCCTAACCCACAGTTTGTTTGTGACAGGATCTACTATTTGACTTACCAAACAGCATTACATTTTAAAATATTTAAACTGTTGCTGGATGAGTTTATGGGGACACTTGCTCACAAATCAATGCAGAGTGTACATTTTATGGTACACAAGTTATGCTGGACTGTGGTGACACCTGTAAGTTTGCCTAACACTTTCCATTAGGAGACCCTGATTTCAGTTGTTTATAATTTTGCCAATCTTTAACCATTCAAGCTGAAATTTTTCATGCCTGAGGCAGAATTTTACATTTAGTAGAAATGATTCAAGCTATTTCTGGGAATGAGATAAGGGAGGAATCAAGTAATTTTGCCAATGCTAAAAGTATTTTCTACCAGCTTTGGTGTCTCCCAGGTTTGAAGTAGGAACATGAAAACTGGCAGATGGATTATCCTGGTGTCAGAGAGATGCCTTTTGCTGTCCAAATGAGAACCCATGCATATTTGGCCAAATTATAAACCTCTAAAAATTATCATTTGTACATGCTCAGTAGAACTTGTTAGAGGTTTGTGGCTACAATCTCTGAACATTCTATCCACGCTGAGCATAACTCCAGCCCTGCATAACTTCCTACATCCCAACCACATGGCGCATGCTCCTGGGCTAGGGACAGTACTGCAGCTGCCACCCCTTTGTCTAGGAGAATGCAGACATTAAAGTAGGCAGAGGTGAGGGGGGGCATATAGATCTGCTTCCTGGTTTGGGAAAGCTCCTCTTTCTGCTTCAATCTGCTTTAATCACAGGGGCACTGGGCACCAGGAGACGACAAATCCTAGTTTCACTCTTCCACTGACTGTAAAGTGTTAATAATTCTTTACACTTCACAGCCCTTATTGTTGAGCAAAGCCTCATACCCCTACCTTAGGAGGTGACCAGATTTCACTGTCCCATTTTACATATGGGTTAATGGCACAAAGTCATCTCTGCCAGAACTATAAATACAACCAAGAGGCTGCTCTAATTTACTGCAGTCTTACCTGCCTGCCTATGAGCCTCTCCCAAGCCCCCAACTGCTGTAGAGTTCCACAAATCAGCCACTTCCTTTTCTTTCCCTTGCATGTCCCTACATCAGTGGCTATGAGAGGAACAAAATGGGGCTGAGTACACTGGAGCCCAGTAAAGGGGCCATAGCAAGGACTAGAATATGGCCCCAAGTCTCTAGTATGGTAGACCTAAGTCTCATGCACTTGGGCTCACTGCCTTTCAGAATCAATGTGCCAAATTCGTATTTGGCTGTGCTGTCTAACCACTAGGTCACATGCTACCTTCCAGAGACAGGGACAGAACCCAAGATTCTCTACATTCCTTTGCTGTCTAGCAAAGTTTTGTAAGTCACTGGCAAAGTGTACGTCACATGCCTGTAGTAGGTGGTCTACAGACAGGACAACAGCCTAATGTTTCTACTAGTTACTCGTTAAACTGAAGTAGCAAAGGTCTGTGTTATGGATCTAAGGTCTTGGGCTCCAGCCAGATCAATGATTCACGCAGGAAATAAATATGGTTCCATAAAATGGGAGTTTGGGTTATTCAATTCACTTAAAAAAAAAAAAATCTAAAAAGTCACAAGTAAAAAACGTTA
This sequence comes from Gopherus evgoodei, assembly GCF_007399415.2. Classification (NCBI taxonomy): domain Eukaryota; kingdom Metazoa; phylum Chordata; order Testudines; family Testudinidae; genus Gopherus; species Gopherus evgoodei. The sequence goes on from NC_044329.1 coordinate 37,425,705, forward strand.
AAAGAATGTTAAGACTGCAAAAGAAAAGTTGGGAAATGCGAGAATTAACAACTTTAATTCAGTTCCCTTGTGTTCTTAATGTTCTTTTATAATATATAATGCAGTAAATACATCATGGTATGCCATGTAAATATAGGTAATGTTCTGGCTAAAATGCTTTGCCTCACACATGTAATGCTGAGGGCCAAGACCTTTTTCAATCAGACCAAGCAATGCGAAAAGTTAGGCTAAGCCCAGTCATGCCCTCATCTATTTAAAGATGCATTTTAATGTTGAACTCGTGCTGCCATTCAAGCTTTGAGAGTAACCCAGTATGGGATTAGTGCATTTTAAGTACTGTTCAAAGCCAATAGAAAAGAGGCTTTCAAAGGAGCTGATCTTGTTCCCAAACAATCCATCTTGACTGGAACAGAAGTTGGCTGCTCAAGTTCACAACCACTCAGGACAGACCCCTCTCCCTTCTCTACATATGTCCATTTAAATTCTAATAATAATTTGCCTGGGTACTTCATAACATAGATACTAGCTATACACTCAGCAAGCTTCAGTTTTAATTACTTTATCTAATTGAGAAACATCTACTAGCCACAAATTCCAGTACAAGATTAAAAATAATATAATACTGTAATTCATCAGTGTACATATTTTAAACATTATTTCATACACACTCCCTCTCCATATCTAGATCTTTCATATTTTGTCAGTCTGTTTTTTAACATCTCATTAAGCAGCTTATGTTCTTTGGCTGATGTATTTGAGTCAACTCATCTCAAGCAGATTAGATGGCAATTTGTTCCTATGTTTGCTGCTATGAGATAATAGGCAGCTAAAAATCAGAAAATTCTCAATACAGCTAGACTCGACTCCATTTTTCTCCAATTAGCAAGTATTTTGGATAAAAAATTCATATAGTACATAAATCTCCCATTACAAACTAACACACTTTAGCCCAAAAAATTTCTTAGCAAATCTCTGCATTTGTATAGGCAAATCAAATTTTTGATTTTACTACTGTATCTGTACACAGGTAATTAGATTCTTATATGCATCAGATTTAATGAGCCATTTGGCAGTTTTAACTTAAGAAGTGTAGGTGCAATAATGTACACATTGTGCAGTAATATCTGTGCCCCAATGTTGGATGGAAAAAAAGGATTAACTATACTGCAAGTGTTCCAGTTTTAGTCTTATAGGGACAACAATGACATTGCATAGATTAACATTTGTAAGTTATATACCTATTGACCTTAAAGGACTGAAAGTGAGGAACAGAAAATGACGAACTACTTACATTTTCAAAACTGTGTGTGGTATGTCAGGAACAAGCACACCTGCCCTATCAAATGAGGAAATGTTATTTGTCTCACACCTGTACCATGTTTACTTTAGCTTTCACTTTATTTCAGATCTGTCAACTGCTCCAGCATATTACATTACTTCCTACAGAAATAGTATCACAGCTTCTAAACAGCAGTTTCTGCATTGCTAGACACTTAACTAGATGGTAGATTTATACCATTGTTCATACTTAGTTTCTTAAAAAAAGCAAGTAGTGGTTCACCTCTAAATTGGTGATAAACATAGTATGACCAAAAATAATGCTACAGTAGTGAGGGTCAGCTTTTTAAAGGGCACCATCCATTCTTTTCAAAGGCTAGATCAAGATTTACTGAAATTCCGACTAATTTGTGTCTTCCTGTGACAGGGTATGCCAACCCCACACTGAACAGGCCAGGGTTAACAAACTGCTGTGGGCCCACTCAGCCAAATCCCACTATATCTGCACTCACTGCCAGTACCGAAGGGTCAGTTAAAACAAGAGAAAGAATACAGTTACTGGCTGACCAGCAAGGAAAGCAGATCTTGCATGTCCTTCGCACCTGGAGGAAAAGACCAGCCCTGCACTCCTGCAGGGACAGTGAACTGTCAGAGCCCTGGGGAGAATGGGAGGTCTGGCACAGGACTAGTGAGTTTGTTTTGTGCTATTCTTCTGTTTTTGATTATAAAAGGCTATTGTCCCAGGCTGGGCTACCTGACAAATATCTAAGACTGTTACAGGGACTGCTGCCCAGAAGGAGTATGGGGAAACTGCTTCAACGATCTCTTTCACCCTGTAGTTTTTCTTGAATCCTCAAGCGCATGGTCACATTTCCTCTTTGTAGTAAGTTACTTGAGCAAACATTCACAAGCAACATCCAAAGATAAATCTGTGTCAGAAGTGGAATAAGAATTTCAAATATGATTGGCTATGTTTCCCTTTTTAACAAAGCAGAGTCGGGAATCACCCCACCCCAAGCAGCCCCCTAATCATTCTCTTATCTAATTTCTTGTTTAACAAACAATATAAACAATAAACAATTTTTAGCTAGTTAAGCAGAGAAAACGCAACAGACCATAGTGTCTAACAATATGCCAGCGACATACTTCAGGTAGGTTTATGCAATATGGTTTGGCATAGATTTTCAAAACTATATGCTACAGAGGCTGGAAACATGCCCTCTTCTCCATCACCACAGGATAGATTTGACAATATAAAAAAGGAATTCACAGTGAACAGTCAGACAGTCAGCACTGCACCTGATTTGGACAGTGGGTGCTGGGATTACTAGCTTTTCACACCGTCATTTTTAAGGTGCTGCTGTCATGTATCCTTTCTAATAACAGTAGGATCCATTTCATAAAAGTTCGCACAATTTTCCACAAACAGAAGTAAAACAACATCAATTCGTATAGCAGAAGAGCCTCTTGAAATTAAAAGGCTAACAGCCGGGAGAAAGAAAGATAGCAAAGACTAAGATGAATGCCCCCTCATCAGCACAAAGAGTTTTCTCTTGAACACTGTTTCCCATGAAATAATATATAATAAATACTCATGTGATGGAAAGAGAAAATGAATTTGAGAGAATAAAGTATTTCCATTCTACTGCCACATGTCCCCCTCTCCATTTAGGAAGTCCAACACCTACCCAAGCCTTCAAAAAAACATAATGTACCTCTTTTGAAAGGTGAGCCTGTTCCTTTCGCCTACAAAAACAAGTTGATGTTTCATTTGTTGTGCATCTTCTGCAGAACTACACAGAGTTGAAACAGAAAATGTGAGGCATAAGGACAACTATGCAAAAGACCACAAGTGAATAAAAACCCCGGCTTTTTATTTGCAGATTTTGGAATGCCCCTATGTTGCATAGTTTTTGCTCTTACATACCATAGAAATTGCTTTCATGATACAAACAGGAAATCAATGTCAGGTAAAGCATAGGAGGAAGTAGTACTGCACAACTTATCACACATGTAGAGGTAAATATAATTAAATGTTCTTTTGACTCTAGTATGCTAACCAACATAACTGATACATAAGATGTGTTTAATTAAAACTACGGAGCACTAAAACAATCACAGTCCAGGTACCTAGTAACTAAAAACCAAAACTTCTAGGGCAAGAATTTGTTCATGAACATCTAAAAACAAGACTAAGCACTTCCTCCATAGTCAACAATCAAGCTATATTCCAGGGAATAATTATGCAGGTGAAAACTGAGGAAGAAGAAACTGATTCACAAACAAGGATCCAGAGTAAAGAAATAGCTATTTACGACAAGGTGACATTCCCTGGGCAGCTGGCAAATCTGCATCCCCCAGGAACTCTGCGATGTTCAGAAAAAAAGCCTTTGGAGCTTTGGCATTCTGTCTAGTACACGTGTGTGTTCCAACAGAAGTGATATTTTCAGCTCAGAACTAACAATCCAGTCAGGAAGAGACATGCACATTGATACTGTTGCATGTTCTCCATGTTGCCAAATGGCCAAAAATGGACAATGATGTCCAGTCACTTGACGGATCTATTTCTGGACACACCTGAATCTTTGATTGTGTTTAATTCCTTTAATGGAGAGTTCAGCTTTGTGACCAGGAAAAGAATCAACTCAAGAACAGTTTGTATAAAAAACATTGGTGAAGTGCTCTTTATTCTAGAAAATGTGAAGGCTTCCTTGGTCTTCAGGCCTTTTGTGCAAAAGACAAGGGTGGGAAATCTATTCAGCTTTCTAAGAGAAGCTGGATTAATATTCTATAACTAAAAACATTTAAGTGATGGTTTAGATGCTTCCAAGACTAAGGAGCTAAGCAAAAACATTTCCCATGCTCTTGTTTTAATATCCTGAGAAACCTTCTGACATACCACAGCAAAGACAGTAAAAGACCTGAAACAGGAACACTGCAAAGTCAGAAGTTTAGAAGAGAAGCTCACCCAGCACTTCGTGTTTGTTTAACCACATATCTTAAAGATCTCTCTGTGCACAACTGTTACAGCCCACATCAGATGAGCTTCATTTGATGACAGCCTGCAGATGATGAGCATAACTGGGGACTAGCTATAAGATGAGGGATTCAATACTATGGAACTTGCTCCCTGAAGTAGTCTACTACTGGATTGCTGACCTTCAAAGTATAAGACAAGACATCTTTTATGTTCAAGCATTTACATGATAATACACTGTCACTGGACTACAGATGATCAGGCTGTTTACTGAACACATCTTATGCCACAGTGGTAGAGTTATAGTGTGTCAATAAATTACCTTGGAGAGCTACACATGTGGTGTAAAAAGCATATCAGTTAGCTTGACTCAACTTCTCTCACTGCAAGCATGGATGAGAGAACCTGGAAGACAAGCTTATTTTTGATAGGACTGGTAGAAATGTCTATTATTAAGGTTACCTGACACTTGGAAGGACCAATATGTGGACATAAAGAATCACATTACAGGCCAGCCTCAACCTGTACGCTAAAATTTACCTGTGTATATTTTGTGCATGTAATCCGCACATTGCAGTTCCATACAGGTATTTGGGCATGCAAGCATTGGCCTGCTAAACCCAGAGTTGTGAGTTCAATCCTTGAGGGGGCCACTTAGGGATCTGGGGATTGGTCCTGCTTTGAGCAAGGGGTTGGACTAGATAATCTCTTGAGGTCCCTTCCAACCCTAATCATCCATGATTCTATCATTTTACTTACTTATAACTTTGCCAAACTAACCATTTGGACTGAAAATTTCCATGCCATATGTCTGCCTCAGGCTGAAATTTTTTTTTTTTTTTTTTTTTTTTTTTACTTTCAGTCAAAATGGTAGAGCCCTTTCTGAGAACAAATACTCTGTTTTCCCCATGTTAACAAATGCTAGTGACCTTTTATTGAATGTTCTAGTACCACCATGTTTGGGACTCAATTTGGTAGAGGGTCTATGCCCATCAAAATCTGCCTAAATTTGGCCAAGTTATAAACCTTTGAAAAATCTCCATTTCCACATACTCAAGAGAGGCTTGCTAGAGCTGAACAACTAAGACACTGAAAAGGCGTTGGCTCCTAATGCCAACTGCACTGTGCATGCACCATCCCCACTGAGTGACTGAGCATACCCCAGGCCACGGCCACGAGTTTAGAAAGGCTCTCTCTGTAATGGCTGCTCCAGGCTGAGGTAGGCAGGCCACTCATCTGGTATGAAACAGGACAGTCAGACTTTTTTAGGGTTTGTCCTCCATTCAGTACTCTGACAAAACCAAACATGGTTTTGTCCGGTATCAGGTAGGGGACACCCTTTTGAAGAGCATGTCACTTTGCCCCCACCAGCACAACCTCTCACACAAGGTCCTGGAGGTGGAGTGGCACACTCTTAAAAGTGACACCCCCTCATCTGCTGTGACCTTGCATGCACCGTGCATGTGAGGTCACACGGGGGGAGAGCTCTTAAAAATAGCACCTCTCCATGCATCAGGACTTCACCCACACCATGCATCCAAGGTCATGTTAGCAGCAGCAGGTCCATGCTATTCCCAGAAGTACTGGAATGTCCGGTATTCTGGGGAAGAGGTGAGTGGTCACCCTAAATCGGGGTCAGGTCAGGTACTGGGAATGAGAGCAGGGAGCCTGTCTTCAATGCTCTCACTGATCACCCTGCTGGCATCCAGAAAGTGCAAAGGAGGAAGCAGCCTCATTCAAATACAGAAGGACAAAAAATGGACTGGGGAAAGTGAGAGGAGACTGGGACAAGTAGTCTGGTGAGACTGGGTTGTGAGGGCAAGAGAAGCTGGGAACTGGAGTGGGGATGGGATGCTGGAACTGGTGAGGCAAGGAGACTGGGCCAAGAAGCCTGAGGAGTGCAGACTGGGACTGTGTAGGCAAGGAGAATGAGAATGGGGTAGGGAAAGTTTGTGAGAGATGGGGCAGGAGGGGCTCAAGCCTGGAGGAAAGGACAGAAGAGTCTGTACACAACAGAGCCCACGCCCCTCCAGAGACTGGAAAGGATTCCTCAGCCTCACCGTTCTTCTGCTGTCAGTAAATATCCATGGACCTTACATCCTCCTGTGGTGCTAGACCACATAGAGGATGAATATTGCTATCAGTTTGTAGCGGGGCTGGGGCTGGGGCAAGAAGCCTGGACTGATTGGGGAAAGTAGGCTTAACTGCGGCCATGCCCCAGTCAGGCCCAGCTGGCCCCTATAAGGGGCTGTGAGCCAGAAGCCCAGTAATTCTCCCTCTGCTTGTAGAGGGAGAAGGGCCTGGCTGCAGGGACCTAAGCAAGACACTTAGGTTGGGAGCAGGGCTGGGGAAGGGCCAGAGGAGCTGGGACCTCCAGGCTGGAAAGCCCCAGGCTGTAGGCCAGATGATAGGCCGAATAGGTGCAGGGTTGCAACGGGGCAGCCCGTGGCAAGGTAGAGGCAGCAGGTCTGAACCCCTTTGCCTGTGATGAGCGGCTTAAACTGCAGTCTGCCCCAGTGAACGGGGGCTAGATGGAGACTGGGCAGTAGCCAAGACTGAGACAAAGTGGAGATAGTGGGTGGGGGTTCCCCTGGGAGGGGGAGACCTAGAACTGTGGAGGTACTGCAAGGGGGCAGCACCCAGTTAAAGGGGCACCAGGGTTCTGGGAGGGACACGGGCGCCAGCAGCGGTGGTGAGGCACCGGCCTGAAGAGGGCACTCCAGAGGTTGGATGCTAATTCCCAAGGACAACCAGCAGGAGGCGCTGCTGGGTGAGGCTGCGCACGCTTACACAGTTACACTATTAGTTCAAGGGGCAGAGGGCTGTACAGTAAATATAAATATTCCAACCCTCCCGATCAGCCGCAGAGGTGTTAATATGCTGCCACACAACAGAATTGTTTTTTCAGTTTGCTTTTTTAAAATCCTAGTAAATTACACACACACAAATCTATATTAAAACTGCAAAGTCAAGCACTCAGAAGTTAGGACAGGCCAGAATTAAAGTTGCCTTTGCAAACTTTATTTGGTCCCTCTGTGTGAATGCTTTCTGATACAATCTTCAATTACGGATCACACACTTTTTTCAACAGGACACAGGCCTTGTTCAGTGCACAGGATGGATGGTGCTCACTAAATGAACAGTTATTCAACAGTTTGTTTTCTCCTCATTGTTTAATGTGTGGCCCTAGGTTTTATTTACAGTATACTGTTTGGACCCTGCTCTGAAGCCAGAATTATGAATTTCCTCAGGCATTTCTGTGGCGCTCATCACTATGATACCCAACTGCTCCAGAAACATGAATTTATCGTCATAAAATCCCTGTGAGATGAAGGGGTGGTATTATCCCCATTTTACAAAGAGGAAGCTCAGGCACATCAAGATTCTGGTAAAAAGTATCAACTAATTTTGGGTGCCCAATCTGATTTTTAGGTGCTTAGCATTATATAGCACACACTTCAAGCCACAGCCCCCACTATGCAGTTGTGAGCACTCAGCACTTCTACAAATCAAACCCCAGGGTCTCAAGTTGGGCACCTAGAAATTGAGGAACAAGCAGTTAGTGACCACCTGTGAAAAGTTTGGTTTAAGCGACTTGTCTATCATTATACAGGAACTTTGTGGCAGAGGAAGGAATGGACTCTACTTCCTCAGGAGGGCATTCAACTGTCTTAACCATAAGACCCTCCTTTCTGTTCCTGCAGTCCCCTGACTCAAACACAATACACCTTCCAAGAAATGAAGCAGAGGTCTTACACACACTAGTCTGCCTTACCACACAACCTTGATACATCCCCAGAGCAGGTCTGCCCTTTGCATGGATTGCACCAGGGTGTTATGGAAAAAATAGCATGTAATCATGTTATTAAAGACTGTATCATGCCATGTGTGCACAAGGGGTTCCAAATTAAGGTTACCCAGGCAACCTTAATGCTGACATTTCCCAGCTTTTTAGTGCCTGACTTTACAACCTTCACATTCTTTGAATGCAAGGGATTTTTTGTGTAGTGTTCACAAAATGCCAATACTTCCTGCATCCAGAGTATGAAAAACCTACTTACCAACAGCAAGCCAAAGTAGCTTGCCCTGGCAAGCACAAGTACCTTCAGCATCATTTTTTGCTGAAATTAAGCTATTTTATATATATGCATGCACACACACACACAATATACACACACACTTTGGCATTAAATGGCAAGATGCCATAAGGCTGGGATATTTTCTAAGCAGCAGAAACGTACAGTATACAGCATTCATCACCTCCTACTATATGGCACTGACTTTCCTCGTGTGACATAAAAATAGCTATATTAGAAGTAAATCTAGCACTACTACGCTCTCTACGCTGAAGAGAGGTGGGGTTGCATGCTACACATAAATTGCAACGAAGAAACGTGAAGTTTGGGAATGACAAATTGATTTTCACATTATGATGATGCAGAGAAGGCACGTCAGAGAGACAATGCGCTCATGTTCACAGCAGGGCAGAGCAAAGACCACAATACTCATTCATGTAGTGCTGGTGAAGAAGTGAAAGATTAAATCACTTGCCTCTGGGGCAGCATGTATTTCACACATGTATGGCCATATATAAATGGTTTTTAAAAGTTGTGGTTGCAGAGTGACCTGACACAGGGCTACCCTCCTAACCACAATTCTCTTCCAATGCCCCTACTGCTGCTCGTAGCTTATTCAACCAGATTCAGATCAGTTCAGAAATCTGTGGGCAGCAGTGTTATTGATAAAAATCATGTCCATTACATCCTGCAGCTTTGGAAAGCTACCAGCAATTGTAGCAGTAGGCACTGAAGTAGTTCCAAGAAGCTGAGGTAGTAGAGAAGAGTAACAGACACAAAAACCTCCATGACAGGAGCCAGAAGTCTCAGTGGCAACAAGGGGGCAGGGGGTGCTGCACTCTTCCAGCAGTGAGATGGGAGAATTTCAAAAGCAGCAGATCCTACCGATCAGAGACTGATACTAAGGTGCTTGTCCTGGTTTACTCTTGTAAACATCTAAACACTTACCCCCTTCTCAGCATGTGGCACTGAGGGCTGAACTTCTCACCAGAGTACTGCCCCAGAGCTTGATGAGATACCCCACTCACATTTACTACATTGACCTATACGTAGTAGGCGAATGGTAAACTGACCTCTGCATGTCCCTGAGCTCTTTGTGAAATGTGAATATACAGGTCAGCGAGAAGAGCCAGATTTTGCTACTGTCTGTGTTGGCAAAAATGATTGTTGCTGTATGCAAGAGTATTTCTGTATGAGAGAGGAATATATGATAGTGAGGAGACAGAGACTTGTCTTCGCAGTGGCTGAAAATAGGGATCCTGCTAATTTATGACTTTTGACTCTCACTAAGAACAGCACTGAAAGTGGCAACATAGTCAAACCTCCAGTGAAATGGATTAGATTATCTTGGTCTCTTGCATTAGATTATCTTGGTCTCTTGATTCTAACATCAGTTTTCATTTGTGTGGTTAAAAAACAAACGCACACTTCAAAAATCATGATCAAAATCAGATTATTATTAGTTGCCATGCAGACAGAACATTTCTTGGGCACAATCTTGAAAATGAAGTTGTACAAGGTTATTAAATTTGTTTCATTTTTATAATCAGACTGTTCCTTGGGCATATAACTTCTAAAAAAGTGTCAGAGGAATAAAATTGGAGACAAACTAAATATCAATACCTAATTAAAAAAATCAGTTTTGGCATCCCACAACAAGAAGAACTGCAGTGAACCCTATAGTGTGTCTGGCGTAAATAAATGTTTTCTCTTACAACTCTGACTGGATCTATTAATTATCTGAATGTTAGAAGTATGTAAAGGGAAAGATCTCAAATATTCAGACAGCGAATTCTGCAGTTTAAACTTTCATCCTAGTTCTCAAAGCAATAGGATGATATCAGTTCACAAATAGCTTAAGTAGCAAAACTAGAAGTTGGTGGTAGTTGTATCAGGCTACATAACAAGTCTTTCAAAAGAATATGAAGTAACAGAACTAAAATGTAGTTGGCACAATGCCACGAGGCTGGGATATCTTCTGAGCAACGGAAACTTACAGTATACAGCAATTCATCACCTCCTACTATGTGGCACTGACTTTCCTTGTATTAAATCAAAAATAGCTATAGCAGAAGTAAAACTAGCACTCCCTATGCTGAAGAGAGGTGGAGTTGTACGCTACACACAAACTGCAACGAAGAAACCCGGGTTTGCGAATGACAAACTGGCTTTCACATTACAATGATACAGAGAAGGAACCTCAGAAAGACAATGTGCTCAAGTTCAGAGCAGAGGAGAGTAAAGACGATAGAACTTATTCATGTAGTGCTCGTGAAGAAGTGAAAGATTAAATCGATTGCCTTCTGGGGTAGCATGCATTTCACACAGGTATAACCAAGATCTAGAGTAATATGTTTTTTAAATCTCTAAGTTACACACATACACTGGGCAAACACAAAGATTTTTCTAGACAAAAAGTCAAAATACTGTTCTGGGAGCGAGCTGGGTTTTTAATTTAATAAAGCTAAGCACAGGAACAGAAACATCAGCCTATTTCCAATAATTTGGCAATTCACACAATTAGTCACGGGTGCACTGATGACACTGAAGTCCAAAACTGACTCTGAACATTCCTTTGCCCCCCACTTCCCATCCCTTTCCGGGGGATGAGTGTAAAGGACGCCCAGGACCTTGACTTAGAGATTGTCCACACCTCTTTGATCAAAAATTATTAAAAAGTAACCTACCACCCACCTTAAGACATCCAATATTCTAACCAGTGCTGAAGAAATCATAATGCGAAGCTACAGAGCTCCCAATGTCCAAACTCCTTCACTAGCTTGCTTAGAAAAGGAATCTGGCAAAAAATAACCTCTAATGCTACCTGACATTTCCTAGATTATAAAACCGGAAGTGAGTATTGTGATAATCTCTCCAGCATAACATAGGCTATAGGATTTCCCTGAATTAATTCCTGTTTCAATTAAAATACACATTTTAGAAAGACATCCAATCTTTATGTAAAAGTTCCTGTGATGGAGAATCCACTACAAACCTAATCAAGTTTTCAGTGTTTAATGACCTAACTGTTAAAAATTTGCAACTTATTCCTAGACTAAACTTATCTAACTTCAATTTCCAGTTGCCAGCATCCTGCATCCCCTCCAGCCAGGCTAGAGACATCACTTGTTACTCTGGCATGTAACTTCATCTGTCCATAAACAATGAAAGTACACCCATAATACTCCTGCTGAACCTCTCTGCAGCACTCCCTATAGATGTTCACCAAACATTGGTGGCTCACCTCCAAGAAGATGCAGAGGTGAAATGTAATGCCCTGAAATGGCTCAAACCAAACCCAGATAATTGTAATGGGCAACTGTTTCTCAACTTCAAAAACCTTCACCAGTGTGTTCATGCAAGATTCAATCATCTTCATGTTATTCCAAATCTACATGAACCTGGTGAGACAACACAGGCTGAACTGCCAACAGCATGAAGATAATACCCAGCTCTATGTCTAATATAACTTTTACATCTAACAAACAGCACCATCTAGGCAACTAGAAAGCCACATCTGAGCAAACAATGTTTGGCTAAAGCTGAAAGCAAGCTAGATTCAGGTGTTACTAGTAGGAAGAAGGAACCATTCAGAAAAATCTGCCCCCTCCGTAACATCCCCACCTATGGAGGATATTTGTCCTCACCCTGAGGCCTTGGCTTCACTTGCACATTATAGCGCAATAAAGCCGACAAGAGCACTCTACCTCACTCCCCGTCCACGCTGGCAAGGCACGTAGAGCACTCTGACTCTGCGCTGGAGCGCTCCTGGTACTCCACCTCCCCGAGAGGAATAACATATGTTGCGCTCTTGCTGGAGTGCCGCGCCGTCAGTATGGACACCTAATGCACTCTGATTGGCCTCTGAAAGTGTCCTGTTCTAGCCACTCTGGTCATCACTTTTGACCTGCCCTTTAAATTCCCTGGGAATTTTGAAAATCCCCTTCCTGTTTGCTCAGCCAGGCGTGGAGTGTTCTCAGCGCATCTTTCCAGGTGGCCATGCCGCCACGCACCCGTATGGTGCAATGGCAGGGTGCTGGACCTCATCAGTGTTTGGGGGGAGGAAGCTGTGCAGTCACAGTTGCACTCCAGTCATACGATACCTTCAGGCACATATCGAGGGCCACGATGGACAGGGGCCATGACCGGGATGCAGAGCAGTGTTGGGTTAAAGGAGCTGCAGAATGCCTACCACAAAGCCCGCAAGGCAAACGGCAGCTCCAGTGCTGCCCACGCAACCTGCAAATTCTACAAAGAGCTGGACGCGATACTTGGGGGCAATCCCACCTCCACTGCAACGACCACCATGGACATTTCTGAGCCCAGCACAGTGGAGGAGGGGAAGCACGAGGATGGTGCTGAGGCGGGGGGAGACATCCCAGAAACCCTAGATGCATGCAGCCAGGAGCTCTTCTGGAGCCAGGAGGAAGGCAGCCAGTCGCAGCATCCAGTGCTTGGGGAAGAACAAACAACAGAGGAGGTTCCTGGTAAGCGGCGTTCTTTTCAGGAAGGAAGTTTTTAGGTATGGGCTCTTTGGGGGAGGAATGGGAACCACTGCTGCACACAGGCAAGCTGTGTATGGGCCAGGGCAGAAGCCGCATTGTAGGAGAAGACCCTCCCTTGCTTCCCTGGTCTCCCTCAGCAGCGAGATATCTTCTAGGACGAACTCCTCTGGAGAATCATAGAATCACAGAATATCAGGGTTGGAAGGGACCTCAGGAGGTCTAGTCCAATCCCCTGCTCAAAGCAGGACCAATTCCCAACTAAATCATCCCAGACAGGGTTTTGTCAAGCCTGACCTTAAAAACCGCTAAGGAAGGAGATTCCACCACCTCCCTAGGTAACCTATGTCAGTGCTTCACCACTCTCCTAGTGAGAAAGTTTTTCCTAATATCCAACCTAAATCTCCCTCACTGCAACTTGAGACCATTACTCCTTGTTCTGTCGGACAGTGTTCAGTGTAAGTGCTCCCTGCAGCTGTTGGCTCTTCCCAAGGCACAGAAACCCAGAGTACAGTACAGCCATGAAACAATCAGTCCCCATGGATCCTGTACTTACTCACCATTTCTGGGGCTCCAGTGGGTTATGTGCACTCGCTTTGGGACAGGCAAGGTATGGTTTTTGTGATTGCCCTCCTTAAGTGCAGGGGAATCATTGCTTTGTCTGGTGCGTACAATAATGCCTCTGTTAAGTGTTGCCTTTTGCCTGTATAGGTGCAACCTTGAGATCTCAGCCATCATTCTTATCACCGGCCAACAGACTGAGAAGACTCAGGACGAGGCCGCGTAAAAGCAAAGTCATGCAGCAGTCTGTAAACAAGAATCAAAAGGCACAGAAGTGGAGGAAGAGCGAAAGGAGGACCCACCACGAAAACATGACACACTGGCCACAAAGCACAGAACGGCTGATTACCATAATGGAGCACCAAGCGGACTCTATCCAGGCGCTCGTCGTCATGCAGGCGGAACACTACCGCGCTCACCCCCGCCCTGGAGCCCTTGTCCCAAAACTCTTCCCCTTATGCCCCCATGTCTCCTCCAACCCACTTTCGCCAACATCCGGGTCCTTGCCATCCCCAGCTGCCTCCTACACCTGTAGCTTCACTACCCACCCATGAAAACTATGACCCTTATCCACTGGACTCAACCCCTCTCAACATGCCTTATGGCCATCCTGAAGTGCAGCACTCAGTGCATAGCACTCCAGACAGGATTCGAGAATATGAAATCAGGACATACTCAAGCCTATGAGTGAACCGGTCCCCACACCACCCCCTTACCCTTTTGGTATTTCTGTGTTACTTTGTTTTTTTCCAATAAATGAATTTTCTTTTCAATAAATTGAGTTTTTTTACTTTGAAAACATACTTTATTAGTGCATAAAACAAAATATACCTTAGCCCAGGAAAGCAACAAGCACTGCAAGTCAGTGTACCAAACACAGCCACTGCACTTAACTCCTGTGCAGAGCACCAGACATTACTGGTGGCTTTCAGCCTCAAATTGCTCCCTCGAGGCATCCCTAATCCCTGCAGCCCCACACTGGGCCCCTCTAATAGCCCTGCTCTCTGGCTGTGCAAATTCAGCCTCCAAGTGTTGAACCTCCGAGGCCCATGCCTGAGTGAAGCTTTCACTCTTTCCTTCACAAATATTATGGAGGGTACAGCACGCAGATATAACCGCGGGGATGCTGTCTTCGGCCAAGTCCAGCTTCCCCTAAAGAGAGCGCCAGCAGCCCTTCAAACAGCCAAAACCACACTCCAGTCATTCGGCACCAGCTCAGCCTGTAGTTGAACCATTCCTGGCTGCTGTCCAGGCTCCCTGTGTAGGGTTTCATGAGCCATGGCATTAAAGGGTAAGCAGGGTCTCCAAGGATTACAATGGGCATTTCAACTTCCCCTACGGTGATCCTCTGGTCTGGGGAAAAAGTTCTGGCCTGGAGCTTCTTGAAGAGGCCAGTGTTCCGAAAGATGCGTGCGTCCTGCACCCTTCCCGGCCAGCCTGCGTTAATGTCAATGAAATGACCACTGTGATCCACAAGTGCCTGGAGAACCATGGAGAAATACCCTTTTCGGTTATCGTACTCAGAGGCTAGGTGGGCTGGTGCCAGAATAGGAATGTGTGTCCCATCTATCTCCCCTCCCCAGTTAGGGAAACCCATTTGTTCAAAGCCAGCCACAATGTCATGCATGTTACCCAGAGTCACAGTTCTTCTAAGGAGGAGGCAATTAATGGTCCTGCAAACTTGCATCAACACAATTCCAACCGTCAACTTTCCCACTACAAACTGGTTAGCGACCGATCGGTAGCTGTCTGGAGTTGCCAGCTTCCAGACTGCAATAGCCACCCACTTCTCCACAAGCAGGTCAGTTCTCAATCTCATGTCCTTGCGCCGCAGGGTGGGGGTGAGCTCAGCACACAGTCCCATGAAAGTGGCTTTTCTCATCCGAAAGTTCTGCAGCCACTGCTCCTCATCCCAGACGATGTGATCCCACCACTCAGTGCTTGTTTCCCAAGCCCAAAAGTGGCGTTCCACAGCAGAGAGCATGTCCGTGAATCAGATAAGCAATTTTGTGTTGTATGCATTACGCGACTTGATGATATCATCGGACTCCTCACTGTCACTTTGGATCTTAAGCAGTAATTTGACTGCGAAACAAGACTTGTCAGCATGTTCCACAGCAGTTCGGGCTCCATTCCCACAGACCTAAAGGGAAGACAAAGCACATTCTGCACAGAAACTGTTGAAAGATGGCTCCAAATGTGGATGGAAACACAGGGATTGCTGGGATGCAAAGCGATGCATCATGGGGCGCTGGGACAGGATCCAGAATGCCCCGCACTCCACGCCCCCTTCCCACAAGCCACAGAGCCAGAATGGGAGTAGGTGCTCTGTGGGATAGCTGTCCATAATGCACCACTCCAAATGCTGCTTCAAGTGCTGCAAATGTGGCCACGCCAGTGCACTTGCAGCTGTCAGTATGGACAGACTGAAGCGATTTCCCTGGTGCACTCTCCGAAGGCTGGTTTAACCCAGTGCACTCTACATCTGCAAGTGTAGCCATGGCTCGAGACAGTTACAGCCTGGAGCCTGTTTGGATCCCTCAATCCTATTGGATGCCAAACCACATATACTTCCTAATGCAACTAGCAAGAAGATCGTGCCCCTTTCTATCAGGCACAGACCGGCCACACCATGATCCTCACAACCTCCAGGCTTGATTACTGCAGTTCATAACCAGGAATGAAGCAGACCAAAGCTCCAACTAGTACAGAGCACAGTAGCAGTGCTAAGCTCATCTGGTTAGCAACACAGGTCACAGTGAACAACATCACTTGACTGATAGGCAGAAGCAGGAAGCCACAAATTGTCATGAGGCCTCGCTCCCTCTTACATCCAATAATTAAACAAATATAACAAATAGAACTATTTACTGTAGAAGCAGGCGCCAAGCAGAATTAAACCTCAGGTCTTGATCCCAACTCACAAGAACAGAGATTCAGTCCGGAATCGGAGGCGTTCCTGACATGCGTAACACAAGATTTTTGTGGGGGAGGGGGAGATTAAATCCCACTATAGCAGTCTCAGATTTTACCGTTTCAGAACAGATTTTTTTTTTTTAAATAATAGCTCCTTCTGGCAAAAGTAATGAGGAAAATAAAGAAATCCACCCTAAGGAGTCTGAGCATCAGAACTGCCTGAGTGTTTGATGATAATGTTATCTAGCCTAGAGCTATTGGAAAAGACAACCAGATTACCACTTTGCAAACCACTTCTGCTGAAGTCTTCCTCCTTGTAGTGCATGAGTGTAAAGATACCCACGGTCAAGTAATCTGTAAGAACTGAACCAGGATGTCTGTATCTAAAAGCATGAGTTTCTACTGCTTGAGCTAAGGGAGCAGGTCCCACTATCTCTGAGACAGCAGATGACAAACATCCATACAAGGTACAGCAGCTAGAGGAGACAGCAAGCCACAAGCATGAGGGTTACTAAAGTGTTAGCAGGTTATAAGAGGATGCCAGTGGTTCCTAATGAAATGACCTATAAATTATCATCCAACCCAAACTAAAATTACCTTCCATTTTACAAGCCACTACAATATAGTGTCAAAACTCCTATAACTAATGCAGCATAGGAGAGGTTGAGATCCTATTTAAGAATGAAGACAGGATCACACTAGAGCAGAGGTGGGCAAACTATGTGGCGCGCGGGACACTCCTGTCTGGTCCCTGAGCTCCTGCCCCAGGAGGCTCGCCCCCGACCCCTCCTCTGCTGTTCCCCCTCCCCCGCAGCTTCAGCCCACCCCGCTGCCAGCACAACACTCGGGCGGCGGGGCTGCAAGCTCCTGGGACAGCACAGCTGCAGAGCCCAGCCTGAGCTGGTGCTCTGTGCTGTGCGGTGGCATGGCTGGCTCCAGCCAGGCACCTGTCCTGGTGCTCTGGGAAGTGCGGCTGTAGCCCCGCCAGCCACCAGTGCTCCAGGCTGCACGGTAAGGGGATGGGGAACGGGGGGAAAATAGAGGGCAAGGGAGTTTGGGATGGTGGTCAGGGCGGTCAGAGGGCGGGGAACAGGGGGGTTGAATTGAGGCAAGGGTCTGGGGGGGGCAGTCAGGAAGAAGAGGGGGTTTGGATGAAGCGGCAGGGGGGAATCAGGGGCAGGGGTTCCAGGGGCGGTCAGGGGACAAGGAGAAGGGGTGACTGGATGGGGCAGGGGTCCCAGAGGGGCAGTCTGGAGTGAGAGGAGGGGTTGGATGGGTGATGGGGAGCAGTCAGAGTGAGGGTTCCGAGGATGGTTAGGGGACAGGGAATGGGGAGGTTGGAAGGGGCAGGGGACCTGGGGAGGATAGGGGGTGGGAAGCAGGGGGGCATAAGGGGTGGGGGCCAGGCCATGCCTGGCTGTTTGGAGAGGCACAGCCTCCCCTAACCAGCCCTCCATACAATTTCCAAAACCCGATGCAGCCCTCAGGCCAAAAAGTTTGCCCGTCCCTGCACTAGAGCAAAAACCAACTACCATACTTCTGATTTAAAGGGACTCCCCATCATCCCTAAAGAAAAAAACTGTCATCCTGAAAAATGTTTGCGTATTATTGTTACAAGTAACATCTAAGTGTGTTATGAGAGATTAGAAATAACATTTCTCTTTCCATTGTCTTTTCTTTGTGCATTTGACAGTGCTTGTCTATGGACAGTCTGTGTTGCTATTTCCCCTGTCGCCCCCTTATTTGCATGGGTTTCTCACACATAACAGCAAAGGAAAAAATATTGTGAAGATATAGAAAATGCAACTGTGAAACCATAAAAACTTTAAGTGGGACTCAGGGCCCGGTGCAATACCTGCAACTATTTAACTCTCCCTCCCACCTTTTTTTTTTTTAAATATGGGTAGATTTCAAGTTGATGATATCCCTTCACATAAAACTACGTGAGAAGGAAAGAATCACCCTCAGGACCACTCTCTCCCTTCACAGCAGGGAGGCAGTACAGAACAAAGATGCTAGTCCCTCTACGATAAAACTCTAGTATAGGATATTCCCAGGCGAATAACACAGTTCACATTATACTGCCCTTTAAAACAACAACAGACATATAATTCACAAAATGCTGCATGATCAAAATTCTGATAAATCACAATTCAGGTCCCAATGCCAACCTTAGCTGTGCTCCTTATCTTCACTCACCTCTACACAGGCCCTGGAGACCACCAGCTACCACAAGTCTACCCTTAATTCCAACAGCAGGCTCTTTAGTTATGAGGCTATAACCCATGCCAACCTTTCCAGCCCACATGGGAACACAAAGTCTCCATCACACATCAAGACGTGGCCAATGTGGACTAACAGAAGATCTTTGTGTTCTTGGGGTGTAATCCCCATATTGGAAAAGGATCCAAACTTTGTCAGCATGAAAAGCAAATTTCAGAGATAGCAGGTAGTTGGCCATCAGCAACATAGCAGACCAGGTGATATTGATTCAACTAAATTCCCTGAGGATACATGAAACTGAACTCAGGGAATCAAGGATAGGTGGAAGCCATTTAGATTGTAAACTCTTCAGGGAAGGAACTGTCTCTTATTCTATGTTTATACAGTGGCTTATACAGGGGCACCGATCCTGGTTAGGGTATCTAGACGCTACCATAATATAGATGGTGGTAATATAAATAAGATGACACATGCATATTCTATGGTACAAACAGGCAGTCCAGCAGGGGCCAAACAGCCCTCTCTTGGTCAGAGGTAGAGAAGCAGAAGTAAAGCTCACAGAAAGATGGTTACTCTGGTGCCTGCTTCCCATAGAGTAATTGAAAGTGCGCAGAGAGAAAAAGGTCTCTAGACTACAGGTGGACGATGGGCAGAGAAAGGAGGCAGAGGAATTGATATGGATACTGGGACCTTAACTGCTATTTACATTTTTGTTTTTTTTCCCTTTAGACAAACACTTCAGGTATTGTTTTAAAAGGCAATACATTCTCTGTCTTATCTTTGTTTTAGAATTACTTTAGGTGTTTTTTCAAAATGGAAAAAGCCACCTTGTGCTCTTAAGTAAAAAATGGCTTAAAGAAATTTGCTGGGGACTTTTTGAAGGTGCTTTTTACTCTTAGTTTGTCTCTGCTGTGCCTACTTGTCTCACTGCCCTGAAGAAGAAACCCTTCTCTTGCTTAAATGCTCAGGGTCTAACTAATCATCATATGTGATGTCAGGAACTCGGCAGTGAACTAGGGGTGGGGGTTGCCTTCCCCTGCTGCAGGAAGTGCGGGTCACGTGCCAAGATTATCTGGGTATATCTCACTTAATTCCTTGGCACTCTGACATTGCTGCATCTTGGTCCCGCCTATTCTCTGCCTGTGGCCTATTAGTCTTCTGTGGCTGTAATATTTTGGTCTAATTCTGATTGTTGGGTTTAGTTTTTGGGTGTTGGGTGTGTTGCTGGCCTGTGATATGCAGGAGGTCAGACAAGATGATCTGGAAGTCTGTTCTGGCCTTAAACTCTATGGCTTTGATTTGCCAACAGGCTGTATCATTCACTTCTCTGCCTCACTGCAGGAGACTGAAATGAATTTCCTTTGAAGGTGCCAGTCAATAATACCCTCATGTAACACCTTAAAATTAAATTCAGCTGCATGAATAAAATAATTATTGGTCGTTTACAGAAAACAAATAAGAGACAGTATGTACAGTATACTGGACCCCTGGAAATGAGATATAGAACATCCCTTCAAGTGAGCCCAGACAATTTGTCAGTACTACCTAATACAATACATGAAAGAAAAACCTTAGTATGCCCAAAAACCTTAGTATGTCTGTCTTTTCTTTTCAAAGCATTAAGCATAACACTTATCCAGTAAGAATGCACTATTAGCTTAAAGACTAGTTCATGTAGCCTTTTACAAGAGGGTATCATAATTACAATAGGAAGGTATCATTAGCGTGCCATCAAAATACATATTAGGTTTGGTTTAAGCCAGCGCTTATCAGCCTGGGGTCTGCGCGCCCTGCTGGTCAACTCAACTCCTCCTCCTGACTCCCAGCACCTCCTGCATGCCAGAGAACAACTGTTCCACTGTGTGCAGGAGGCGCTGGGAGGGAATTGGTTCGGGGAAGGGGCAGAAAGAGACAGGGAAGAGGAGGGGACGGGGGGAGCAGGGGCAGGAAGAGATGGGGTGGGGGTGGGGTTTGGAGCAAAGCAGAAGGCTTGGGGATCTGCAGCAAAATTTTAAATTAAAATGGGGGTCCTCAGGTTGCTAAAAAGTTTGAGAACCACTGGTTTAAGCTATGTTTCTTCTGAAGACAGTCTTAACGCACAAAGGTTACATTCTCCTCCTTTCCTATTAATTCTAAAACAACATATGCCAATGTGCACCTGGACAAACAACTTTCTGGCATCCATTTCACTTCATTTGGTTCTCTAAAGATTCTAGGGAACACCTTTCATAGAACTTAATTAACATGCTAATGAACAGATCACCATTTCAGTTCCATTGGACAACCTGAATTAGTGCATTAAATTAGGAGACATACACTTTTCAGAGTCAAATACATATTTCATCAGGCAGTTAAAGTTGGACTGGTTTATTATAATTTCTCACAAATCTACATTTTGTCATCAGCATTCATGAAAAATATAAGCTTTGCTCGTGGAGTCTATAAACTTTCATGAAACCCCAAATGTGATTGTAATCCACATGAGCAAAGCCAAACAAAAATATGTAAACACTCATTGAAATAAATTATTATGCCAGAAGACTTGTGGGTAGCAAACCTTTTAACTAGAAGGTTGATCCTGGGAATTACTGTGTGGTAAGTCCCTCTTATTGAAGAGCCATTGAAATGATAATTAAAAATAGAATTATAAAACATCTAAACACAATATGATACGAAAAAGCCAGAATGTTTTTCATACAAATAAGTGACAATAAGAGAGCACCTGTCCTCTGCTGGAGACGCTGTGCTACTCCAACAGCTTATAGGAGATACAAAAGTCCTGCAGACGGCCAAGGGAGAATTTCCCCTGTGCAGGGCCAACACAGCTCTAACTGCCACCGTTGGACACTACACTCACACATACACACAGAATTAAGGAGGGGGAAATTAAAGTTTATGG
Source organism: Gopherus evgoodei (assembly GCF_007399415.2). Classification (NCBI taxonomy): domain Eukaryota; kingdom Metazoa; phylum Chordata; order Testudines; family Testudinidae; genus Gopherus; species Gopherus evgoodei. Next base: position 37,447,137 of record NC_044329.1, read on the forward strand.
CCCTGAAAGAAGATATGTTTTGAAGGAGGGGAGTAGAGGAATGGCAGATCAGAGGTATGCAAAAAGAAACTAATATTTACAAACCTGATACTTCATCATTGACTACAGAAAGAAATGTTTCTAAAAGTAATATAATTTACATGCAATTACAGCAAGCTTTATTGGCAATTTGGAAGAATGTGGCCATAATCTCTTCCATCGGTAAAAAAGTTACTCACATTCTCCCTACACCTTCATACATGCGTGTCTCATCCACCAAAGTCATAATCTCCGTATCAGTGAGGTGTGCATGCTTTTTCGTCCTGTTTAGTTGTTCAATTTGTATATCTGCCAGCTTCACCTTTTGCTGCGTGTCGATAACCTTGGCCTGCAGTTCAGTAAAAGCCTAACGAAAAAAGTAGGCAAGTTACAGTTATGAAATTTTGACCTGAAATGTCATAACTTTTGCACAGGAAATTTAAGTTTTTACTGGTCCTGGAGCATCAAGTAGCACTTTTGGACACGGTGCAGCTGTTTTCATTTTGGACTCAGAAAACTCAGCAACAGCTAACTCATGTGCAGGGGTTTATAGTGAACTGCCTCTTTCAGCTATAATGACACCAGGGATGTCCGCTTCTGGACACAGACTGTCAGCTCAAGGATGTGCCCTCCTGTGGGACGCACATATGTTTTTAAGTTGTCTAGCAAGACTCATTCTTAGTGATTTGCCTCCCTTCTGGGGCACTGGACTGCTCCTCTTCACTGAAGATGACTGGTCTGACTCACTTCTATCTGCTCTCCAAGCTTTCCCCTGGCCACCTACCAGTGCCCGCTCCCTTCCCTGACAGCTCTGGTTCCCTCCAGGTCAGGGCTGGGGAAGCTCGCCCGGCCCACGAGCGGGAGGGAAGGGCCCAGATCTACTCTCTGCTGGGGAGCGGATCAGCCGTGCGGCCGGACAGAGGGAGCTTTGCAGGGAGTGAGGTCGAGTGTGTGTCTCGGGGCTCCTGTGTGTGTCTGTCTGGGGAGGAGGGTGTCTCTCAGATGCCCCCGCTCCCCCGGCTCCCTGCCCTCCGCTGCGCGGCAGGTCTCACACGCGGGGCCCGGCTCCTGCCAGCCCCGGGACACCCAGCAGGGCTGCGACACAACCGAGCCCCGCGCGGCCCCTGAACCAGAGGAGCAGGGCCCTGCTGCGGCCTCCCTCCTGCAGCCACCCAGGCTACAGGGAAGGAGGCTCCCCGCGCGTATGCAACGCTACGAAGCGGGCCCGGCCGGTACCTTCTTCAGCTCCAGGTCCACGGGCGCCGCCATTTTGCTGACCTCTGAGCGTGCGCATTCAAGGCAGCGGGACCTGTTCCAGTGCGCGTGCGCAGTGAGAGGCGGGCCTTTGCGACCCCCACATCACACACTGGACAGCAACCTACGGGGACTCCAAGACAGTCCTGGAGGGTTACCGGGAAGCCCGCGTCCCTGTTGGAGTACTGACAACCAGAATTGCAGTGCAGCCGGAATACCACCCAGATCCGCCACCTGCAGCCATCTGAACTACAGGAGAATCACCCGTAGCTGTCAGCAGTATGGGGCCTCTGACACATAGTTGACCAGTTCATAGACTCATAGACTCCAGGACTGGAAGGGACCTCGAGAGGTCATCGAGTCCAGTCCCCTGCCCTTATGGCAGGACCAAATATTGTCTAGACCATCCCTAATAGACATTTATCTAACCTACTCTTAAATAGCTCCAGAGATGGAGATTCCATAACTTCGCTAGGCAATCTATTCCAGTGTTTAACTACCCTGACAGTTAGGAACTTTTTCCTAATGTCCAACCTAAATCGCCCTTGCTGCAGTTTAAGCCCATTGCTTCTTGTTCTATCATTGGAGGCTAAGGTGAACAAGTTTTCTCCCTCCTCCTGATGACACCCTTTTAGATATCTGAAAACTGCTATCATGTCCCTTCTCATTCTTCTCTTTTCCAAGCTAAACAAACCCAATTCCTTCAGCGTTCCTTCATAAGTCATGGTCTCAAGACCTTTAATCATTCTTGTTGCTCTTCTCTGGACCCTCTCCAATTTCTCCACATCTTTCTTGAAATGTGGTGCCCAGAAGTGAACACAATACTCCAGCTGAGGCCTGACCAGCGCAGAGTAAAGCAGAAGAATGACTTCTCGTGTCTTGTTTACAACACACCTGTTAATGCATCCCAGAATCACGTTCTTCTAACTCTATCCCATAGAAAGTGGTGCCCGTATATGCTAGCCAGGCCATTGCAGAATTGTATTTGTGGTAGACCCAAGCTTTGCTCACTGAGATGAATGGTTGAAATTGCAAATTACCAACTGTGCAGACTATCAAGCAGATTCATAGACTCCAGGGTCAGAAGAGACCAATGTGATCATCTAGTCTGAACCCCTACACAAAGCAAGCCACAGAACCCTACCCATCCACTTCTATAACAACCCCCTAACCTATGTCCGAGCTATTGAAGTCTTCAAATTGTGTTTTGAAGACCTCAAGCTGCAGAGAATCCACCAGCAAGTGACCCATGCCCCATGCTGCAGAGGAAGGCGAAAAACCAAATAAAACATAAAGGATATCTCATCACATTGTGTGTGTGTTCATGTATCCTGTAGTTGTAGGTCAACCAACCAGGGACCAGAAACAATATCATGTGACTGTACACATAGTTATTAATAAACATTATTACACAACAGGTGTGTGTTTTGCATTTCACCAGCGAATAGGAAGATAAGGTCCTTGCCTGAGGAGCTGAGCATTCAAGGGATTACTCCTGTGAAAGTCAACAGGAGTGTTGCCACTGACATCAGTGGGTAGGATCTGGCTTAAATAAACTGGAAAACTTCACAAGGAATGACAAGAGGGGTGAAACAAAGAGAAGCTGCTCATGAGAGGGTCTTATTGACAAGGAATTCAGATCAGTTCACTAGTGCGTGTTGTGTGTTAATTCTCATTGGAGGTTATAATGCAGTTTTATTTGCCCATAATCTGAGCTACAAGTGAGGGAGCATACAGTATCAGAGCATACATAGCGATTAGATGCAATCTGAGCGATAGAATTTAATTTGAATGGTTTGTGACACTACTTCACAGTATTCAGAGTAGCAGCCGTGTTAGTTTGTATCCGCAAAAAGAACAGGAGTACTTGTGGCACCTTAAAGACTAACAAATTTATTTGAGCATAAGTTTTCATGAGCTACAGCCCACTTCATCAGATGCATAGAATGGAACATACAGTTAGGAGATGTATATACACATACAGAGAACATGTAAAGGTGGGAGTTGCCCTACCAACTGTAAGAGACTAATTAATTAAGAGAAAAAAAATTTGTAGCAATAATCAAGATAGCCAATTACAGACAAGAGGTGTGAGGATACTTAACATGGGGAAATAGATTCAATGTGTGTAATGGATCAGCAATTCCTAGTCTCTATTCAAGCCTAAACTGATGGTGTCTAATTTGCATGTTAATTCAAGTTCAGCAGTTTCTCGCTGGAGTCTGGTTTTGAAGCTTTTCTGTTGCAAAATTGTCACATTTAAGTCTGTTACTGAGTGACCAGAGACATTGAAGTGTCCTCCTACTAGTTTTTGAATGTTGTGATTCCTGATGTCAGTTTTGTGTCCATTTATTCTTTTGCGTAGAGACTGTCCGGTTTGGCCAATGTACATGACAGAGGGACATTGCTGGCACATGATGGCATATATCACAGTAGTTACTTAATGTTGGTGCAGTGCTTTCAGGAGTCTGATTTGTCTTGCATATCCCCAAGTTTCCCCTCACTGAAAAGCTACTTCCTTACAAAATCAGACATAAAAATACAAAAGTGTCACAGCTCACTGTTACTGACAAATAACTTACTTTCTCATTTTTACCATATAATTATAATCAATTGGAATATAAATATTGTACTTACATTTCACTGTATAGCATATAGAGTAGTATAAACAAGTAATTGTATGAAATTTTAGTTTGTACTGACTTTGTAGTGCTTTTTATGTAGCCTGTTGTAAAACTAGGCAGACATCTAGATGAGTTGATGTACCCCTTGGAAGACCTCTGTGTATTCCCAGGGGTACACGTACCCCTGGTTGAGAACCACTCATGTAAAGCATCATGTGCTAAAATCCTGTGACTTCCATTGATTTTAATGGAAGCATTGGCCAATGCCTGATCCATCTAGGTTCTTATAACCCAAGTAAGAGAAGATATAAACCTCCCATAATGCACTTGGTAATTTGTGCAATACTACACCACTCAGAGAAATTTAGTCCTGACCAGGCAGTGATTAGCTTACATCCTGATTGACAGCTCCTCTAATTGACTGTAATTGCAAATGTCATTCATAGAAATAGCTGTTCTTTTTACAAAGTGTCTCCCAGCCTTTTTGGAAACTTACCTAACTACATGCACCAGTTTAATGGGACATCATATTAAAGTGTATTTGCCTTTGTCCATTTAAAATTTGCTGCTTTCCAATTTCGTTGAAAGGATCTCTGCCTTGCTGTTGCAGGCAACTAGCATCTGTTTCTTAATTTAAAGAAACAGGGAGGTCTTAATCCAGTTCCCTGTGGACAGGTATCCACATCACAGAAACCACTGCTACTACGGTAGGGACAAATTGCCATTCCTATTGGTAGACTCAGCTGAGGGCCAAGAATTGAAAGAGTCCCAGGTATACTACCTAAAGAAGTCCTTCCAGGTCAGGGTCAAGGCTCCTGACATGACAGTACTGGAGAACTTGCCCTCTGCTGCCCACACTATTCAGGTCCTATGCAGGGTTCTCAGCCCAGCACCTTTCACCAGCAGTATAGCTGCTTACAAGTGGGATTTTAAAAAACTGAAAAGCCTCCCAATGAAGTACAACCTCAGAACTAGTCACTGAACACTGCCCTCCCTTCGATCAATGAACTACAGGATTGCTCCTTGCTGGGCCAAAGCACATCTTGTCCAGCAGGGCTACTGCAATGTGTGTGTTGATTACTGGAGAACAATGGAATACTTATTTATAAGGGTTGCTCCCTACCTTCTCAGAGGGGGTTGACATACTGAGCTGAAGAATCAAATGTGGGGCAGACACTTGATCAACCAGTTTGAATTCCTTGAAGGTGGTGTGCAGTGCAAAGAGCCCTGCAAAATAGCTCCTCTGTGCTGAAGACCGGACCTGCTTTGTTTGAATGTTGTTAGAAACAAAATTGCTTTTTGATAGTGGTGATCAGGTGAGGCTACCTCTAGAAAAATGTTTAGAGCAAGGAAGTAAGTTATTACTGACATACCCGAATGAGGCTGCTTCTAGCCAGAATGCTGGCCCTGGATTTGCTTTGCTTTTTAAGCAAACCATCCATTCACATGCCTTAGTGGGAGCATTTGCTATTGACTCAGATGATCTAAAGCTGTGTAACAGACACGGCACAGTATGACCTGTGAATGTGAGCTATTTGTCTCATTACTCACCAGGGAGAGTGAGGGCAACCAGCCAGTCCCAGAGAGAAGATCCCTCTGGCCAGAAGAATATGTGCAACTAAGGCAACAGGTCAAAAAGTAATAACTGTAGCTAAAAACAGAGGCAGACTGATGATGATTGTTAATAATACCTTGCAGTTGTACAGGGCCTCTCATCCAGACAGATACTGAAGTGCTTTACAAATGACCCCTGCTGGTGGCTGGCTGAAGCCCTGAAACATGAGCTTTTAGGAACATAAGACATAAACCAGAAGTGAGCCCCAGGGCTTCTGAGCCCTGCCCCCTAACATCACAAGGAACCCCGTCATACAATCACACAAAAATTTATCCAACTATCTCTTGGATATGGATACAGTTCAGCCATGTTAAAACATACATAAGGAAGAATACCACATTCTATAACCCTGAAAGATACAGTGGCCTACAACATGGTTATGATATTTTCTTTCTGTCCACACAGTAAAGGATAAATCATAACAAGGTTGGGCCATTAGCATGTTACAACAGCCTGGTTTATACCTGGTTATATTTGCTGTGTAGGCATGGCCTAAAGTATGAATTCCATAGATCTTCTGTCCACATTACAGCTTGGGCTGGAATCTATCACCCTTTCACTACTGTCGGTGCAGCTCCACAAGAGATAGCAATGACAAGAGCCCTAGTATGAACATGGTGCAGATGCGTTTACCACTGTAGCAGCTACACTTGCTCAGAGCTAAATGCCAGCAGCTAGTCTCCACCAGCTCTCCCACCATTGCTATAGCACTAATACAGACACCCAGTGCTGGCAACAGAGGGAGATTTTTGAAAACAGCTTGAGATAGATGCAGCTTTTAGTTTACAGAAGGCCTTTTATACATCAAAGTGTACCTTGTTGTGTTTATCCAGATGGTGAATGATCTGAAGAGGGATGCATATGACACAAGTGGGGAGATGAGCAAATGTGAAAGAAGCTCCAAGGAGGCTTGGAAAAGGTGAGAGAGAATGAATGACCAAATAACATGAATTGCCATGTATCAAACAGTGTAAGCAAGTAAAGTGTTCCCTGTAAACTGCAGTGGTCCATAAGCTGTCCACCCGCAACTGCCAAACCCACCTATTACCTCCCAAATAACTGCCCCAACTTTCCTAGGTACTTATTCCTGTTTCTCTGTGCTCCACCAACATTAGCTGCCTGTCCCTCTGCTACACTGTACAGATCCTGTTGTCTCCAGCACACAGTGCTTCCTGAGGAGGAAAGGAAAACTTGAGCTGAATAGCAGGAAAAAAATTCTTGGCAGCAAATTCTATAATATTGTGGCATAATCTCCCAAGGGAAGCAATAGAAACCCCATTGTCTGAGTCATGAGCAATTTATAACTGAACTGGACTAGACAAAAGACTGAAGAATGCACAGTAAGGAACAATTCCGACCTAGCCCCAGGGCATGGACTAGGTGACCTATCAGTCTTTTTCCATCCCTTATGGCTATGATCTATGAAAAGCTCTGTGTGGCAAAGATGACGAGGAGAACACCAGCACCCTAGCTGGGCTGGCAGACTAAGCTCATAGAAATGCAAGTCACAGGTTACAGCTTCAAAGTCCATTTCCAGATGAGATGACTGGTGAAGGTTTACTTCTCTCATAAGGTCAGTTCCTGGTCCCATTCTTGAAAGCATAGGGCAGAACTCCAATTGACTTCAACGGGAGCAGGATTTAGCCCTTAATGCTAACGACCATCCACTTGATATGTTACAGCAATTAGAAAGCAAACAGAACATGGGAATGTATCAATAGGAGGAACTGAGTCTCACTCCCACCAGCTGTCCCCTTCTACCTTAGAATTGCTCTCTAGGCTGGGTTTCTAGGAGGCTAATGAGCTTCAGCTGCTAATTAACCCTTGCTTCCCCAGCCTGGGACCCTGTTGCTTTCTATTCCCACTATGCGCCACACTGTCTAGACCTCTGTGGTGTGACAGACTTTACTACAGAGCAATTCATAGCTCTCAGGGCTATTATTTCAGGCTGTCTGCTGACTCAGGCAAACATCTCTGTATCAGTTACACTGTGTTCACAATTTTAAGATTTTGTTTGCAACCAAAAGAACTAGGGCACCAATTCTCAAACTGTATGTCGGGACCCCAAAGTGGGTCACAGCTCCCTTTGAATTGGGTCCACAGGGCTGCCCAAGACTTGCTGGTGCCTGAGCCCCACTGCCCAGGGCCGAAGCCAAAGCCTAAGGGCTTCAGTCCTGGGCGGCAGGGCTCAGTCCTGGGCGGCAGGGCTCAGGTTTCAGACCCCCTTGTAGCCCTTGAGCTTGAGCTTCAGCTTTGGCCCCCCTGCCTGGAGTGGTGGGGCTCAGGTTTTGGCTCCCTCACCTGGGGCGGTGGGGCTCAGGCAGGCTCAGGCTTCAGTCCCCCTCCAGGGGTCATGAAGTAATTTTTGTTATCAGAAGAGGGTCACATTGCAATGAAGCTTGAGAACCCCTGGGCTAGGGACTTCATTTTTACCAACAAAGGCTGAGATTCTGGAGTACAAGATAGCAGACACCAAAACCTCTCCAGACTGTGTCCTGGTCATTCCTGGCCTCTGCACCATGGCTTTGCATTGCCATGGCACATCAATGCTGTATTCTGCAGCCAGCTGGCAGTTCTACTGTAGCTTGAGAAATATTCTTAAACAAGGGGTTGTGTGAATGGATTTCTGTGTAACAGCTTTGATTGTTATTCATTTGACTATTAAATCAAAACCCTCACAGGATTTTTTTCCCCCAGTCATAGCAGGCTGCAAGATCCAATACCAACTGCCACAAAACTAGGTGGCCTTATGGGCAAATGTCAGCTGTGTGTGCCATACTCCCTTCTACTGCAGAGAGAAAGAGAACAGCACTGGAGGGGTGTGGGCCTGGGTTCTAGTCCCTTTCCTTGTGGCTACTACTGCCTTTTGGCTGTTAGCAGGGAGGTGAAGGAGGACATAGGAGGAGGGGACAGAGCATTCAAAGAAAGCCCAGATAGAGGGAAGGGAGCAGAGATTGGTAGACAGCTCTTTTTACAGTCAACTTTGAGGCTGATCACGCCTCACGTCGAAGAGCTGATGTGAGTGAAAGCCTAAGGGATCTGGCCTTGTTGGGTTGGTGAGGAATAGAGCTGGTGGGAAATTTTCCAAGATAATGCTGATTTGATTAATTCTAAAGATTTGCAGGATAATTTGGTTGACATTTTCAATGGGAAAGTATCAAAATGTTTCATTTCAAATGTGTGTTATATTATATTTTATATTATCAAAATGAAATATGTCAGAATATTTTGTTTTGCAAATAGTGCCAAAATTTTGACTTTTCATCCCAATTTGGGACAAAAAACAAATTTCAAAATCTCAGAAAATCCCAGGACATCCATTCTGGTTTCTGGACTTCTTTAGTGAAGCAAGACCACCAGGGAAGCCCCAGCTTTTGGCCCAGCTAGCAAACTCCTGGAGAAAAGGAACATGCCGACTGTAAATGGCTAGAACTGCCCCATTGCAAGCAGGAGGAGGCAGGCATGGAGCACAAAATGGCATCTGAAGGCAGCAAAACTGGATCCAGCAATCAGGATTTCTGTGGCTAGAGGGTCCCAGAGTGGATTTCTGGGGCAGCTGCCCCAAATGCAAACTCTGCAGCCTGCAGTCACAGAATTCACAGGACCCTGCTCAGACAGGTTAATTTTAATGCTCCGCCTGGAAGCACTGAAATGTCCTTGTGTTGTATTAGGGCTTGTCTACATCAGAAAGTTGCAGCGCTGGTGAGGGAGTTACAGCGCTGCAACTTTGAAGGTGTACACATCTGCAGGGCACCACCAGCGCTGCAACTCCCTGTTTGCAGCGCTGGCCGTACTCCCGTTTTGTCTCGGGTGTAGAGGATCCAGCGCTGGTGATCCAGCGCTGGTAATCCAATGTAGACACTTACCAGCGCTTTTCTTGACCTCCGTGGAAGGAGGAAGCCTCTGGTAATCAAGCTGGTCTCCTTTCCCGGTTTGCTCTCTCGTTCCCGGAACCCCGAGCAAGCAGGTCTCCTTCCCTGCGGTTTGCAGGGTGGTTCGGGGAACGCGAGAGCAAACCGCGGCGAAGCTGGTCTCCTTTCCCGGTTTGCTCTCGCGTTCCCGGAACCCCAAGCAAGCAGGTCTCCTTCCCTGCGGTTTGCTGGGTGGCTCCGGGAACGCGAGAGCAAACCGCGGCAAAGCTGGTCTCCTTTCCCGGTTTGCTCTCTCGTTCCCGGAACCTCCCTTGAAGCCGCCCAACAGCGCTGCAGTGTGGCCACATCTAACACCACTTGCAGCGCTGGTTGCTGTAAGTGTGGCCACTCTGCAGCGCTGGCCCTATACAGCTGTACTAATACAGCTGTAACAACCAGCGCTGCAAAATTTTAGATGTAGACATGGCCTTAGTGAGGCTCCGGGAGGCAGGGGAGGGACTTCAGCTGCAGAGCTGCTGCTGCTGGTGTTTTGTGGCTGTGAAATTAACAGTGGAGCTGCCTTATGAGGGAGTTCAGAGCTGCCTAGACATGACCCAACCTGGTGTGGGACCGTAGTACACTGAGAACAGGAACCCAGGGTGGGGGTGTCATTTTTTGGAGCATTGCCCTTTCACGAGACTCTGGCTGGTGACCAGCAAACAGGATCAGTTACCTGCAGGTGAAACTGAGGCCTAGAGAGGTGAAGGGAATTGTCCAAAGTCACACACACAGAGTCAGTGTCCAGGCCACTAATAAAACTCAGGCTTCCTGACTCCCAGACTCCTGCTGTAAGCTCTGCTTCCCGCCTGGCTTTTCAATTTGCCGGTTTCAGCAGGAAATGTTGTGGCCAGTGACACATAGGGATTTTTGCTGTATTTCTGGCCCAGGCTGCATTTGGGGGGGCGGGGGGGGGGGCAGGGGGGAGGTGCAGGGCTCTGCAGCGTGGAGGTGGGGGGAGGTTGGAGTCTGCATTCCTGAAGGCCTCGGTCTGCATAGTTTCACAAAGCATATACGCTTGGCAGGCTCCCCTTGTATTCAGCTTCTGTGTTGGCAGCTGGAAAGCGGGTGGGCGTCGTGCAGACTGGAAAGGCTGATGAAATGGAGGGGTTTGAACCCAGGCGAGTCAGGAGCAGCCAGGCCAAGGCAATCAGGACCCACTGGGCAAGGCTGGCACCCACATTGGCTCCTGTGACCCAAGAGCTGTTTACTGCCTGGGTTTCTGCTGCTCTGGCTCAAGGTGAACAATGGCACCTGTAGCTGTTTCCCCTCCCCATCCCCCGGTGACTGTGCAGGAAGCTGTTGGGGTGACTCCATGTGCCTCGGCCGCCTGGACATTCCAGAGTGGGGCTGGCTGCCACACAACATGGTCTGTGAGAGGCCAGGCGAAGGCTCAGTCGCCATGGAAACCAGACTTCCCATGGAAAGGTCACATATTTGTGCAGCTGTAATCCGGACCCCTCCAGAAATGGAACATTTTCCCCATTTTGATGCTGCTGGCCCATTTCCCAAGGACACACAGAGAAAATCTGTAATGAGGGTGGCGGCTGGGAGCCCGCCCTGCCCCCTCTGGTGTCATGGGCACGGCCACAGTTCCCTGGGCTGAGCTGCCTCTCAGAGACAATGCTGGCATAAAGAAGGCAGCCGAGATCGAGTTGTGGAGGCATCGAAATGTGCTAGCTGTCCTCTTCCTCGCCCTTGGAGCAGCAGTACTCCAGCACCCTCGAGAGGGGCACAGCAGCGCTCTCTGACGGCTTTGCTATCAAACACATAGCGAAGTCGGGCTGGCGTCAACATTATGAAGGGTTTAATCGTCGACTTCCTGCAGAACTTCTGCCTTCCCCAGTTATAATACAGCCATGGCACAGTGACACTGACAGAGGGTAGAAGTCTTTGAGCAGCCTAAGGGAGTCAGGGGAATTTCAATGGGATCTGGGCACCTAACTCCCTTAGGGCATGTCTCCACTGCATCTGGTTGCCAGCCTCCCAGCCCAGAGCCATGATCTGATGCTAGTGCTCTAAAAGGGGCTGTGTAGATGGTGTTTTGATGTTGTGGAGCAGGCTTTCATGGCCCCTCAGAATTCAGAGCCTGAGCCCCAGACTGAGGTGCAGCATCTCCGCTGCTATTTTTAAAGCACTAGCATGAGCCCCACTGTCATGAGTCTGTGGGCCTGGGCTGAGCAGCTCACTCCAGATGCCGTGTAGAGCCCTTAGGCTCCTTTGAAACATCTCATCCAAAACTGCTGCTGCCCCCTCGCCAGCACAGAGTGCCCCTCCGCACCCCACCCCCAAGACACACAGATCATGTGTCTGTGTCTCAGCTGTGCCTCATGCGCTAAGAGAGTTAGGAGGAAGGCACTAGAGCACAGAGGACAGTCCAGCCTCTTACACGTGAGACATTGCTGCTCGATTGTGCACCCAAAACAGCACCCAATTTTCTAGGAAAATGCCTGCTTGCCCATCACCCTCACCCAGGCCTGCCTCTATGATTGCACATTGTACTGTTTTGTGCCATATGACAGCATCACCTCTGACTGAAGTCAGGGTACAGGCCGGCTGGTGCCCCACTCAGCTTCCTTAAAACACCATACAGATTTGTCTGAATGAAGGGCACTGGTCAGCTAACAATGCATCTTCCATGCACTGTGATTTCGTATGAGGCAAACCCCGCACACGCCACCAGTGGGCCCAATTCTGAAGTCCTCTACTCCAGTGCTGAGAGCAAGAATGGAGGGAATGGAGGGTAGTGGGCACAAAGATGCTTTAAGCCAAGGAGCTTGGCATAGAGTCCTTATGCCATCTCTGTGCTGGGCGGGGAGCACATCACACAAAAGCAACAGAGAATCAAATGCAAGTCTAAGAATACAGAGTGTTTGGCCATTGTAAGTACCATGAACAGCCCCCAAAACTGGTGAAATGGCTTGCTGTTAGCATAGCTTGGAGGAGACCAGCTCAAGGGATGCTATTATGGTCAAAGGTTCTCAATTCCTGGGCATTATCCCAACATAGATCATGTGTGAGCCATTTTCACCTTTCTGAGTGCACTCTGTGCCCTCCTTACCAAGGTGGACAGTTCTTCTGCTCCCACTTCATGAGGCTCCACCCCTTCTTGGAGTCAGTGGGAATTGACAGGAAAGTCACACTTTTCACTTCTTGTCCCAGTTGGTAAATGGGATTGATCATGATTAATCCAAACACTGACACCTGTCACTAGTGGTAGGCAAAAAGCTTTACTGTGTTATAAAAATATCACTCTGAGTACCACAACATGTACTGTCTAGTGCTTTGAGTCACTGGAAAGTCAATTAGTTGCTTTCTTCTTGCAGCCACTAAGCATTTTCTTTTCTACCAGCCGACAGCGTATGCAGAAGGACGAGGCACTTTCGGAGCAGAAACTAAACCATCCCGCTTCTGACAGATGGCAATTTCCTGCAATATCTTGTACAAACTTTACTGAATTAAGATGATGTATTTTAGGAGCCCACTGTATTAAAAATGAAAAATGTTTATGTATTACTGGGGGATTGTTTGGAACGTCTGGAGGAGGAAGACAGGATTAATGGCATGTCTGGGAGGGGCTGTGCTCTGCAAACAACTATGGATTTGTCTATACTTAAAATGTTGCAGTGACACAGCTGCAGCGCTTCAGTATAGACACTACCTATGCCGATGGGAGAGATTCTCTCATCCGTCTAGATAATCCATCTCCCCAACAGGTGGTAGCTAGGTCAATGGAAGAATTCTTCCTACCACTGTCTACACTGGAGGTGAGGTCATCTTAACTATGTTGCTCAGGGGTGAGGATTATCTCAAGGGTGACTCAGAGACAAAGCTGAGTCAAAGTAACTTTTTAGTGTAGACCAGGCCTATGTTGAACAACGTAGCAGATGCAACTGCTCCTTTGGGCCAGTACATGTGACAGGAGACTTCAACTATCTGACCTACGGCCATAGCCTTTGAAACTTCTTCTGCTGATGACCCATTACGTGAGGCCAGCTCAAAGCCCTCCAAACTTTAGAAAGGATGGACCACACTTTTCCTGGGGGTTCTTGTTTTAGGCAAAAGGAAGTGATGAGCTTGAAACCCCAAGAACACCCTGAGCATGGTTTGAATGACTGCTCAGCTGCCAGAGCCCATGTTGGAATTGGGAGATATCAGGCATACTTGTCACGTGTGTGTAAATTCTTTTATTATTTTAAATGTTTTTTTCTGTATTGGTTTTACGTTAAAAACAAAATATGGGTGCTTAGGAAGAACTGTGTGGTAACATATATTTGGGGCAATTACACTGTATACCATGTCTGAGAAGAAACACAAAGCAGGCCTGCTTCAACCGATTGTCTTTTGTTGGGAATAACATAGTGAAGGCAGGGAACTGTTCATCCTGGAAATACCCAGTCAGGAGGGTGAGAGACGGGGGTCTCCACCCAAGAGAGGTGACCGCTGGGGAGCCAGGAGCCTAGAGTGTGGGGGAAATACAGGTGCAGTTGCCCTGCACTGCTCTCCTCAGAAATTAACAGAAGAACCAGCCAGTTCCGGACAGCAGCTAATGAACTCAGGTGCTGAGGAAATGGTAACTGTGCCCATTAACCATCTGCATCCTATGCCCACAAACACCCTTCCATTAGCTGCTGAACCTCTGAAGGGCTCCCCCTACCACATAATGCCTCTATTTTCCATGTTAAATAACCATTTTGGGGTGTCCTGTGGCCAGGCCCAGGACTATGGCTGCCTGAAGCAGAGTTGTGTGTGCAGCTCTTGGGCTCATGACTCTCCAGCCCACCTAAATCCTCCCTCCAAGTCCACTCATGGTAAAGAAGGAAGAGAGAATGCACAGACACGATTCAGCAGTTCCCCATTGTTCTCAAACCCTCAGTGACTAATTTTGGTGATAGATGCTGTCTTGACAGCTTTGGGGAGTGGAGTTATGCCCCAGACAGGTATATTATGGGCTGGGCAAACTTTCCACCTTCTGCTCCACTGCAGACACAGCCCAACTCTCACTATAGAACTGACAGAGCGGTACATTCATTCCCAAGCCCTAGTCACTTCCATGCTCAGACTGGCAGTAACACAGGGAATTTCTGTGACCACCACCTTCACTTTGCATGGGCTCCAGACAACGATTGCTTCTGGCTGCCATTAACCTGATCTGGGTTTGTCCTTTGTAGAGAAAGGCTCCATAGCCTGTTATTAATCCTTGGAGCCATTCATTATTATTTCCCACCCATAGCAAACATTAACATGCCAGCTGTCTGCAGAAAGACATCCTCTTGGCTACCCAAGTGGCTTCCCAGCCTGCCAAACACGCTGTTCTTGGGGAAGCAAAAGTATAAAGGAGGAAAAGTTAAAAGGAGGTGGCTAAGCTTGGTCAGACAGGAAATCCTAGGGATGACCCTCAGGTATGGTGCTCTGAGTCACTGCAGTGGATGTTAGCAAAGAGTTGGCTAACACAGTGGAAAGGATGAGAGGCAGGAGTGGAGTGCTGCAGGGATCATTACTTCAGTAATACAGGAATGTTAGCCAGAACAAGGGAGGACAATGAGAATGAAAGAACTGGAGAGCAGCCTTCAAACTCCACGCATTACACAAAGTGGAACCTAATGTTCTTTCTTCAAGGAGATATTTGGAGTCCTAGGGAAGGTAGTGGGAGAACATGTAACTGGCAGGCTTCCAACAAAATGGAACAAGTTACTTCTTATATGCTATTCTTCTCTTTCAGTCAAAGTGAGACCTCTCTGCTGGCTTCATTTTCAGATGTAGGGTACGACGCTTGGGTGCTACATGGTGGTACTTAAATCACTGCATAAGCATTTGATTGTGTTACTCATCTAAGGAAGGAATAAACATTATATTGATCCAAAGTCTGGGACTTCACAACCAGTATCAAAATGCCCTGTTAAACTAAGGAATGTCATTAATATCTAAGATCTGGATTTCACATGAAATGTCATTAGAAAGGCATGCCCAGAAAATTTGAGATTCATGGCTTTCCAGTGGTATAGGGCTTTTATTTCTACACCTGACAAGTTTTAAGTTGTTGGGCCTTAACATTATGTCACCTTTTACTACCATTTTACTCCTTTCCCTCCACTTTGCTTGTGACATGATTTTAGTGGATCTTGAGAACCACTAGAGATTGCAATTATTGCTTCATACCCTGCCAAGTTTATAAACGGCATAAACATGTTAGCATTTCATGAGAGATCAGCTGCAAGGATCTCATCTTAAAAGAAGCAGAAAAAGAAAAAACTAGCTGGCAATCAGCACAATGTGATTTTAAGGACTGATACCTCATGCTCTGCCAGAGCTAGACTTTGGTCTGATCAGTGCAAATGCTTTAAAGGACTAGTAAATCTTAGAATCATAGAACTGGAAGGGACCTCAAGAGGTCATCTCATCCAGTTCCCTGCACGCATGGCAGGGGTAAGGATTATCTAGACCATCCCTGACAGGGGTTTGTCTAACCTGCTCTTAAAAATCTCCAATGACAGAGATTCCACAACCTCTAAAGGTAATTTGTTTCAGTGCTTAACCATCTTGACAGTTAGGAAGTTTTTCCTAATGTTCAATCTAAACTGCCCTGGCTGCAGTTTAAACCCATTGCTTCTTGTCCTATCCCCAGAGGTTAAGAACAACAATTTTTCTTCCTCCTTCTTGTAACAACCTTTTAAGTACTTGAAAACTGTTATGTCCCTGCTCACTCTTCTTGTCTCCAGACTAAACAAACCCAATTTTTCAATTTTCCCTCATAGGTCATGTTTTCCAGAACTTTAATCATTTTTGTTGTTCTCTGGACTTTCTCCACATCTTTCCTGAAATGTGGTAACCAGAACTGGACACAATACTCCAATTGGGGCCTAATCAGCAGGGAGTAGAGTGGGAGAATTACTTCTCCTGACTTGCTTACAACACTCCTGCTAATACATTCCAGAATGTTTGCTTTTTTTGCAACAGTGTTACACTGTTGACTCATATTAAGCTTGAGATCCACTAAGACCCCTAGATCCCTTTCTGCAATACTCTTTCCTAGTCAGTAATTTCCCACTTTGCGTGTGTGCCATTCATTGTTCCTTCTTAAGTGGAATACTTTGCATTTGTCCTTATTGAATTTCATCCTATTTACTTCAGACCATTTCTCCAGTTTATCCATATCATTTTTAATTTTAATCCTATCCTCCAAAGCACTTGCAACTCCTCCCAGCTTGGTATCGTCTATAAACTTTAAGTGTACTCTCTACGCCATTATCTAATCATTGATGAAGATATCGAACAGAACTGGACCCAGAACTGATCTCTGCAGTACCCTTGATATGCCCTTCCAGCTTGACTGTGAACCACTGACAACTACTCTCTGGAAACAGTTTTCCATCCAGTTATGCACCCACTTTATAGTAGCTCCATCCATGTTGGATTTCCCTAGTTTGTTTATGAGGTCATGTGAGACAGTATCAAAAGCCTTACTAAAGTCAAAATATATCACATCTACCTCTTTCCTCTATCTACAAGGCTTGTTATCCTGTCAAAGAAAGCTATTAAGTTGGTTTGACATGATTTGTTCTTGACAAATCCATGCTGATTGTTACTTGTCACATTATCATCATCTAAGTGTTTACAAATTGATTGCTTAATTATTTGCTCCATTATCTTTCCAGGTATTGAAGTTAAGCTGACTGGTCTATAATTCCCCCGGTTGTCTTTTATAGACTGGCACTATATTTTCCAGGACTGGAAAACAAAGTTTTGTGCCAAGATGAGCCCTCAAATGTGGAAATGCGTGTGCGGACTCAGGCACTCCAGTCTGAAAATGAGCTTTGGTGTAGTGCAGCCACACAGGCTAGAGAAAAGCCGATTTCCCATGGAAAGACAACCAGCTCTCTCTGCTTTGACACTCCCTGCTACTGTCTATACATCACCTTGCTTTCAGGAGTCTTTCCAGCATAGGGCTCAATGAACAGGAGACAAGTGAGTTTGGGTTATTTTTATTATGATTGTAACATCTGAACCTGTTCTGGAAGCACAGGATGTAACAACATGAGGTTGCTCACTGCAGCCTCTGAAATCTGACACACACAAAAACTCAAACTTGTTCTAACGCGGGAACTTCAGGAAACTCCATGAGGGAAGAGAGCCCATAAGACTTCCTTGGGGTCCTGAAGACCACGTAGAGCCTATCGTGAGATAATTCCCCCCATGTTTGTCTCCTGCACCTTTGGTGTTTGGCCTAGGCTTTGGATTTTGAATCAATCCACCCCTTTTTTCAATTGCAGAGGCTGGAGTAACCACCAGTCAAGTTTTGAACAACAGAAATGTTTGGACAGTATAGGTCAGATTCAGAGGAGCTGCACTCACTTACAACAGGTCTGAGTTTGCCCCATACATACATGTGATTCCTCTCGCCTGCTGTTTCTCAGCAAGAAGGGGACATGCAGAAGTATTGAAATCTGGTTTCTGGCTCATGCTGTCCATATCTTTCCCCTTATAGTGCCACATGAAATATTCATGGAAAATAGTTAGCAAGGACACACTGTTCCAAATCTGTCATATTAAAATTATCTGACTCCTTTTCCAGTCATCATTAAATAATATCAAAGCATTTGTAACAAAGTGTTAATTATTAGACCACTATGTTGCATATTAAAAAGTGAGGGCCAATCCTGCTGTCTGAACTCACGGTAAAGCTCCCATTGATCGCCAGACTACAGGATCAGACCCTAAATAAATACTATGTACAGTATATCTAAAATAAATATATAATTTAACATGAAAAATATCTTGTTAAATAGTTTCCCTCCTCAGCCCCCATCTAATAAAGCCGCAAAGTCAGTCTCCGCGGAGTTGAAGTCTTTCACAGTTAGTTCCTCAGCGTGCATTTGAAGGATCCAAATTCAGGTGTGGTTTTAGTTACTCTTCAGTCCCTAGCAAAGCACTAAAGCGAAGGTCCAGCTTTCCATCCTCAGCAGAAGCCCTTCAGCTGAGACTCCTCAAGGAATTCCACTGTTTATTGGAAACCATCCAGCAGGAAGTCGCCACTCCTGCCACCTTCTTTCATTCCAGCAGATCAGGTTGGCTCATTGAGATGTGTGTTTCAGTGAAGTCATTCCGACACAACCCCCAAAAACACATACTCCCCCTCCACTCCCATTGGTTTTTCAATAGGTCCAATAAACAGAGTCTTAAGTAGCTATGACTGGCTTCTTGGTGGAGGTAGAATCGCTTCACTGCTGAATCCTGAAATACAACACAAGGCTGGGTCATTTAACATCACGGCTTGTGCCTTGTGCAAGGAGATGTGCTTTGTGGTGGGTGCAGATCCTCAAAGAGCACCCCGCACTGACACACTGATTCAGGAAAACACTTAAACTCATACATGAAACTTAGGAACATGCCTAGGTCAAAGGAACTCAAGCACATGCATGAATGATTTCCTGAATCCAGAGTCAGTGTCCCATGCATCTGGATGTGAGTACTCTGAGCTCCAACTGACTTCAATGCAGCCTCTCAGACCTTATAGGATTTGGGATGCAGGTAGGTATTAATAACACGCCTCATCTTCACAGGTACTGATCACCCACAGCTCCCACTGATTCTGTGTGAGTTGTGCCATCAGACCAAACAACCTATATTTACCTTTTGGATAAAGTCTCCCCTGGAATGACACCTACTAATTAGTAATCCCTTCCACGTATTAATTCACCCATGACATTTTCCTAATTTAAAAACCTGGAAGCATGTGTGATATCAGCATTTGGACCAGTGGAGGGGGCATTTCCCCTTCCCAGCACCTGCCCACCACTGAAGTGCAGCTGCTTCTGGGGTGAAACAGCCTCTGATTGCCAGTGCAACACTGGAAGACTACCACTGCACCAGCGGCTGAGGAAGGGAGTGTGGAAGAGTGATGCAGCAATAAGGTAAGGACACGTGGGAGCAAAAGGGAAGGGCTAGCTGCACCTGTCGCTGCCCAGTAGGGCAATGTGCAGTCTTGCAGATGGAAACTGCCCCTGCCATGCCACAATACCCATGCTGGAGGGTTTACCTTGCAGGTCCCCCGATGCCATCAGTGGTTTCCAGTGATGCCCAACTTAATTTTCTCTTCATTTTCTACATCATAAACTCCTCTTTTGTGACATCTGCAAACACAAGCAGACAGACATTCACCAGCCTGCCGCTGCTGCTCTGGTCAGGGTAATGAACCCACCCGCCGCAGCAGGAGCCGCCTGGGGCTGTCACTGTTCTCATCTTGGCCATATGATGCAGTGCCACACCTTCCATCGCAGTCCCTCCCTTGGGGCGACATGCAGGAGGCTGGATAGCTCTGATGTATGGAGAAAGCAAGCAACTGCTTCCCATCAGCTCGCTTCTCCCCCAGCTGGTTTGACACTGCTGGATCTTCCCAGTGCAGAGCTGGGAACAAACCCAGCCCACGGTGAGCATAAAAAGAAAAAAAAAAAACCACCCAAGACAAGGAGGACAGAGAACTGGACAGCAAGGTGGTCCAAGGCTATAAATGTCATCGGCCACTGAGCCAGGGAGACCCCTGCTTCCATACACAGAGGGCTTGAGCCCCAGGGAATACCAGCAGTGGTTTCAGCGGGGACAGTTCACCCAGGTTGGGGTCATTGCTCTGGGTTTAAGAGCAGGCGGGTGTATCCCATGAAGTGTGATCACAAGGAGCCTCCTTCCCTCCCACCCCCGAGTTGCAGGGTAGGTCTTGTGACCAGCGCATGGCAGCCCACTCCCCATTACCTGAGCATCAGCAATGCAGTGATGATGATGAGACACAGAGAGGAGAGCACTACCGCTACGACGGCCAACGCTGTGGTATGGTCATAACTGGTGGAGGGATTTTCCACAGGGAGAGTGAGGCCGTGGCACCGCTCGCCATGGTACCCTGGCTGGCATCTAGTTTGTGGGGGGAGGAAAGAGTTAAAAAGACAGTAGCAATGGGGCACTCTAGGAGCAAAGTTTTGCCCTGGGTATTAATTATCATCTGAACTGTTCTCCAGCCCCTTCCACCCAAGCGTCACGGAACATCTCCATCCCTCTCCTAGCTCTCAGGACACAGCACGGCCTCCTCCTCACCAGTCAGTCTCAGCCCAAGGCCCTGAACCTTCACTCAGTACTTCAATCCTTCAGGCCTGGCATGGCCATTGCTGGCCTTAGCTGCACCCTCTCCAGGGCAGTCATCTCCTCCCAGGGACAGGGACAGTGTCCCTGACAGGTCCCAGTATCACCTATTGCTCTCTACTGTCCTCCCCACATCCAGTACAGCCCAACACCCTGCCCAACCATTTGACATTGCTGCTGGGCACTGGGTTGGCATCTCCCACAGTGAACCAAAGTGGGTACTGGCCCAAGCATCAGGACGGGGTTTCCTAGACTTCCTGGATCCCCAGCAGGATGGATTCAAGCCTTCAGCATGAATATATTGGGCTCTATTCAGCTGGTCACATGGGGGTCTTCCCCATAAGACTTTTGAATCTAAGGGTCTGTGGAGACATTAGCGATCCCATGACATTTTCAGGGACCTTGGTCCAAAGTGCCCTGCTGGCGTGCAGCATGTGTGCTCCATTTAACTACTTTGCTCGTCCCCAGAGCTGGCCACATTTCATGAGTAGAACACTGGAATCATTGAGTGCTATGTAAAATAAAAAAAGTGTCAGAATAGCTGCCTCGTGCATGATGGGCTCCCAGCTCCATCCAGTTCTGTTTGTCTGCCCTGAACCGTACTAGGTCACCTAAACCCTCCAGATCCTGTCACATGCCTTCCAGCGCTCAGAAGCGGGTAAGAGGGGGTGAGATTAGTGGGGAGGCAGGCTGAAGGGGTGGGACCTGGGCATCACTCCACCCTGGACCAAAGTTTTGTCATTGGGGCACGCTTGAGTCATCCCAGCTCCCATTAGATACAGGCTGAGAGGAGGCTGTTAAAATATGAGCTCAGCTAACTATTGTCCACTGCACAGAGATCCTTGAATTCTATTAGCACATCAGGGACTTAGAGCTCAGCACTGGGATAAACGTCTTCAGCTACCATTTTTAGAGCCTGGAAATGCCATTTAAGAAAGCCAAGGACAGGTCTGACCTCACACTTGGTAATGGAGATGAAAGAGGTTTGAATGCCTCCTCTGGGGATATTTCCCACAGACGCACTTCTCAAACGGGAGCAAACCAGCACTCATCACCCATGAGCCACCAGCCTCTCCTCTGGCCAAGTAATTATTCATGTAACAGAAATAAAACCTGCATCAGAGCCAGGAGGCTAATTACCCAAACACCCCTTGGAGTAAGTCAAAGGAGAATCACGTAAACAGCCTAATATACATCACCACCCCCATAGGCCCGGACCCTTGCCAAGGCCCAATCAGAGCTTCTTGCCAAACATGTGGACACATGCCAGACATCAAGATCAAGTGTGCCATGTTTAGATCGAGCGCCATTAAATCCAGCACATGTCATGTGTCAATGTCATAGTCAGCCTTCAATACTCACATTACACCAAAAGCAAAGAAACACAGGAGCTGAAGAACCAGGTCTCCAGCAAACCCTGAGCCCTCTCCAGAACAAAGTGCTGCCAGTGCCCTCATCTAACACCACAGTGTGCTACAGCAACATGTTCTCCCAACAACCACAGCAGGCAAAGGTCGCAGTGAAACGCAAAGCAGCAGCCCTGGATCCACCAAGATGCTGGCTGAGCAAAGCAAGGCTGGAATGCTCACAATCCCTCAGCTTTCTCAGTGGGTGGCTACTGGATACCAGCCACTGCAGCTGAGAACCTCAGACTCCTTTAGATCTTGTTAAAGGCAAGAGCAGTGGTTAGTGAGCCACCTCGGAGCATCTGCTCTCATCAGGGATGGGAGAACTGAGGCAGAAGAGTGCTGCTAGGGAAACTAGCTCATGGGAATGTGGCCTTCTCAACAGTGGAGTCTGCCTCCTGCTGAGGTCTGGATGGGTGAGCCTTAATCCAGCCCTGACTCTTGCCCTCCGGAAACCTCCTTCCACTGTCGCCCTAAGACCTTGTCCCCGCAGGAAGCACTGGTTAAGGAAGAGCATCCCCAGCAAGATCCATCTGGAGTTCAGTCAGGTGCTCTGACTGTCCAGAGAGTCTGTCCCCCTAAGCACCTGCTGCTCTCCTGCAAGAGGTGTCATCGACCTTTGCAGCAGCCCCGATAGTGAGCTGCTTAGGACCCTGACAGCAGAGACTGCTCTGTGCTGGCGGCTGCTGCGAGCATCATGTTTCAGGAGCCAGCTGCTTAGGCTGCATTAGGAATTCCCTCAGCCGCAGCTTCAGGGCAGAGAACACTCAGGGGCTCCTAGGGCAGCACTCACTGATCTCCACAACACCACGCTGCCCCATGTTTCCAATGCCAGAAGGTTGC
Organism: Gopherus evgoodei; assembly: GCF_007399415.2. Lineage (NCBI taxonomy): Eukaryota > Metazoa > Chordata > Testudines > Testudinidae > Gopherus > Gopherus evgoodei. The sequence goes on from NC_044329.1 coordinate 37,469,932, forward strand.
ACACGAGGCGAGCCAGGGCTCTGCGATCTTCAGCAAGTTCTGTGGACAGGCAGCGGTAGCTCAGGGGATGGGTTACAGAGCACCACCAGATCAATGTTCTGTGGAGTCTGACAAGAAATGAGCTGTGAGGTTCAGGCCAGTGTTCACACTGCAACAAACTCTCGTCAGCTTCAGCTTCCCCGACCTGTGCAGTGGGCATGGGTGACTGATACTTCCCTACCTCCTCAGGGTGATAGCAGAGGGAGTCCTTTAATGTCTGAAAGCGCTTTTAGCTCCTCAGAGGATGGCACCCAGAAGAGGCAGAGAATGATTGATTAACAGCAGTGGTTCAGACCAGGGAAGCATCTCCAACACGGGGGTAAACAGAGGAACGGCTCATAATGGAGCAGCTTCAACATCTTCCTGGCAGGCTGCCATGCACAGTGCCCTCAAAGCTGTTGAGTCCACCTCTGGCTGCTTGGAGCTGGGTCAGAGAGAGTCTAAACACCAAATTCTCCTTCTGCTTGCACTACTGCACTGGTGCAACAGACAGGGCTGTCACATTTTAAGAGGTGGATGAAGAGATTTACTTTCCCTTTCCAGTCCCCAAGCTCCAAACTGCTGCAGAAGAAGAGCAGAGCCCTGCATTAGATGGTCTAGGACAAGGAAGCCTTCAAGGGAGCTCTTCAGAGAGAGACCTCTGTGCTGGAGAAGACCATCTACCTCATCTCTATGGTGAGACAATGCCAGACAAGCAGAAGTGACCGTAAACTCTAATGCAGAGGGAGAACTTGCTTGCAGTACTCACAACAAATACATCAGCTTAACCAAGAGAATCAGAGATGAAAGAACCCAGTCACGTCTAACTCCATCTCCCGCTGGCCACTTTAAAAAATCTTCCCTACAGTGTGTTCTCCAGGGCTTTCATTTTCAGCTTCCACTGTTTCCCTTTGAGAAACTATCCATGGCCTAGCGCAGGAGTGGGCAAACTATGGCCCACGGGCCACATCTGGCCCACCAGCTGATTTAATCCAGACCTCGAGCTCCCGCTGGGGAGCAGGGTCTGCGGCTTGCCTCGCTCCCACGCTCCAGCCGGGCAGTGGGGTTGGGGGATGCTCCGTGCGCACGTTCCGCAGCTCCCGGAAGCAGCTGCATGTCCTCCCTCCGGCTCCTACACGTAGAGGCAGCCAGAGGGCTTCCCACACTGCCCCCGCCCCAAGTGCTGCCCCCACAGCTCCCACTGGCCAGGAACTGCGGCCAATGAGAGCTGCAGGGGCAGCGCCTGTGGACTGAGCAACACACAAAACCGCCTGGCCGCAGGTCCACATAAGAGCCAGAGGGGAGACATGCCGCTGCTTCCGGGAGCTGCTTGAGGTAAGTGCTGCCTGGAGCCTGCACCCCGATCTCCCTCCCATGCCCCAACCCCCTGCCCTTATCCCCTTCCTGCACTCCAAATCCCTTGGTCGCAGCCCTCAATCCCTCCTGCACCCCAATTTTGTGAGCATTCATGGCCCACCATACAATTTCCATACGGAGATGTGGCCCTCAGGTCAAAAAGTTTGCTCGCCCCAGCCTAGTAGTTCTCGCTGCTAGACTGTGACAGTCACCGGTGCGTATGCCTGATGCTGAACGAAAGCATTTTTCGGTCTTGTCCTCTGAAGATATTATTCAAGAATAGGTTCGTGGTGTGGAAAGAATACTCCATCACTCTGCCAATGTCACAGTCTCTCAGGGCCAAGTGGATCCCTACAGCTTCCCCATTCTCTGCGACTCTACCTCTACCCCGTCCCCAGCCATCACCAGAACTGCTATCTGCACAACACACGATGGGACACATTAATTAGATGTGCCCATGAAGCTAGGTACAGCCTTGTTCAGGAGCTGCCACCCAATTCAAATGCCTCTGTTGCTGGGTGCCCAGTTTGAGACGTCTATGGTTAGATTTTCAGGAGAGCTCAGCGGCCTGCTCCCAGGGCCTGATCTTTAGAGGTGCAGAACATCCCAGCTCCTACTGATCTCAGCTGGAGTTGGGGGGATCCAGCACTCCTGAAACTCAGGCTACAGGCTCTTGAGTCTGGGTTCCTAAAGTGAGTGCCCACTTCTGAAGGTATGACCGGAAAGGGCTACCAAGTGCCCTGCAATAGACAAACATGCCACAAAGAGAAGTTGTGTCATATTGACTTCCTGAAGGCTCAACTCCACGCTCACTCAGGGCCCACAGAGATTCATGTGGCATCCCTGGATTCAGAACACTGAGGAATTTAACCGAAGGCTGATGTGTGTGATAGAGGAACACACATCTGGACCTGTGCCTTTAACAAGACCCAATGGAGTACAGGGTTGATCACAGGGTGCCAAAGCGATGCAAAAACCCAAGCAGCACATGAAAACAGAATAGTATCCTCACACAGTGAGAGTATGTGGAGCCCTGCAAATCCGCGGATGTATTGTTCACCATGTTCGCAGATCGCGGATCGGATGTGGATCCAAATTTTGTAACTGCACAGGGCTCTACAAGTATGCACTAAAAATATCTCCTACACTCTTCCTGTCTGTGGTTTAGAGAATTCAAGGAACAATGACTAAGGTTTCCCTACGTCAGAAATATGCCAATAACTTACATGCAGGATGGAACTTTCAGTTCACTGATGTATTTGCATTCTCCATGAATGCAGAAGTCCTTGTACTTTCGCAGACATGGGTCTCTCTTCTTCCCCTTGCCTTTGCCCTTCCTCCTTTTCTTCCCTTTCCCTTCTTTTTTTGGAGTAACCAAACCTTCTGGCTTGGACAAGAAGGCAACTGGAAGACAATTTTAAAAGAACACAAGTCAACTCAACTGTATCCGGCACAGCATTTTGTCAGGCATCTGCCTCAGCTCTAGCATCACTGACAGACTATAGGCCCCCAGCCAGAGGTTTCACCATTTTTGCAGATTTCAACAAATATCAGAGCATTTCTGGTTCATAAAGATGCTAAAGGAAAGAAGGGAACAAGTCAGTGCAGATTCAGAGAGAAAAACAGGACAGTACATACCTCATGTGTTACTATTATATACGTTGGTTTCCACTGACCACGGAAGATTAGGAATTGAGTCTTTATCTACCCTTTATTTCTCTGATCAGTCTAGTCTTTTGTAAGAGGTTATTCATTGCCCTAATCAGGCTGATTTTCCTCTGGTTACAATGATGGCTTGCACATACGACACATGCACTATTACAGGGCACTGGCAGGTCAGTTCAGGCCTCAAATTTAGGTTTTCTGAAAACAAGCTGATGTAAACAGACATAGTCCCATGAAATCTGTCATTTTTTAATTTCAGTGGAAACAATTTTTAAAGTCAAACAATGCCTCCCCCAGCTGTGCCTGCAAATTGCTCTGATGACAGGCAAAGTGCCAGGTGTTGAGCACCGTTAATTCTGAGGGACTTCAGTGGGAGCATACAGCACTCTAGCATGCCTCACTGGCTCAGGAACAACCTTGAGAAACCTGAAGAACTCTTACGCTCTATGGTGGTGTCAGTGACACAGCTAAGGAATCATCAGTTTGGGCCACTACCACTCTGCATCTAAACATCACACTGCAACATGATGTCAACTTTCAAGCCTTGAAAGCTGACATGTCATAAGCTACTGTGTGTCCACCCATGCTCCCCCTTACCCCCCAAACACACACACCAGGCCTGGAGGAAATGGTATTCCTCACTGAAACTGGGACAGCCCCCAGACAACACCTGACATGTGGCAACCATGAGTCAACAGTGTGATGCAGTTGCAAAAAAGACTATCATCATTTTGGAGTGTATTAATAGCAATGTCGTATGTAAGAAAAGGGAGAGAACTGTCCCACTCTACTCAGCACTGGTGAGGCCTCAGCTGGAGTACTGTGTCCAGTTCGGGGCACCACACTTTAGGAGAGATGTGAACAAATTGGAGAGAGTTCAGAGGACAGCAACAAAAATGAGACAAGGTTTAGAAAACCTGATCTGTGAGGAAAGGTTAGAGAAACTGGGCATGTTTAGTGTTGAGAAAAGAAGATTGGGGGGGGCCTGAATACAATCTTTAGATATGTTCAGGGCTCTCTAAAGATGACTGGGATCAATTGTTCTCCACATTCACTGAAGATAGGATAAGAAGTAATGGGCTTAATCTGCAGCAAGGGAGATTCAGGTTAGATATTAGGAAAAGTTTTCTAATTCTAAGGATAGTGAAGCTCTGGAGCAGGTTACCAAGGGACATTGTGGAATCCCCATTGCTGGAGGTTTTTAAGAACAGACTGGGCAAATGCTGGTCAGGATGGTCTAGGTTTCCTTGGTCCTGACTCAGCGCAAGGGCTGGGCTAGATGACTTCTCGAGGTCCCCACCAGCCCCACATTTCTATGATTAAGAGCTAGGTTCCAATATCCTCCTCGCTTGGAGTAAGGCCTGAATCCTACAGCACCCTTTGGTGGGCAGCAGAATTTGGCCTCCAAGTACCAAACAGTGTGGGGGGCCTGGCAATACCGGCAGGTTCAGACTCCACCAGGGCCAGAGAAATAAAAAAGGAGCCGCCCGCAATATTGCAGGAGCTTTGCAAGCTCTCAATTCACAAAGAACCACAAAGACAACAAACCACACAGGAACTGCGTGTGTCCGATGGGAGCCCTGCTGGCTTATCTCCCTGCCGCAGGCACTGTGACCCGCAGGGCAGAGGGTTGCTATCGCAGGGAAAGGGGAAGGACATTCAGAACCGCACTTCTCCCTGCTTGCCTCCCAGGCCCTTGTGCCTCTATCGCAGAGGTGGGCAAACTACGGCCTGCGGGACAGTCCTGCCTGGCCCCCAAGCTCCGAGCCTGGCAGGCTAGCCCTATGCCCCTTCCCTGCTGTTCCCCCTGCCCTGTAGCCACAGGGCTGAGGGGTTAGATAAGGGGCAGGGAGCAGGGGTAGTTGGGTGGGGTGGAGGTTCTGGGTGGTGGTGGTCAGGGGATGGGGAACAGGGGGCGGTTGGATAGGGCAGAGGTTCGGGGGGGGCAGGGAACGGGGGAATTAGACAGCGAGTGGGGTCCCAGGGGGTGGTTAGGGGCAGGGGTCCCAGGAGGGGGGCGGTCAGGGGATAAGGAACGGGGGGGTTGGATGGGTGTGGGGTTCTGAGGGGGGCAGTCAGGGGGAAGGAAGTTGGAGGGGTCGGATGGGGGCAGGGGCCAGGCTGTTTGGGGAGGTACAGCCTTCCCTATCCGGCCCTCCATACAGTTTTGCACCCCAATGTGGCCTTCGGGCCAAAAAGTTTTCCCACCCCTGCTCTATCCCCTTGTCCTCAGTTCAGAGAGGAAGGGAACTCTGCAGGTGCAGGACACAGCCATTTGAGGGAAGCCATCTCACAGGCCTATCATTCTACTCTGGCCAACAGGGGTCAGCGGCTGGCTCACAGGCACAAGAAGTAGGAAGGGTGCTGGGTAAGACAAGAGCAGGAAACTTTAGCACAGACCTCTGCATGCAGAGAGCATGTTCCAGACTGACCAGTGCCTCAAGATAACTCAGGGACATCTCCTTTCTGCAGGACACGGCTGACACAACAGCTAGAGGCATCAGGAGTGATGGGGTTTGAGGGTGGGGCTCCCAGGCCAGAGAAGAACTGATGACCCCTTAGTGTCTCAACCCATCCACGCTGGCCACCCTTCATTAAATATTTTCACAATCCACTTATTTTGCTATAAAGCAAGGGTAGCAATGATCAACCTATGTGATTCATCCGTGTGTGTACTTCAAGAGGCTGACAGAGAACACTGACTGCAGAGGGCAAGGGTGTGAGGAGGAGCCAGATCTTCTCTGCTTTAGACTTTAATAAAATTTTACCCTTGCAATCACTATGACTGCTCCCCATGACCCTCCCCCCCAGGGGTGCAACCCCCCCCCCCGACTGAGAAGCACTGCCCTAGAGAGCGTGGAGGAGGCAAGAACAGGAGACTACCACTCCCCAAAGTACTAGGATCACATCCAAGCATCCCACTTTGGGTGACCAGCCAGCAAGTGTGAAAATTTGGGACAGGAGGTGGGGGGGTAAAAGGAGCCTATATAAGAAAAAGACCCAAAAATAAGACTGTCCCTATAAAATCTGGGCATTTGGTCACCCTAATCCCACGGTCACCCTAATCCCACTCCCATCTGATCCTCTTCTCAAACCTGACACATCAGAGGCCTGTCAGCTAACTCACACTAGAGTGTGACACCTCTTGCCCTTCCAAACGCTCACTTCTGGCATTTGAAAAGAAGAAATGCACCCATCCCAAGAAGAACAGAAAGATGCGGAGAAATGGAGAGGAGAGGGTGGCCCAAGGAGTATGGGTGTGAGGTGGGGAGAACTGTGACAGCTAATGGTGGGAAGAGACAGGAAAGGAGGAGAGTGAGGAAAAGTTTGTGGTGAGGACAGACAGGGAGAGAGGATGAGTCTCCCCAGACTCCACCCCTGTGGTGCAACAGATCAGCCTGGTTTTGCAAAGCTGATGGGCACACAGTCACAGATGGAGAGGAACCATGACAAGCCTAGAGAGGAAACAAAAATGAGGAAAAGCCAAAGAGTGTAATAGGCAGACAGTGTGCATGCACGCAATCTGAGTGACATCAGTGGTGTTACACTGGTAACGCCAGGTCTGAATTTGTCCCCGTGTCAAATCCTGGTCACAACCAAGCTAACGCCAGCACTTTGCCCAAAGAATGTTAGAGAAACCAGACATAAATGGACAGGCACAGCAGGGTGAAGGTGGACTCAGATGCCCCCAGCTCAGTGACTAACCCCTGGCTGGTATGAGGAGTTGCAGTGTGTGGGCGGTGGGATGTGACTCACGGGTGGTGACCACTCCAGATAGGGATGGCATGCCATCTCAACTGGATGGATCTGGGGAGCGTCCCAGATGATGTAATACAGAGAGCTCAACCTTTCTGTAGGCTTTTGGGGACCATCCTATAGAAGCGAACAGGGAATCCCATATCTTTTATAGATTTCTACACAGAGGTGCAAAACACCTATGGAACGATCTCCTTCGCTATTGAATGACATGGGGTTTTAAAGCCATTTCCACAGAGCTCTCTCAGTGCCCTCACTAATCTAGACTGGACTTTTTCCTAAAAGATCTGCTCTAGGCATTATTTTAGGGCAGTTCTCTGGGCTGTGGCTGATCGTAATGGTCCCTTCTGGCCTAGGAATCTATGAATCTATTCCGTTCTATAGGACTTTCCCACAAGAGAGGGCATTACTTCAACAACTGAACAGTTACAGGACCCCTTAGCTACCGAGTCTCCCTCTCCTCCACCTTTGGAGAAGGTTGTGCATTAAACATGCCATGAATGACAAAACTGCATGCTGGACCTGGGAAGAATCCCCAGGGACTGGGGGGTAACAGGGATGAAGCACTGGGGATTTGGGTGTTACAGGGAATGCAGCACTGGGTCTCGGCAGGGGCACTGGGGACTCCAGGATAACCGAGAAGGCAAAGAGCACAGACAAGGAACTACTAAAAACAACTGAAGCGACACAAAGCAAATAAGGCAGGAATTTCCGTGGGAACATTCTGGTCTGGCTTCCCCTCCCTCGTTGGATTCCTGCTGTCAGGGCTCTGCACACATCAATCAACAACAGAACTGCCCCCTCAGCTCTGGGGCTTACCCCACTCTTGGCCTCTCCCAGGGACACTCCTTGCCTTTCAGTGCCCAAGAGAAACTAACCCCCGAGTCAACCCCGCACTAGTTAGAAAAGTTTCTCCCTATCACACCATGCTCCTCCTCGCCCCCACAAGCAGCCCCAGGAATAACCTCTCAAGCCAGGCCACCATGTAAGTACCCCCTTAACACCATGCCAGCTCAGCAAAGCACGTGGTTAGCTTTAAGCATGCTCCCTGGAAGCCAATGGGCCATGCTTAAAGTTAAGCACCTGCTTATGTATATTGCTGCATCTGACTCACTCGCCTCCTTCCCCCTCTCCGCCATGGTGTCACACAGAAGATGCAACCTGTGACACTCCCGAGTGGGGAAAGGGTTCCCTGGCACCGGTCACTTCCTCCCTTACCCAGGAGATACCAGCGCTGCCAGAGTTAAATCGATTTCCCTTCAGCAGCCCGCTGCGTTGTTCCTGAGCTGGGCTCGAACCCCACACTCTGGATCCGAGCACCCAGCCTCTGGGCAGCCCCAGATCGGGACCCGCGGGCTCCCCACCTCCGCAGGGAAGGCCACCTGGCGCTGCCCGTCCCCAGCGCGCCCAGCACACACGCACCTCTCGGAAGCTCCAGGAAATAATCCCCCGACGAGATCCCCCCGCCGTCCGGGTCGCGCTCCTCCTCCAGCTCGCTCCGGAGCAGCCGCGCGATGGACCTGCCGCCGCTCGCGTCGTGGAAGCCCGGGCCCCGCAGCACTTCCAGCCCGGCTCCGGGCGCCGCCACGGAACACCCTGCGGGACAGAGAGCAGCGTTCCTGAGAGTACAGCGCCGGGCACCGCATCGCACTTGCCGGGCGCTCTCCATACGGCAGCCCCGGGGCCAGGTACCGTTTTTACAGTCACCGGGCCGGGCCGGGCCGGGCCGGGCCGCCCCGGATGAATGAAGCTCCGCGCCCCGACACGGGGGGCTAGGAACGGCTCCCGGAGGCACAGCAGGGCCCGGCTTGCCGGGGTGAAGCACTAGGGAGGGGGCTCCTGCAGGGAGGCCAAGGCGAGGGGCTCCCCCGCCAGAGGGAGCCCGGCCCGCTGTGCAAGCGCGGCCTCCAGCACCTGGACACTGGGCGCGTGGGCAGAGAGGTCCGGGCTGCCCGGCGGGCTCGGCCGCGGCGCGCTCTGCTGCGGTGCCAGCGCACGGGCCATTCGGGGGCGGGGCAAGGAACAAACTTTGCCCGCAGCCGCTCGCGCTCCCCTGCGGGACGGCGCTGCGTGCAGCTCGCCCCGCTCCTCACCTGCGGCCAGAAGGACGCTGACAGCCACGAGCAGCCGCTTCATGTCGCTCCCGAACTGGCCGCTTCTACGCGCTGGTCGTGCCCGCAGCGCTCTGGGCTCAGCTCTGCGATCGCCCCGCTGCCTCCCACGGCACCCCGCCGAGCTGTGCCGCCTCGCGTTAGACGCCGCTGGGGTCCCTCGGTTCTGCCAGGAGGCTTGCTCTGTCCGACCTCCCCAGCGCACACGTGCCCAGCTCTCAACAGGCGCCCTCTCTCTCTCCCGCCCCAGGCTGTGCCAGCACCAGGGGTAGAGGCTGGAGGGTGGGGCCATGCTGGTGTGTACGCCACGCCCTCTAAGGGCGGGGGTTGGCGTGAATGCTCTGGGGGCTGAGTGGGAGGGGGATTCCCTCGGTCAAGCTGGTGCTTGGTGACTCAGGCCCTTTACTTTGGGGTGAGACAGCCAGGTTTCTCAGAGGTGGGGGCAATCTGCAAGTCAACTGTAAAAATATAACTTGGCAGGCTAAGAAAGAATTTGAAGAGCAACTAGTAAAAGACTCAAAAACTCTCTGCAAAAAACTTTTTTAGTGCCTCAGAAGTAGGAAGCCTGCCAAACAATCAGTGGGGCCACTGGAGATCAGGTTGCTAAAGGAACACTCAAGAAATGTCATTGCAGAGAAAATAAATTAATTCTTTTGCAGGGGTCTTCACTGCAGAGGATGTGAAGGAGATTCTCACACCTGAGCCATTTTTTTTTATGACACATCTGAGGAACTGTCCCAGATTGAGGTGTCAATAGAGGAGGTTATGGAACAAATTGATGACTAGTGATTGGTCACCAGGACCAGTTGGTATTCTGAAAGAACTCAAATATAAAATTGCTGAAATACTAACTGCGGTAATGTACCAGATGACTGGAGGATAGCCAATGTGACACCAAATTTAAAACAAGGCACCAGAAGTGATCATAGCAATTACAGGCTAGTAAGCCTAACTTCAGTACCAGGCAAATTGATTGAAACTATAGTAAAGAACAGAATTATCAGGCACATAGATGAACACTCTACATTGGGGAACAGTTAACTCAGTTTTTGTAAAGGGAAATCATGCCTCACCAAGCTATTAGAATTTTTTGAGTGGCCCAACAAAAATGTGGACAAGGATCAGCCAAAGGATATAGTGTACTTGGACTTTCAGGAAGCCTTTACAAGGCTCTTTAGCAAAGTAAGCATTCATGGGATAAGAGGGAAGGTCTTCTCATGGATCAGTAACTGGTTAAAAGTCAGGAAACAACGGCTCTGAATAAATGGTCAGTTTTTATAATGGGAGAGAGGTAAATAGCAGTGTCCACCAGTGATCTATACGGGGGCCAGTGCTGTTCAACATATTCATACATGATTTTGAAAAAGGGTAAACAATGAGGTGGCAAAATTTGCAGATGATACAAAATTATGGAAGCTAGGACCAAAGCAGACTGCAAGGAGCTACAAAGGGAATCTCACAAAACTGGGAGACAGGGCAACAAAATGGCAGATGAAATAGTGTTGATAAATGCAAAGTAATACACATTGGGAAACATAATTCCAACTATACATACAAAATGATTGGATCTAAATTAGCTGTTACCACTCAAGAACGAGATCTTGGAGTCATTGTGGATAGTTCTCTGAAACCATCCATTCAATGTGCAGTGACAGTCTAAAAAGCAAACAGAATGTTAGGAACCATTAGGAAAGCGATAGATAATAAGACATACAAAATCATAACATCACTATATAAATTCATAGCACACCCACACCTTGAATACTGCATGCAGTTCTGATTGCCCCATTTCAAAAAAGTTATTTTGGAATTAGAAAAGATAAAGAGAAGGGCAACAAAAGTGATTGGAGTATGAAACAGCTTCCATATGAGGAGAGATTAAAAAGACTGGCACTATTCAGCCTAGAAAAAGAGATGACTAAAGAGGGAGTATGATAGAGGTCTATAAAATCATGAATGGTTGGAGAAAGTGAATAAGGATAATGTCATTTTCTCCTTCACATAACACAAGAACCAGCACCCAATGAAAATTAATAGTGGTCGGGTTTAAAATAAACATAAGGAAATACTCCTTCACACAACGCTCAGTCAGTCTGTGGAACTTATTGCCAGGGGATGTGTGAGGCCAAAAGTAAACTGGGTTCAGAAACGAATTGGTTAAATTCATGGGGAATACGTCTACTAATGGCTATTAGCCAGGATGGTCACAGATGCATCCCATGCTCTGGGTGTCACTAAACCTCTGACTGTTGGGACATGGGCAACAAGGATGGATCACTCAATGATTGTTTGTTCTCTTCATTCCCTCTGGGGCACTTGGCATTGGCCACTGTCAGAAGACGGGATACTGGGCTAGATGGACCTTTGGTCTGACCCAGTAGGGCCATTCTTATGTGTGCTGTTGGCAGCTACTCCTTCCACCTTTCCTTCCCAGTGTGGGGTACCCAGCTGCTCCCTCTTCCTTTTGGGATTTGTACTTCCTGTAAGAAGCAGGGCCTCTCCTGCTGTTGTCTTCTCAGGGACTGGGGAGGTTACAAAAGATCTCAGGGTCCACTCTGCTGGGTGCTTTTCTCCACATTCCTTGTCTGCTCTTTGGAGCTGGTGCTGTGCCAGAGATCCAAGCTTCACTAGGTCGAATGAGCCCAGCTCCAGTCAATGCCAGTCCTATGGGTTTGGCTAGGATAGCATTTGCATGCTGGGGGTTGGAGGATGAGAGAAGGACAGTGCCACTGGATTGGAGCTCTGACTCAGGTCCGAGTCTCCCAGACAGCTACTAGAGGTAGCTAGATTGTTATCTGAGACAAACCAAGAGGTGCTAAATCTAGGGTGTCCTCTAAGAAGAGGTTTAGAGCCAACCAGGAAGGGGAATGCCCACAGCACCATGTGCTGGTCTGGTGATCAAAAAAATTACTACCCTATTCTGGCCCTTAGCATCTAGGTGCTCAGATGCTCAGGTAATGGGCATAGTATAAGTACATAGACAGATGCCTTCGCTTCTTTCAGGAGAGCAGTGGCATTAACTACGCCAGGCTGGCCAAATTCTAGCTCAGTTATTGAGACATTCTGCTGACCTAAAATTCTCCCTGCAGTTTCAGTTAATGCTGAGCATGACAATCCACTGCCCTGGGCTAGGTGCAATCATTACATTGGTGCAAAGAGCTACCAAATCAGAACGGATTTTGTACCCTCTTTGCACTCACTTTCCACCAATGCAAATGACTCCACAAGGAGCAGGGCATGTAGCTCGGTGTTCTTCATTTCCTGTTGTGTATTATTTCTGTGTGCTGTTAGACAGCTGCAGTGCTCTACCCAAGAGGGGGCTGCATTTTAGTGGTGGGGAAAGTAAATTAATGCATTAATTAAATCAATCCCTTAGCTTTCTCAAAAGACTGTTATCAGGCTTAAATTGTTAGTAGCAGTAAAGTGCTCTAAGATCTTTGCATGAAAAGATGCTAGCAAAGTACAAAATATTGTTAATGGTGATTCACAGTCATTTTGTTGATAATCATAATACTTCCTCCAACAGAGCAGCAGGATGTCAAACTCTGCATATGCACAGACTCTATGGGTAGCTGCTTCAGCAACGGGATCTGGGTGCCATTGTAGACAGCTCAATGAGACCTCTCTGTTCACTGGGCAGTTGCAGTCCAAAAAACAAACAAGACATTAGGTTGCAGAAAGAATGGGATGGAGAACAATGGAAAATATTATGTCTTGATGTAAATCAATTGTGCAGCCTCATCTAGATACTAGTTCTGATCACTCCAGCTCAAAAAGATGGTACAGAATTAGAGAGGTTCAGAAAATAGCAATGAATATGATTAGGGGCCTGGAAAAACTCTCCTATGAGGAGTTTGAAAAGATTGGGATTCTTACCTTAGAGGGGATTCAAATAAAAGAGGTTGTGATAAAAGTATAAAATACTGAATGGTCTAGAAAAGGGAGACAAGGAGCTTTTGTTCCGCCATCTCAAAGAGACATTCAAAGAAATTACAAGGTGGCAAATTCAAAGTTGATAAAAGGAGACAGACTCTCACTCTGTGCATAATCAGAACACAGAACTCAAAGCCAGAAGGTGATGTTGAGGCCAAGAACCTAGCAAGATTGAAAGAGGGAATGGATGTGTCTATGGTTAACAAGACTACACCAGCGAATGCTAAGAGAAGAGCAGTGCATGGAGAATAAAACCTTGTGCTTCAGGCAATCGCTGACTGTGAAACCTAATCTAGGGGTCAGATCATTGCACATCTGCTAGGTGCTTTCACCTTCTGCGGAGGCATCTCATGCCAGCCATTGCCAAAGACAGGGTACAGACTAGCTGGACCATGAGTCTGATCCAGTCCGGTTGTTCCTATCTTTCCCTGAACATTTTGACATATGTGTTTGTCTTTCCATTTTAAATGCAATATTCATAGACTCAGAGAGGCAGATTTTTTGCCAAGCCTCCCAAGAGGCACAGCCAGAAAGCATGGCTTGGGTGCAGGGCAAAGCTGGTTTTATACCACCTGTGCACTGCCCAGAATCGGAGCTGCTATGGAGGCCCAACTAGCCCCAGGGGTTGCTCTAATTTAGGGCAGCCTATCAGGAACTGGCTTCAGAATCCCCAAAGCACTGAATGCTACAGGTAGGTCCCCTCTCACCTTCAGCCACACCCCCTACACTGGGGCCTGCAAGGAGGCAGAGCATAGGACTCCATATCTTGGCTCTGTGCTGCTTCTGCAGCAGACAGTTCTGCCCTGGGCCCTCGGAGTCCCCCTGCGTTAGAGTTTCTCTGAAGTTTATATGAAGTACACAGTTGGCACTTTGCTCATGTAAAGTCAGAGTCACTTATTCAGCTGCTTGAAAACAAGGGACAGGACTCCAACAAGCATTTGTTTCTGAGGTCCCATGTCCACGATGCTAAGTGGTACGTCTTCCCCAGAGCTATTTGGTCTGACCTGAGGAGTAGGATTGCTGCATCTAAAGCCTCACTCTGTGGCACCAACTCAGCACATCAGGACATTGGGATGTTTGTATCAGTCCTGAAAATATTTCAAGTCCTAAAAATTGGGGCAAGTAGCAAGTCTAGGAGTGAGAGAAGCAACTGGCACCATGTGGAGAAATGGTGGCCATTCTTCTTGCCAAGAGATCAAACACCTGTACCCAGCTCAATGCCTAGATGAAGAACCCCTTACACAGGGCTAGCCACATCATCCCCAACGCCTCATGTTCATCAGCCTGAGTCCAGCTGGCTCCTTCCATTCCCAGGCACCCCCTTTTCGTTGGTTACACTCTGTCACACACATATGTTCAGGTTCGTTATGTTTCTGTGGATGACCCCTTGTTCTGTCTGCCCCTGTCATGGATGCGGGTACCTTGGCTCAACCTGTATTTGGCCTAGATCCCATCCTAGGTGATTAGTTATGAAACCCTCCTGAGGCTAAGCGTTGGGAAAGCAGAGCTGCTTTGCATTGTTCTGAGTCATCACCTGGCCCCCTCGGATTGTTCCTCCTGCTGAGTGGAATTCCCATGCCCCAAAATCTAGCTGTCAGTTTCGGTGCAGAGAGGTCCATTAACAGTGTGATTGCAAACCCTGTGGTTGCTGTTGTCTCTAAGGAACACGGCCGGATCTGGCAACTCCCATTCACACCCAATTTCTTGCCCAGGCATGACCGTTGTAATTATTTGTTTGCTGAGGGCTGTTCCTTCCGGCTCCTCCAACCCTCATCAGTGCTTACAGACTTTGGCAGCCAGAAGCTATTGCACAGACAAAACGATTTTATTGTAACACTCCAATTCCCACAGCTCCACACTGGCTTCCAGTTCAGCAAGGGTTGCCCAGAAGAGGCTGCACTGTTTATTTCCCATGTTATATAACTGCTTCCACAGAGGATCCTTTTCCCCATTGGTTTGCTGCCGCATTCCACTGACATCCCGGAGACATGTGTGACATATTTGACAGGTGGGGCTGTGCAGGAGGTGTTTTTGGGTTGCCTTACCTGGCACATGACATAGCGAGGGTGAGAGTTAAGGCAAATGATAGGAAGCTGGCCATTTGATTGGCTAGGAGTGTTTTGCCTGCTCTGCTCCCCAGAACCTATGAAAATCCTGGTCTCTGTGTGAGAACTATTGGCTTCGCTCCTCACACATGTTTAGGCACCAGTTTGCTATGGTCACGGAGTAAAGAAAGCATTGTATTCTGGGGCATGGGATCTCTGTGGGTCACACACAGGCAGGTCAAGGATAAAATAATTGAGATGGTGCCATATTCTGCTTCTTTCTAAAGTATAAGGAAGTCCAGTAAGGTTTAAAGTTGATGGTTCTTTTTTCTTTTTTTTTAATCTTAGAAATATCAGGAATGGTAAGTCTTGTCTTCTCTGGTGTTGGTGCTGGGCTCATTAGTGGGCTCCAAGATGGACTGTGAGATTTGAGGGGCTGAATCTTTAACAAAGACATCTTCCCTCCCAAGTGTTCCATGGGTGTTTGAGTTAACAGAACCGAACAGCAAACCGAGAGTTTTAAAGCCAGAACAGAAATCATGTCCCCATTCTAGTAATCAGCTTTTGCCTCCCTGGTATCTCTGCTTTCCCAGCTCAACTCAGTCATGCCCTGAAGCTCTGATTGGCTGTTTTTTCCCACTTCCCCACCTCCTGGGAAAGAACAGCCAGTTGGAGCTACTCCGGGCAGCAGAGCCCCTCCCCTCAGGAGCTGAGAGAAATGTTTGGGTAGGGGATCGGTGAGAGGGAGGGGATGCCACCATTTTCACAGTGGGGGAGGATGGAGCAGCTCAGGGTGGCTTGTGCCGCGAAGCCCATCAGTTCTCTCTGTAGCCCAGAGGCAGAACTGAGGCGCTGTGTTTCCTGGGCAGGCAGTCTCTGGGCACGAGTGCCCAGGGAAGAGAGCTCCTGTCCCAGCTGCTGCCAGGATTTTGCCTCTGGTGTCCAGTACTGCCCCAGGGTAGCAGTGTGGAGCGCCCTCGTCAGTGGCAGCGTCCTCGCCTGTTCAAAAGGAGCGGGGTAAGTCAGCCCTGGGTGCCTCCTCTCACAGGGCAGCTGTGGCCACCTGCCAAAGGTGCCCTGTAGCCCGAGGGTCCCCCTCCAGTGCTCGGGCCGGAGCAGGTCTGATGCTCCCTGGAAGCCTGGTGCTGTTGCCAGGGTAACAAGCCCTTGGAACTGTGGTTCCTCTTAGGCTGCAGCCTCTTTCTGCTGCTCCTTCACCCACCTCATGAGCCCATTCATTTCCCCCTGGTGTGTGTATGGGGGTGGGGGAATGTTGGGGGAGTCTGGCACTGGGGGATGGGGAGAATAGGGGCTCATGCAGCCCCTGGCAGGAGGGAGATGGGGGAAGGCCTAGAGATAATGAAGAGCAGACAAAGCCTTTGCCATGGGGTGGGGTGGGGGGACAGGCAATGCCAGAATGGGTGGAGGGGGTAATGGAGAGGAGATTGGATGATGTGGTATGGGGGGAAGGAAGGAATGAGGGAGGGAGGAATAGGGGCACACAGCCCTGGCATGGGGGAGAATGAGGGGATCCTGATATGGGAGGAGAGGAACTGGGGCGCATACAGACCCTCTGGCCGGAGATATTGGGTGGACTTGCAGAGAGGCTCTGCATTAGAGGGGGATGGAGGGTGGTGCACAGGGAGCTTTTGGGGGAACAGAGGGATGCATGAAGCCCCTTGGGTGTGCAATGACCTTGCCCTGTACAAGCTACCAAGTGTGCTACTCTTTCATGCTGATGGGCTTCACCAGCCCTTCCAGCTCCTGAGGCCTCGTCAGAGCAGGCGCCTCCCAAGCTGGCTCTGAAGCAAACCCCACGCAGTGCAAAAGTCACCCCCTTCCTGGGATTTGCCTTTCTTAGCACAGACCTTAACGATCCATGATAGCTGCTCCAGCTCTAGTCTCCTGGCTCAGGACTTCTCATCCCCCAACACTAGATCCTCTCCTTCACAGCTACTCCCTCGTCCTTGATATCTGGGTAGGGAAATGGGCCGACTGTCTCTCCTTAACCCTTTCCCAGCAGGATCTGTTACAGAAGTGCTGTATCATAGAGCCATTTCTGTACACAGATGTACATGGAAAGAGCAGGTTCAATTAAGGTGTAATGCTCTGCAGATGGCTTCCTGAGGCTGGCTCAGAACAGGATCCACACCTGCTAACAGAATGATAAAAATGGGTTCCCTGAATCCCTATGACAATTACTGTGCTTTTGCGGATACATTTTTTCTGTATTTTGAACTGTGTTTCCCTTGGGTTACTTTGTGAAAGACCCTACACAAACAACTGGTAAAACTGACTAACTAAGGGATCCTGCAAGGAAACCTGTGAAACTGACTATACACAATGTGCTGTCACATGCACAAAGTAAATTGTAAAGACAGCAAGTTAAAGATCCAGCCAGTCTGGCAGCTGGCCTCCCTTGATCTCTGCCTTCTTGTGTGTAGGTGTTACAATGCCATCATTAATTTCCTGATGCCATATTACTTCTACACTGGCCTCCTGCCTCGTTCAATGCACAGAGTGGACTGGGCACAGTGAACGAAGCAGCTGTTTAATATTTATATTTATCATCACACATACTTTTACGAATCATTTAGAATGAGACAGGGCTCCTTCAGGGAGAAATTTATCCCATTCAACCCTCTCCCCCCCATCATATTCTGCATGCACCTACACATTAAAAATGAAATTCCATTCAGTTTTCTTATGCAACTCTGTGCAGGGCTGAAAGAATGAATACTGACTGAGAAATTCCACTTAACTCACAGCACGTACCCATGCATGGGCAGTGCCAATAGCCCACCAGAAGAAAACTCCTTAGTAAAGCCGTTTTATCAGAGAGCGAACACAAGCATGGAGTATGGCTGTGGTTTGCAAAGCCATCTAGGAGATTTGGATGCCTAGTTCCCCATAGTTGAGGCAGCAGAAAGTAAATGCAAACTCCCCTTTTCAGTCACCTGCCACTGGTGCAGCATTGGGAGGAACTGGACAGGGAGGTCCAGGGAATGCGCTGATTAAAGGGAAAGATGGATGAATTGTAAAACAGGAGAGCAATATGTGAACATAACTGGATGGGTTTATAGTGTAAAATCTCCCCAAACCTGCCTGAGGAGCAGATACATGAGGAAAGGCCAAGTGACAGCCAGGCCAGAGATCAAATCCCATAATGTATTGCACACCTAGAGGAAGGTTCCCTCCAATTCCTAGTAGTCTGGGGTGGGAGGGGGGGGCGGTGTGGATCAGAATCCCCAGTAAGCACTATTCAATAATTGATCAACCCTAGTGATGGACCCAGGGGAGGTCGTGGGCAGGCCAGAGGCTGCTAGCAGGAAGGAGGGCCGTTAGGGAGGAGGGAAGATGTCCCATGATAGGTCCCCTCTCTTACTGAGCAATCCTCAGTCTGAAAAGGTCTGAGCCACTGCAATGCAAAGCACCTGTTCCTTTGGGACATACTCATAAAAGGAGTTCCTTTGGGTGCAGCGTTGTGTCGAGGCTCCCTCCTGTGGCAAGATGGAGAATTACAGTCTGGCTACGCTCTCATGTCACTGACACAGGCAGGTAAAGTCCAGCACAGCCCTGTCACTTGCCAGTCCTGCTGCCTCGTGGTTTGGGCCAGCCTCAGATCACCTGCATCAACTTCCTTATGTGCACTCTCCCCACCACTGTTACCTATCTCTGCGGTGCTGGGAGCAGAGGAGAGGTGGTGTTTGGACCATTTATCTAAACCAGCTGCCGAGTCAAATCCCTGGAAAGGCCCAGCAAGCAAAGCGACTTGGTAAAAGCAGGACTAGGAACAACAGCTAAGTGCTGCTGGGACACAAATCTGCAGTGTGATATGCTGGGGGAAACCACAAAGCATCAGCAGGGCCTGGGACTGCAGAGCCAGAACCACCCTGTCCCAGTGCAGGGCAGGGCCAGGCCTGGAGAGCCCCGTGGTGTGATACTGAGAGCAGTTGTGGGCATCACAGCACCACAAAGGGACAGACAAACTGGCAGCCCTTAAGAGACAAGCCCCAAAACAGCACAGAGCTCTGGTCCATGCCTGGGACTCACAGGCTCTCCCATGATTCTGGTAACAAGCCAGAATAAAGGAGAATATGGACACAAAGAATCATGAGTGCGGGGGTAGGAGAGCTCGTGCCAGCTCCTGGCAGAGCGCAGGTCCTAGGGAGAGGAGCTGCCCAGGGTAGGCCAAGGGGCTCTAGGTAGAGGTGCAAGAGGAGGCAGCATGGTCTAGCCGAGCAGGGCCTGGTGTGGGATTCAGGAGACCAGGCTTCTAATCCTGGCTGTACCTGTGATGTGCTGTGTGACCTTGTGCTAGTCACTGGCCCTTTGACCTTCCCACCTTTGACCGTTTTCAGCATAAGCCAGAGACTGTCTCTCACTGCAGGTTTGTGCCATGCCTGGCACAATGGGGCCCTGATCTCAACCACGGTCTCTACATGCTACTGTCACACAATAAGGAGAAGAGTCGGAGTAATGGATGAGCCAAAGAAATGGGGGGAATGGGAGATAGTGATGGGTTGTGCATGGCCTCACCCTCAGGGGTATAGTTACAGAGGCAATGGGATCTGGTTATGGGCTAATGGGGCAGCTGAAGGGCTTTGTACCAATACGATGAAATAAAGAAAAGGGAAGCATAGGCTGAATAACAGGAAAATCTTCCTGACGGTGAGGTTAGATGACGGATAAGGCTAGGTTTTTGTCACAGATATTTTTAGTAAAATTCGGGGACAGGTCACAGGCAATAAACAAAAATTCACGGAAACCTGTGACCTGTCCCTGACTTTCGCTAAAATTGTCCCTGACAAAAGTGGTAGGTGGGTTCAGCACCCATTGCTGCTGGGGCTCCCGGATCCCCCACCGGCGCCGCTGCGTTGCGTGGGAGCTCTGGCATCCCTCTGCCCGTGGAGCTGGGCTGCTAAGAGGTCCCCTGCGGGGCATCTGGGAGCTGCAGGGTCCCTCAGCCACTGGCCACAGTTGGGCAGCTGCAGGATCCCCCAGGGAGTCCCCGCTGCCTGCCAACTGGGCAGCTGCAGGGGGGTCCCCCTGGCCTGCCATGGCTGGGCAGCTGTAAGATCTGCCGGCTGGCCACCATGGCTGGGCAGCTGCAGGGGGTCCCCGCCACACGTTGCGGCTGAGCAGCTGCTTAGAGTCCCCCACCCCTTGCAGTAGCTGGGCAGCTGTGGGGTGTCTCGCGCCCCCTGGCAGTTGGGCAATTGCAGAGTTTGCCAGCTGCGCAGCCAGCAAGCAGCAGGGACTCCTTGCAACTGCCCAGCCACAGTGGGCGGCAGGGACTCTCCACAGCTGCAGGGTCCACCGGCTCCCTTCCATGGCTGGGCAGCTGCAGGGTCCCCCCCACGAGGGTGGGGGCTGGGAGCTGCAGCCCTGGGGCAGAAAATGTCACGGAGGTCAATGGAAGTCATGGATTCCATGACTTCCGTAACTTCCATGACGTAGCCTTAACTATGGACTGTTCCCTCACTGAAGCAACTGGAAGCCCTGCTCCAGGAGTCATTTACCAGTAGGGATGTGTCTTCACTGGGAAGGGGCGGAGAGTAAATTCCAGCTTGGGCTGACATACAATAGCTAGCTCTGATTTTTGAAAAAATTGCATCGCTGCGGCAGCACAAGCAACAGGATGGGTCAGTTGCCGAGGTCATTCCTAGGGTCTCAGACGGGATTGCACTGAGGGAGTATACCTACACTGCAATGTAAGCCTAGGTGCACTGGAATGTGAATCAGCCCACCCTGGTTAGAGAATCCAAGGCTTACACGGGTTGTCAAGCCTAGGTTAAACATTTTCTAACCTGGGCTCTGGCATCCACACATTATATGTCTACACTACAGTGCTTTTACTCAGGCACAAGCCTAACCCTCCTTCCATCTACACACAAGTCACACTTAACCCAAGTCTCAGACCCAGGGTCCCAGCACTCCAAAGGGGTGGAGGGGTCGGAGGCCGAGTCAAGCTGGGACTCTATTGCTTTGGCACACTGGAACTGACTGATGCTGCTTATGACACTCAATATAGCAGCAGATGCCCCCTATATAAACTGACACTTCTGGAGCAGGGCCACAAGTACAGACTGCTGGGACCACATTCTCTTGCAGACCTGGGATGACCACAGTAGATCCAGAAATTCTCATGAAGAAAGCTACATTTCTGGGGCTTTGTGAGCTGCTTTCCCAGCCCCTCCAGTACAAAGACACACATGAGGGCAGCCATACTGGCCGAGAAGCAGGTTGCTATAACAGCCTGGAAGCTGGCCACACAGTTACAGGTCTGTTGCTAGTCAGTCTGGTGTTGGAAAGCTGACTGTAGGTAAAGAGGTGGAAGAGGTTTTGGAGGCAGTCAGGGTGCGGTTGACCCCAAGGTGGTGGGCATCAGACATATTCCTGAAGTAACTGCTGGCTTCACATAAGAACATAAGAACGGCCATAGTGGGTCAGACCAATGGTACATCCTCTCTTCTGAGTGGCTGGTGCTGGATGCTTCAGAGGGAATGAACAGAAGAGGACAGTGATCCATCCCCTGTCGTCCACTCCTAGCATCTGGCTGCCAGAGGCTAAGGGACACCCAGAGCATGGGGTTACAACCCTGACCATTTTAGCTAACAGCATTGATGGATTTTATCCTCCATGAACGTATCTAATCCTTTTTTAAACCCAGTTTTATATTTGGCCTTTACAACAGCCTCTAGTATCAGTTATTCTTATTCATTTTCTCCACACCATTCCTGATTTTATAGACCTCTATCATATCCCCCCTGTCGTCTCTTTTCCAAGATGAAAAGTCCAGTCTTATTCATCTGTCCTGGTATGGAAGCTGTTCCATCCCCTTAGTCATTTTTGTTGCCCATCTCTGTATCTTTTCCATTTTTAATATATCTTTTTTGAGATGGGGCAACCAGATCTTCATACGGTATTCAAGGTTTAGCTGTTCTATAGATTTATATAGTAGCATTATGACATTTTCTGTCTTATCATCTATCCCTTTCCTAATGGTTCCTAACACTGTTCGCTTTTTTTGACTGCTGCTGCACAATGAGCAGATGTTTTCAGAGAACTATTCACGGTGACTCCAAGATCTCTCTATTGAGTGGTAACCATGAATTTAGATCCCATCGCTTCATACGTATATTTGGGATTATGTTTTCCAATGTTCATTGATTTGCATTTATCAACACTGGATTTCATCTGCCATTATGTTGCTCTGTCACCCAGTTTTGTGAGACTCCCTTTGCCACTCCTCGCAGTCTGCTTTGGACCTAACTATCCTCTGTAATTTTGAATTGTCTGCAAATTTTGCCACCACACTGTTTACCCCTTTTTCCAGACTATTTATGAATGTGTTGAATAGCACCAATCCCAGTACAGATCACTGGCGGACACCACTCTTTATCTCTCTCAATTGTAAAAACTGATAATTTATTCCTACCCTTTTTTCCTGTCTTTTAACCAGTAATTAATCCATGAGAGAACCTTTCCTCTTATCCCATGACAGCTTACTTTGCTTAAGAGCCTATAGTGAGGGACCTTGTCAGAGACTTTCTGAAAGTCCAAGTACTCTACTATAACAGCTGGCTCTCCCTTGTCCACATGTTTGTTGACCACCTCAAATAATTCTAATAGCTTTGTGAGGCATGATTTCCTTTTATAAAAGTTGTGTTGACTCTTTCCCTACAAATCTTGTTCATCTACATGTCTGATAATTCTGTTCTTTACTAATGTTCCAACCAATTTGTCTGGTACTGAAGTTAGGCTTATTGGCCTGTAATTGCCAGGATTGCCTCTGAAGCCTTTTTTAAAAAATGGTGTCATGTTAGCTGTTCTCCAGTCATCAGGTGCAGAAGTTGATCTGAGTGATAGGTTACATACCACAGTTAATTGTTCTGCAATTTCATATCTGAGTTCCTTCAGAACTCGTGAGTGAATACTATCTGCTCCTGGTGACTTATTGCTGGTTCATTGTTTAATGTATCAGTTTGTTTTTTGAGAGAATGATGTTTCCAAACTGTACCGGGACTCCTGTGCCCATAGTTTGTCCTCTTCAAGGAGCTTGAGTCCATAAACCACACAAGGCACTGCTCCATTGCTATGCAGGTCCACATGTACCACAGAGGGTGATTTATGAATGTCAACATGGGCTGCAATGTGAAAGTTCATGATGCTGGGGTTTTTCACTGGTCAGGAGTCTTCATTTGTGGGCAGGTTGGGCCTAGTCCCACCAAATGACATTGTCCTAAATGGAGTTACGATTCCCACTGTAATTCTGGGAACCCCGCATGCCCCCTTTTGCCTTGACTTATGAAACCATACCCTGATCTTAGAGGCCCTGGCAAAAGACAGTGTCGTTACACTCTCAGCAGGTGTAGAAGGGTTGCTGAATGTGCTTTTGGCAGATTAAAATCCCATTGGCGATGTTTACAGACCCATTTGGATGCCAGTGTCATCCCAGTACTGTCCGCATCACAGTGGCTTGCTGTGCTCTTCACAATCTTTGTGAAACCAGGGCTGAGCAATTTCCCCCTGAATGGGCCTATGACAGCGAGGAGCAACTGAGTCAGAACACTCAGCCAGAAAATGCTCCTACCACAGCTGGACCCAGGGGACAGAAGTCAGGGATGCTCTGTGCTCCCACACTATGGACTTGCCTGGTCCAGTGGAAGAGGGAGAACAGTACCTTTATGGATGTGCTTAGGGAGTGGGGGGAGGGGAAAGCTGATTGCTTGGGGGGCATTCAGGGCTTGGGGATTGCCATGCAATATACTATGAATGACCTGACCGGTTATCAAGTGGGGCACAAGGGTGGTTGATTTGCAGTATGGATTGATGCAAGGCAGCGATGGAAGTGATTGCTATAGATGACCACGCCGAGGAATAGTGTTTCCATACTAATTCCCAGTTGTCCCTGTCACCTTTCTTATTTGAAATACATAATATGTGATGTCATGCCGTGACAGCAATAAACTTTCCTGACATAATAAAAAGCTTTATTTATAAACATGTATTAGAAAAGTACACCATTAAACCACTGCCTGCCACCTGGCCACCACTACCACTGCACACCAGCTGGAACAACAGTAACTCAACAAAAACAAAAGAAAAAGGAAGAAGAACATGAACACGTGCAAGCAGTGAGACCATCTGTCTGGCCCCACTGTTCTCCTTTCCCTTCCTTCCATGTTTGTGGCACTCTTTATGCCAGGAGAGGGGGTCAATAGGAAGGACTGCATGGGCCACAGTTGCCCTGCCCAGCCACAGAGGTGTCCAAGCTTTTCCGAGATGGCAGCTCAGACATACTACAGCCATGGTGCGGGCACAGCAGGAGCTGGTACTCTCACGGCCAGTAGTGACAGCAGCCACGCAAACTCCCTTAGCTACCATTCCTGTTCCAAGAACTGTGAAGCAAATACCTGCTCCCACATATCCTCAAGCTATGCAGCCAGCCTGAGCCTTTCCTCTTACCTGGGATGTCCCAGGTCTTGTATCCAGGCCTGGGAGTCCCCAGATAGCTGCCACATCCTGGCCTCCACCAATGTCTGCTGAAACCTTGTGGGCTGAGAAGCTAGAAGGACTATAGCCTCAGCCGAGGCCCCGCCCACAGGATCCCTGATTGGAGGATCACCCAGCTCCATCTGTTGGTCCAATGATGCTATGTAAGCCAGAAGGAGGGCAAAGTTGTTTGCGCAACAAGGGGATAGCCAATTGTGGCTATATTGGACCTTGCTTGTTCCTATCTCCTGCACCCGACCCTGTTCCTGCTCCACTCCTACCTATGCGCCTGCTCCCATGATTCATCCTTGCCTCTCCTCCAGTTCCTGCTCTTATTCCTCGCCTCCAATCACCAGTGACCAGTCCTGGCTCCGACCCCAGCCTCTGACTTGACTCAGTCTCTGGCTTGATCCTTGGCTCCAACATTTGCTATCTGACCTTGGCTCTGACCCTCTGTCTGATTCGATTCCTGGCTCTCACTCTGGCTTGACCCCTGGCTCTGGTAATCAGCAGTTGACTCTGATGCTGGCCCTCAGCTTTGTTCTCTGACCTGGATGCCAGCTCCAACCACTAGACTTGACTCCTTCTCTGACTACTAGGCTGGACTGCCTACATCTCCATCCACAATATTGCCTCTCAGCATGCCTTTCCTCTAGCCATAAGTCCCTCTGTCTTTGGCATTGGACCTGATTGTTGGCCTGTCCAGAACTTCAACCATAAGCTCATCATGAAAACGTTTCCTCTTGGAATGGTCCCTGAAGGTCAGTTGGTCCAGGCTTCTGCTGCCATGTGAGTGAGCTGTGGAGACATGGCAGCCTGTCAAGGTTGAGGGGCCTGGAACAGAACAAGACACAGAAGGTTATTATCTCCAATAGTTCAGTGCAGGAGCATAGAAAAAAATCCATGTGGAATTTCAAGGGCACAAAATGATACATTTTCAAACTGAACATCAGTATCTTGTGAGAAGGATGCTCAGAGCATGGAAGCTCCCTGGATACAGCTGGATTCATCACAGCGAAAGAAGTGCAGAGACAATGATACGTTACAAAAATCAAAGCTGCTCTTTATTTCCCCTCTGAAAATTGCAGAACTACTTGGGGTTGCAGGGAGGGTGCTATCAGTACCTGTGCTACAAAAGCACTGTCTGTCATTTCAGGCCTTCGACATTTTGGAGGACATAATTCTAGTGGTGCCCAATTGGAAAAGGGAGATGTTATTCCAAGAGGCAGGTGAGAAACCCATAGGGTGTGCAACCGAAGTATTCAAACATATGGTGACTGAACAGCACATCTATGAGTGGAGGGGTCTGTTCAGCTACTGAGTTGGCCATGGAAAATACGCCTTTCCCGGAAATGTGACTACCTCTCTGGAATTCCTGCTACAGGAGAAGTTTGCAGCTACCAGCACCTGGATCTGGTTAGAATTCATAAGAGAATCATCAGGCTGCTGTGTTAACTTCCACAGGGCTTAGCCTGTTATGGCTGCATGTGAACACAGAGGACTTCCCAGCCATCCTACCGAACCCCACCAATAACATAGCTGGACAAAATTTCAAACACCAGTTGTGTGTTGTAACCCATGGACTGTGTGGACTACACGTCACTGAAATGGACTAGATTTGTAAATGGAGCACATTTCCATTGCTGTTCTCTGTTTCCAGGTGGCTCATGATCCCAGTGACTGGTTACCCAGCAGCGTACTGACAGGCATGGCAATGGAAGGTGGTTATTTTTAGGAAACAGGAATGGCTGTAGAAATTTGCACCTTTCTGGTAAAATATGTCATTTCAAGACTTTTTTACTGTTTACATTTCCTGGTCACCATTTTGAATTCCGCGTAGTGGGGGCGACGGGACACCAAGATGCTGGCACACAATCTGCCAGTAGCAGATACGTGGTGCTAGCTGGGGCTTGCAATAAATTTTGCATTGGTTCCCAGAGTGGAAATCCTTCCCATTCCTGTAATAATAGACACTAACATAGAGCCAGAAACTTACCAGGCTCTGGGGTGGCTTCTGTCTGCTGTTCCATGGCTGGCTGTTCCTCGGGGTGGAGGCAGGGTTGGGGTAGGGTGTCCCTTAAACAGCTCCTCCGAGTATGGCCTCTGGATGTTCTGCTGCAGCAAAGTCTCCTCTGGAACCGGTTTCAGGAACAATCACTTTGCCTGCCTCTCTCTGCACCTGCTGTTGGCTCGCATCAGTCTCATGCTGGATTCTGGGGCTAGCAGGCACTATACGGGCTGGCCAGGTCATCATGCACCACTGCTGGCTCTGGGCTGGGCACAGTGCCCAGCAACCTCAGAAAACAGGCATGATGTTGGTGAGTTGCTCGAGGTGCAGTTCTGGTCCCTGGTTTGCCAGTATTTGCTGTGGAGCTACTTAATCTGCTCCACCCAATCCTGTAAATTTCCAGCCCTTCCAACTTCTCTGCTATTTGCTGATATGTGTGGTCATTCCTGGTGCTCTTTACTAAAGTCCATTGTGCTGCTGGCCTCACACCAGAGATCCGGCAAAATCTGGCTGTGCTCCCGTGACCACAAAGCAAGGCCCTCTGCAAAGGGCTTCTTCTGCTCCGTGTCTTCATGGCAAGCACAGAAGGTTCTCAAAGGCATGCTCGCAGTTCAGAGGTCAGAAACCAATGGAAGGGTTAAGTGCCGACCCGCCGAGCTACAACACAAGGAGTTATGTCTGTTTCCCTGGAGTTGACTGGCGCCTCTGGGGATCGAGAGGACAAAGGAAGCCGACCCATGGGAGCATGGGATGCTTTTGGTGGACATGGGAGGCTGCATCTAAACTGTAAAGCAATAGGGTTTGAGCCCTGGGGCCCAGTTTGACTCGAGCTCAAAGCCTCCTTCCCTGCAAGATCCTAGGCCCCTAGGTCCAAGCCTGAGTGACTTGTGTGTAGATAGAAGGGGGCTGAGCCTGGGCTTACATTGCAATGTAGATGTACCCAGGTGGTAGCATCTCCTTCTGCTTTTGCGGGCATGGCTACACTCTTTTTGGCACCTTTGCTCACTCAGAGCTAGTGCAGCATGTCTGCCCAACCTGGACGCTACACCTATGTACAGGTGCAGTGGTACAAAGTGGGTAAACTCTGTAGTCTCCTAAGGACAAGTGATTTACCATGTTCACCCTCATCTAGACTTCTGACCGTCCAGTTCCAGGGCAGATATGCCCTTCACTGGCCAAAAGCTAGAGGAACAGATTGAGTGTTCTGGCCTGGGAGGTGCATGGATGGGTGAGATGGGAAGTCGCTGTAGTGAGACTTCTACTGGGAACTTGCTTTTGATTATTTTGCAGCTGCCCAGCTGCTGAGTAATGTGCTGATCCCTTAACCTGGGATCTCTCGCCCTTGTACTGAATGAATGGCTATTTGTGAGGATTAGAAATTTGCTCTAGTCCTTTCCCACAGTGGGAGAACCAGGGAACCAGTGCTTTACACTGGGACAGGCGCTCGCACAGCCCTGGCCTCTTCTCCCTGAGTCTTCCTAGCTGAGTGACAGCTGTCATGTCCCCCAGATTTCTTTCAAGCAAAGTTTTGGGCTTTGCCAAGAGGTGCTGGCATAGCATTGCTGCTGCTCTGGAATTACAGTATCCTATACCCCCACCCCTTGTTCTCCAAATGAAACATGACACCCCACATGATCTTCCAGGCCGCTGGCTGCACCCTGCCCATCTAGGCCGGCTAGTTACAGTACAAACAGCCCATGTTTGCTCATGTGTTGGGGGCGTGTTGCAGTATTTGCACTGTATACAAGGAGGTAGCTTGTTATCTTGGAGAAGATTGTAGCAAAATGCCCTGAGTGAGTGAGTGTGTTGTAACAACACGGCCATCTCCTCCAAAGCCAGCCTGGTCTCCTGACTGCCAGCGTTGTGCTATGCACAGCTACTGTGCCAGTGACTGTTCCCCAATATCTTGCTGGCCTGCTGGCCCTGGATAGCCAGGCCTCTCCACATCCCTGCGAGGGTGACACATGAGCCTGCATGTAACATTCACACCAGCTCCAGCCAGTACAATTGTGTGGGCTGCTGCTTCCCTGCACCCAGGAGCCCGGCTGCTGTGGTAGCCTGCAGTTCTTGGCATTTCTGCCGTGGGAGAGCCACTGGCAAGATGGTGAATGACAATGCAGCTTGGCAGGGTGCCTCCAGCCTGGCTGATAACTTGGTCAAGTGGAGCTCCAGCTGCCAGGGACCGCCAGGGTGGTAGGGACCCAGCAGGCAGAGGACTTTCCCCGTCTCCTCTCTCTCTTTCCCTTTCTTGCTCATTCAGTTTCCCTCTGTCGGGGGAGAAAGGAGGTTTTACAGGGAAAGTCTGGTGGTCCCTTCTGGCCTATGACGCCATGACATCAAAGAGCACAGGCAGGGCAATCCCGAGAGCCAGGAGAGAGTGACCTCGCTAGCTGGGGCTCATAGGCCCCTCAAGATGCATAGTGTTCTGCATTTCTCATGGACAGCCCATAGACATGGGACAGACCTAACCATACCTGTGCTTTGGGGTCTCTGTGCAGATATTCATGTGAGTTTAGTGTTGCTGCGGTGTCTTGGATCAACAGCCCTGATGAACGGACGGGGCTGGGCCAACATGGGCAGTGGCAGATGCAGCTTCCTCCACACAGCCCTGGCCATAGAGCTGCTTCCTGATCTGGCTGTACCAACACTGGGGATGAGAGGGTGTTTCATTGTTTGTGACCTGCTCAGGCTCTGGCATCTCAGCTCAACAAGAAGGTTGTGATTATGGTGGTTGTAATATGGGCGCCTAGAAATGGGATCTGTGGATTGTCCACAATGTTCCAGGGCCAATGGGGAAGGGATCGCCGACTGGTGGCTGTGAAGGGTGAGAATGCGGAAGCTGGGGCGTTGGCAGGGAGAAGTGGGAAAGGATTGCCTTCTGGTATTGATCAAATAGGCGTTAACTCAAAACGCACTTGAGGGGGCATGTTTTCTGGGAGCAGAAGCTGCCCCCATTTCTCCAGCTCCCCTTGGGGATTTCAGCCTCACGTGCTACAGACTGAGCAGGGAGCAGCCACATCTCTCAGGCTTGTTTCCACAAACAAGGAAGTGGCAGCTATCCAGTGTTTATACACAACCAGGAGCAGGGACAGTGGGTTGGTGATGACTAAAGCTCTCGTGCTGGCAGGAGTCCTGCTGCAACAGGGAGCCCAAAGCAAGTGTTTACCTGCTGCTCAGTGACCAGGACTGGGGGAAATGTAACTTACTTCCCCAGGACCAAGTGCAAAGCTCCATTCCCTCATCATGCTGGGAGCACATATGCAATTTGTACATGCCTTGCGTTAAGCCTGGGGTCGCTGATCTGTGCAGAATCCCACCATGATCCTTGCACAGTTGTCGGTAGGGGCCCTAAAGGTCTTGGCCAAGCTTTTCCTTAGTGGGGGCTTAAAACTGAGCACTTATATCCCCATGGAGGTTCTGAAATATGGAGTCTGGCTCTCAGAGACACTGAGATCTTTGCATCTCCCATTGCCAGATTGGGAGCAGTGAACACTCAGCAGACTTTATGGAGGTGCTGTATGTCTTTGCCTGACGTTAGCCTACGTCTTGCCCAAAGTATTTAGCTCTATGGGCCAAACCTTTGGTGCCTGATTGCATAGTGAGGGCCACGATCTGGCCTCTTTGCAGGCATATTGACCACATGTGGGAGCACAAATGTAGTGGGGGTGGGAAGAGGGGTCCATGTACATATAGGCACCTACGCAGCCAGGTAGCTCCACAGATCCCTTCATAGCTGAACATCCCAGAGGTAAAGCCAGACATATGTGGGATGCTACGTGCCTAAAGCTCAGCCCCGCAGTGTAACATTAATACAGAGGTTGCACTGGCCCCTGGCATGTTCCTGCCCAAAGCTGGTTGAGGTCATTGTTCAGTTGAGAAATTCTCCCAGCACCCCATTCCCTCCGAAAGCTGCTCTGAGTATGCTCTGCACATCCCATCTGATAGCCCAGCTCCTGGGGTGGGCCCAAGCAGCACTTGGTGCTGTTTTACAAGGCTGGGGCTCTCTGCCCGGCTCCAGGCATAAACGCAGAGGAACCTCTGGGTCATTCAACTTTGCTCCAGCTGCCCAGGGCTGCTAAGGGCCATTCCAGCAGCCAGGCATTGCTAGAGCACCAGGCCCTGACTCCTTCCCCCAAACATGCCCCTGCAGACATGCTGTGGGCCACAAGGGATGTAGTACAGGATCCAGTACAGCAGCCCTGCGCTACCCACCGAGCTTCCCAGACCAGATGACTCCTTAGAGTTGTCTCCAGAGTGGCACCAAGCAGCCAGCCCACGGGCCAGGATCTGTCTGTCTCTGCCAGCTGTTCACTGTTCTCCAGTTCACCTGAACTCTAAGTATCACTATTATTAGGTCTGCTGTAGCAGCCCCCAGATCTAGGCACCTTGCAAACACAGCAGTCAGCACAGTCCTTGCCCTGACGAGTTTACAGTCTGACCCCCCAACCCAGCTGAAGGGTGGTGGGGTGGACAGCACTGCAGCAGGCAGGCAAAGGGATCAGGGTGGAGGCAGGAACTCGGCTAGTTAGTTTCATGGGGGTTTTGAAGATTAGGTCAGATGTGAGCATGGAGAGAGAGGCCTGTTTCTGATCTCAGCCTTGGGGTCCCTCTTTCCAAGACGGACAAGGCTGCTAGATCACAGATTCCTGAGCTCTTTGGGTAACTGGGCCAGATCCCAATTGTGCTTCTAACCCATTGTGGAATGTGGACAGTGTTTAATTTGTGCCAGGGCTTGGCAGAATGGCAGTTGTGTAGGAGCAGTCTACCAGGCAGGAGTTAACAATGCTAGGCACAGATCCATGGAATATCAGCACTGATGTGCATGCCAGGTGTAGGGACTCATCGCTATTTCACAATGCCCTGAAAGCCACTGTCCTGCTTTGTCACAATAGCAAAGGCCGACATGCCCCAAGTTGCACCAGCAGGATCTAGTGCATGCTGACCTCCTGGTGTTTACCATGCACAGCTCTGCTCACATGTCTGGCATTGCCGCCTGAGCTTTAGTAGCTGATGTAGCATTTCATAATGCTGCTCAGGTGTTTGCATCAGCATTCACTAGCGAAGAGCAAGGAGGGGTTCAGCACGCTCGTACCCATGAATTGACAGCTCTGCATCCTGGCAAGCCTCTGGCTTCCTCCATGGTTCCATTTTCGTTTGCTCGGAGATATGCCTTCTCCAGTTACTGCTGCTGCCCTGAGCAGTCCCTGGAGATCAGGCATCTTCTCTGGGTGCTTCTGGGAAGCTGCTGGGCTTAATCAGTGTGAAATGTGATCCTGGAATGGCCACTTTGGCATTGTCAGCAACAGAGCTTAATTTGTGCCAGGGCTTGCCAAGGCTGAGCCCCGGCACCTCTGGGCTTGCCAGGTCAGTTATGAAAATTAAAAAATTCCTTGAGCCCCAGCCACTCTTTCCTTACAAATTAAGTACCGGTCAGCAGTAAATCCTTGCTGGACTAGGACTGAAGTCTGTGCAACGCAGATAGCTTTGGACCTGTTGTCATTTTGTTTTCTCTGCGTTGCACCTTTAAATGCCAAGAGTTTGCCTGGCCCCTGGAGCAGCAGCCACTTTCTTAGGCACACCTGATGCAGCATGTCACAGAGGAGTCACACAATGGGCTTTCTCGGGGAGCTTGGGCGTTTGGTCGATTTTCCTTAATTTCAAATAAAAGCCATTCATAGAGGAAGTGAACACTTGTGCATTGTGCATGGAAAACACTCTCCCTGCCTTTCACAAAATAAACTGGGGGGGGGGGTGGGGGAGGGTTTTCAGCTAGATGACTCAGGGGACGGGTATGAGGATATGGAGCCTTTCAGCTCTTGAATCCGTCTCAGGATGGTAGCGACTGGAAAGCATTAGCAGGTGAGGGGGTGGCCTGTGTGAAATGGGTTGCGGGTTTCATGCCAGTTCATGCCATGGAGCTGCCCACATCACACAAATAACTATCACATAGCACATATTTGGAGGGTCTCTAGGTGTGGGTGACAGCGATGCCAGATAAAAATGGGGAGGGGGCAACCGGAGCACTGCAGAGTACTCCAGCACCCCATTGGGGTCCCAATCATCCCCTTCACACACACCGCATGGTCCACTGGCCTGGATTCCCTTTGTCCGAGTCGGGAATTGCCCTAGCTGCTCTATGGCCTCTGGCTGAGTTTGAAGATGGGGGGCAGAGCAGGGTGTCCTCTGTGGGGAGCTGTGCTTTGGTCTCCCCTGGGGGGGTTAAAAATCCAGCTGGGGGGGTCACAAAGGCGGGGTCTATGTGTACCGACTGGGGAGCATAGGAAGAGGGAGGAGACGGTAAAGCTGCTGCTTAGTGCCTGTGTCTCTGGTGTGTGACACTGGTGATGGGTTTTGGATGGTGAACTCCCTGCCGCGGACACGGAACATTAGAGGACAATAGACAAATGAACAACAATGCCAGCAGAGAGCCAGGCACCGGCCAGGTTCTCAGCACTGGAGGGACTAAGGGCCGAAAGCGGATGGCACTGCTGCCCATAGGTCATAGTTTGGGCTCCACAGGGTGGCAGGAAATGGATTTCAAACAGGTCCCTGATACTGGGGCTCCAGCAGGCTGCCTGTCCTCTGCTGTGACCTCTCCTCCAGCTGCGGCTAGCCGCTCAGAGAGTCCCAGCCCTGCACTGCAGAATGCCAGCCATGCACCCAGTAGGTGATGTGGACTAGCAAAGGGACTGGAAGGAAGGAAAGAAGGAAGGGGAAGAGGTAAGAGAAGAGAGACAAAAGAAGTTGTTGGGGGGGCTATATTAGAAGTTTCATTCCCAACAGGGTTCAGTTCAAGGGGTTTGGGGTAATTGGAGATGTCTGCTGAGCCTGACTCCTTCAGGGTCCTAACCTCTCCCCCCTTGGGAAAGGCTCCCCTGTCAGGCTGTCAACGCCTTGATCCCCCCACCTCAGACTGCAGCACGTCCGGAGCAGGTACGATTGCCAGTACGGTACAAAGGTAAACAAGTGTTTTTCATGCAGCATGGGGCGGCAGGAGCAAGCCGGGGCTGGTGCTTCCAAAGCTGGCCTCCTTATTTTGATAACGCTGTTTGGGGCTGGGCTCCCAGGTGTTGGGCTGTGTCCGGCCTAAACAGGCTCAGGGCTTTTATAAAGGTAAAATGCCTAGGATTACCTGAGTTACTGCCCAGCCTGGGGCGTGGAGGGAGGACGCTGGCAAGGGAGTTGTCCAGGGACGGTCAGTGGCATTTGAGGCAGCAGGGACCTGACAAAATGAAAGTGCAGGTGAATGAGGATGTTCTCGCTTACATGGAGGCAGATGCTGTTCCAGAGACTCAGGGCAGCACCAACCCGGCAGGCCCAGATGGGCCCCAGAGCAGAAACTCCGTGGTTATCTGCCAGGCAGTTGGCCGAAGCATCTTCACCTCCAGCGTCTCCTCAGCTGCTGGGCGAGTTGGCTTCCTGCTGCAGAAGGAGGAGGGAAAGGAAGCAAGCTGCCCAGTGCTGTTCATACAGCTCAATGAGCTGTTCAGCACCCCTGACGGCCTGCTGTGGAAGCAAACAGCCAGGTAAGCACTCAGGTGCAAGAGCTAGCCCAGAGAGAAGCGCATCGGAGACCACAGGGTGGTCTGCCCCTTTAAGGGCACGAGGCCAGGCTGCCCTGTCCATTAATCATGGTGGCTGAGGGAGAGTGGTAGCCTCAGGCTGTCAGGGAGGAAGAGGCAGCAGCAGGAGGAGGAGAAAGGTCTTCAGTGGGAGGGAGGCAGTGGAAACCTGCTGTAGAAGAGGCCTTCAGGGAGGCAACGCGCAGGGAAAGAGCAAGAGACCTGCAGGAGGCCGTGGAGCAGGAGGGAATGAGAGAAGTGAAGGGAGCTGTAGCCCAGGGCAGGCTGAGGAACCATGTTGGTGCCTTGCCTATGTTGGGAAATAAAGCTGCCTGGAAAGAGACTCTGGCTGTGGGCGTGTGTCCTTCATTGGTTGGGGACAGGCCAGCACTTTGCAGACCACCAGTCCAATATAGGAATATACAGCTTGGCAAAGCAGAGCAATGCCCCAGGAAGTCTAGTCTGCTGCTGCTGCTGGAGATCAGTGCAGAGGGTTACAGACAAAGATCTAAAATAGCTGTGATACTCCTAGTGGTGAAATACTATCTCACTGCCGGGAGGGGAGAATTCTTCCTGGCCCCAGCTGGAAATATGCTTCTACCCCAACACATGAGGATTACTCCTGGGTATCCTAGCTTGAAATCAGAGATGTTAGATTCCATCTAGTCCATTGTCTGAGGACCATTGTGCAGGTTGTTCCTCACAGGGCCTCCATCACACAGTTTCAAATGACTCAGTCAACATGCAGTTACTTGAAACTGAAAAGGCCACTTGTCCCAGCCACGTTGAGAGGCAGCAATTCCGGAGTCTGTACATTGTCGAGCAATGTATGCCTTCTCTTTCCCTTTCTGCTTCACTTTATATTTGTTGCCTTTCAAATCCATTGAGCAACCTTTGTCTGTGTGGTTTGGGTCATTCTCCGGGTCCCAGTTCAAAAGCCACTGATGGGATTATTGCTGGTGTGTCACATGCAAGCTAAGCCTGAAGCCCACTGGCACGAGTGTTTTCCGTGGTGACGCAAAAAATGCCAAGTGAGTGAATAACACTGAGGGTGGTGCGATCAGCTATTGTTCAGGGGTGGCGGTAGCCAAGGAAAAAGTAAATATCCCACAGAACAAAACACACAGGACCCATATAATGAGCTGCAAAGGGCACAGTTCCTTTTTTTGCTGTTGTTAGGGGGAGATGGCTCATTTAAACAAATGGGTCTGACAGACACTTTACTACCAACTAGGCTGTCACTGCACATACCCGTGTCTGTCATCCCTCGCTGGAACAATGCAAGGGTCAAGTGCTAGGACAGCTCCTGAAAAGGGCAGTTTCGCCATCAGACTGACAGGCCAGGAAGAGGAGTTTAGTGGCAGCATGTTGTGCGGATTGAAAGGAGTGATGCGTGGGAAACCAGCCGGAAGGATGCCGCAGTGAGGATGGGAGGAGAGATCTGGCTTTGATGCTGAGGAGGAAGAAGTGGCAGGATTTGGAAATGGCCCTGATGAGTGGGGCGAGGAAAGGAAGGAGTTGCAAATAGCAGTGAGATTGTGGACCAGAGTGATGGGGAGGTGTGGGGGTGTGAGACTGGCAGGGACAGAGAAGGAAGGAAGGAGTGTGTTTGGGAGGGAGGGAAGGGAAGGAGCTCAGTTCAGGTGATGACCAGACATGCAGGAGGAGATGTCAGAGCCACAGGCTGAGGTGGGTGGAAGGAAGGAGACAGTTTAGTGGCAGAGGGACAGATCTGCAAGTCATCAGTGCAGAGATAACTGAACTCCTGGATTGTCATCAGCATGGATCCCTTAACTTCCAGGGACCAAGTTCAGAGGGGATCTGTGAGTATCTGGGGGATGTCTGAGGGAGTCCAGAAGGAGGCTGAACTGAAGTCATGTACTTATTGAAGGGGTGGGGGAACGGGTACGCTGCCCCATCGGAGACTCATCTCTGAATCTGGGCCTTAGTCTGGTAAGCTTGGACCAGTGCCCAAGAGTGGGGGGGGGTTTTGTCATTTTCCTGAGGGTACAAAACTGCTGCTGCTGGGCTGATCCTCCTCAGTGCCTGAAGCCTGGAAACACGTGGCTCAGGACGTTATAGGGCTGCAGGTTTTTCTACAATTCTAAAACCAACAAAAGAATCCCCAAAGCCTGGCAGATGCTGCCGCGCTCATCTGGAGAAGTTCACCTTATACTGAGTCCCGGACTGGAACAGGCTCTCAGAACAGCTCGGGGCTTTCCTCTGCTGGATACACCGTCTCCAGGGCCCCCTGCACTGTGCATTAAGGGAGGTCAGGGCCTGTGACTTCAGGGGAATGACTTGGCACTGTTCCCTCTGCAGATCACTGTCATGCTGTTCCTCATTTTGCAGCCTAAGCCGGCATTTGTCAGAGCAGCTTTCCAGATTGCCTTAATACAAAGAAGCCTCTGTGTGCTGTCGGAGTTTGAATGTTTGGAATCTGGCAGCATGTGTGGGCATTGCATGGCGTTCCCAGCAGGAATGCTGGGACTCCCCCAAAGGGCACTTAGAGGGCACTGTGCTGTCCTGTCCTGCTGAAGAAGAGACAGATAATACCTGTGTTACAAGAGAAAAGCTAAGTTCAGAGCTGTGGAGAGGTGCCTGGCTAAGAGACCTGGAGCCAGCTCTGCTCTCTCTACAGTACAAGCAGCGTCTCCACTCTGACCTGGAGGCACTTCCCTTTGGTATGAGGCTAGTTCAGTGGCCCATGGCCCACGCCAGTCCTTGGCTTATCTCCTGAGGCTCTGCCATTATCAGAACTCCCAAGCCATCCCGCCCCAGGAAAGACCTGTGTGTGACTCAGCCTCTGATGACTTGGTGCCCTGCCCCTCCATGCTGGCCTTTCAGGGCTCTGATGGCTGCTTCAATGGTCTTGCAGAATAATCTCTTGGTCATTTCCCACGTGTGAGTTGTTGTGAATGGAACCCCGTAGCTGACAGCTCTTCTTCTTGCACCCTACCCCGACAGAGCCACGCGCTTCCACTCTGGGAATCCCGCTGTGCTCATGTGCAGACGCGTCTGGCTCAGCCCTGGGCATTTCTATCCCTTCGAACCCAGGGCAGCTCCACTGACGGCCTTCTGGCTTCTCTTTTCACAGGTGGATTAAGTTTGAGGAGAAGGTGGAAGATGGAGGAGAGCGATGGAGCAAACCTCACATCACAGCCCTTTCCTTACACAGTCTATTCGAGCTAAGGACATGCATCAAGAAAGGGACGGTCCTGCTGGATTTAGATGCCCACAGTTTGAAGCAAATAGTGGGTAGGTGGATAATGTGGGAAGGTCACCTCCCTGGGCCATACCCATCCCTGGCCACAGGTTGGGCTCCTGGGAGCACCTTTAATGAAAGCACTGACACCTGCTAGCAAGGTTGCATCCCTGGCTTCTTTGGATTTGCACTGCAGCAGCACTGGAGATCAGAGCCCCATTGCACATTGTAAGGAACAGGCCCTGCTCCAAAGAGCGTTCCATTTCAGTAGGCAGGCCAGGCCAAGCATTGAGGATTATTGTCCAGAGGGGGAGCTGCCTGACACCACTGTGCTCGCCAGCCCCCAGTGCAGACCCCGCTATGGCGATGGAAGACTGCTTCCTGCAACGTAGCTACCATGCTTCAAGGTGATGACATCTCTGCAATCGACAGAAAACCCCTTCTGTCAGCATGAGCTGTGCCTGTGCTTGGGGACTGTGCAGGTGACATCGCTGTTGCTAGTCCAGGCTCCAGAGCGTAGACGCAGCCCTGCTTGTGGCTGAAGCTAGCAATGCTTTGATGCTTTGTTTTGTGTTCAAGAGAAGGTGATTGCCACACAGATCGATGCTCACGCCCTGAGGCCGGAGGTGAGAAAGAAGCTCATGTCTGTGCTGCTCTGCACCCCCCAGCACCACACCACCAAGTCCCAGCTGAGGAGAGTGGCTGAGCTCGGTGCAGCCTGCTGCAGGGGTGAGTGTTTTCTGGGCTATCACCCTCGCTTTCCCTTTTCCCTGTGTAGCTAGATCACACGGTCCCTAGCACCAGGCTGCAACAGGACAGGACCCTGGGCTTGTAAAACACCTGGCTTAATATCGTCCAGCATGAATCTTCTGAAAACGGAAGAGGAGAGATGCAGGGAGCACCTCTCTGCCTGAGGACGGCTGCCAAACAGCAACTCCCAGGGACTTGTTCGAGACTGTCTGAGGATGTCACAAATCCATAGCACAACCTAGCACAAGCCAGACTGCCTAGCTGGCAGCCTTCTCATTGGGAGGTTCAGGCCTGGAAGAGCATGGAAGTTGAAGGTCAGGCCAAGGCATTTGCAGAGCCAAGGAAGGGCCCACGGTGGAAAAGCCAGGGAGGGGATGCAGAGCTAGGTGGTGTTTCTAGGCCTGGAATAGCAGATGGGGAGGTGCATTAGCAGAGCCTGGTAGGGGCCCAGAACTAGCATGAGGGGTTGGGGTACTGTGGAGCTGAGTTTCTAGGA
Organism: Gopherus evgoodei; assembly: GCF_007399415.2. Taxonomy (NCBI): domain Eukaryota; kingdom Metazoa; phylum Chordata; order Testudines; family Testudinidae; genus Gopherus; species Gopherus evgoodei. Next base: position 37,508,335 of record NC_044329.1, read on the forward strand.
ATAGAATAGCAGGGGGTGAGTGTGCAAAAGCAGAGCTGAATGGGGGGGCCAGGTCAGCAGTTCCCAGGGGGTACAACAGGTCAGGATTCAGGTCCATTGGCAGATCCACAAAAGGCTCCGGTACCCAGCTCTTCCTGGCCAGTGTCTGAACAAAGCAGGTGCTATACTCCTCGTCTTTATGAGCAATAAGTGCATTTGCTGATTGAAAAGTAAATGTCAACGTCTGTGGATTTCCTCCTGCTAGAGAGCACTTACAGGAGCAATTCTAACCAATGGGCACATGCTGGCTTTGATGTTAAAGTCACGCAAAGCAGCATTATAGGTCCCTCCGCAGCTCCTGATTTTAGTGTGTCTCTCTTTGCATTGCAGACAAAGCTCGAAACCGGTCCAGATCCAGGAGCTGAGATTTCAGATTACCTCGAGGAGCAGGTATGGCAGGCAGCTCTGGGCAGAGAACACAGGGTCGTTAGTAGAGCTGGATGGAAAATTATGATTTTTTGGTGAAAACTGCAAGCTGAAATATGTTGCTTTGGAGGTGATGCCACAGGGCCTCAGAGGAGTTGTGGTTTGGATGCATAATGATTCCCTTCTCCCCTGAAATAGTTCAGCCTTCAGGACTCAGTCAGACACCTTCCACCAGCACTGAATGTCCTTGAAATAGACTTTGGCCGCTGAATAGCAATCTGGGACTGATGCATGCTCGGCCCGTCCTGGACTGAGGCTCTGTTTCATTTCAGCTAAAAAACCAATTCCAGAAGAAGATCCCAGCCGAGGCTGAAGTGTCCAACATTCTTGTGGGTGAAGTGGACTTCCTGGAGAAGCCATTTATTGCCTTCATCCGACTGCAGGAGGCCGTGGGACTCGGGGCCTTGACAGAGGTTGCATTCCCCAGCAGGTAACCATCACCAGAGATCACTGCACTGAAGCCTCTTCTTCCTTTTCCTGTCTCATCAATTCCTTCCAGCATCACTAGTCATATCTGTGGTTGGGAGCACAGAGTGAGGCTGAGGGTTGGTGATATGGAATGAGACTTTGCTAACTAAGTGCTTAGGAGTTCCCCAGAAAACCCATGCATCAAGCCTCCCCTGAATTTCCCAGGGACAGAGCTCCCTGCAGATGCTCCTACCAGCTCAGAGATGCTCAGAGAGCAGCAGGTGCTGATCTGTTAGGTATAACTTAGTACGAGATACATTGGTGGGTTCTCAGAATTCTTCGGTGCTGACTTGTTTCCCTGCCTGGGACCATGCAGGCACTGGGTCTGTGGTCCTGAGAAATGACTAACTCAGGGAGACCTGGGCATAAGTGCTTAGTGGCATTTCTGCCATCATAGTGCCTGCCCCCTGCCAATCCAAGAAAATAAAATCAAAGCAAAGCAAACGCCCCTTCATCCCAATTCTCTGTGTCCATCTCACTGCGAATGACTAGTCCGAATGAAGGATCTGCCTGTGGGCAGCTGCTCTGGTGTCAGTGTCACACACTCATACTCCACTGTGGGGCTGCTAAGCATCAGCAGCTCCAGGAGCTCCATAGACAATGCCATAGCACATGGACAAGATTGGGACACTCTTCCGATGATAATCAGATATTTGCTGTTCAGATGAGCTGCGAGCCCCACCTACAATGCTGACCCAGAACTGCTGGGAGCGCCTATCAGCCTGCATTTTGTCACAGTGTAGAGAACAGTTCTCCACTTGTCCTTGGGAAGTGGGCTAGTGGAGACCTGGCGGGGCTTCTTCATCTCTGCTGGGCAAAGCCCTGGACTGTAGACAGTGGGGAATAACCCTGCACTGGCCCTCAAGGGGATGGACCAGCTTGGTTCTGATGGGGGTTCCCCAGTATGAATCTAAGACTCTACGTCTCAGACTGCACTTGTCAGCTGGTCTCTGGGCTGTGGCAGGAGACACCATGGAGAGGACTCCTGGGAAGCTGGCTGGCGGCACCGCGGGAGCTGGGAATGGGCAGACCCTGATTTCCCAGAATTTCTGCTGCTTTATCACAGCTGAGCCCCACACTGCAGGGGCTTTGACACCAGCACATGACAAGCCAACCTGCTGCCTGGACTCTGGGATCTCTCAGCCATCTATGTGCTCTCCCAGGACAGACACTTGCTCTGTCCCACCTCCCAACTGCTGTGATGGAGAGCCTGACTGCATACAGTCAGCAGAGGGGCCCTGCCTGCTAAAAGGGGATGTGGGATGCAGGATGTGCCAGGTGGGGGATCTCGGCACGGAGACAGTATGGGGACGGGTGCAGTGTAAACGCCTAGATGAAGAGACCAATCTAGTGACAACCCACCACACTCAACAGCGTCGAATCTCGGTGCATCACTCTAGGGTGTCTTTACCTCGCACCTGCTGAGCGTGATTTGCAAAAGCCCGCAGCGCTGCAAGTCAACAGCCAGCTGCTGCCAGCAACTTCACCAGGAGTTTTATCATTAAGTGACTGAGATGGGGGGCGGGGCATGTTTGAAAGTCCTACTGACTGGTCATGGTAAGACTGAGGCAAAAGGCAACACTTTTACCCCAATCTCTCCAAGCCTTCCGATACCAGCTGTACCCACAGCCCTCTCTGTCCCTGGATGCCTGACCTCTTTCAGCCAATTCAGAGAGGGGTGTGGTTTGGGTCATTCTCCAGGTCCCAGTTTCGAAAAGCCACTGATGGGATTATGCTGGTGTGTCACATGCAAGCTAAGCCTGAAGCCCACTGGCACGAGTGTTTTTGTGGTGACGCAAAAAATGCCAAGTGAGTGAATAACACCTGAGGGTGGTGCGATCAGTTATTGCACCACTAGGAGTATCATAGCTATTTTAGATCTTTGTCTGTAACCCTCTGCACTGATCTTCAGCAGCAGCAGCAGACTAGACTTCCTGGGGCATTGCTCTGCTTTGCCAAGCTGTATATTCCTATATTGGACTGGTGGTCTGCAAAGTGCTGGCCTGTCCTCAGCCAATGAAGGACATGCTGGGCCCTGGCCTAGGAGAGCTCACTCCAGAAGTGGGGGCATTTCTCACTGTTTCTGTGCTCTCCCTAGGTTTCTTTTTATCCTCCTGGGCCCCAGAGCCAAAGTGAAAGCCTATCATGAGATTGGAAGGGCCGTGGCCACGGTACTGACGGATGAGGTGAGCCCATGTGTCGGGAGACGGTGCTGTGGGGAGAAATCTAGCAGCTGCAGGGAGTATCAATATTAGACGTTGGCACTATCTCTGGGGAAAGCTGGGGGGGCGGTCTTCACAGGCGAAGCCAATGGGAGCTTGTTCTCACCCCACTGCCAACCTTCTGATCCTCTTCTGTAGGTCCCAAGCTGGAAGGATGGAGAAGTGGGTCAGCACTGGATCAGCCCACTGTTCTCCTTCGCCCTTCCCACAAGATCAATGGCGATGATATTAAGGCTGTGCTTTTCAGAGCCTAAGGGAGTTAGGCGTTTGAATCGCAGGGAATGCAATGGAGCTGGGCATGGAACTCACCCAGGTTCCTTGGAAGCCCCATTTGAAAATCCCAGTGCAGGGAGGCTGGCTTAGCACAGAGGGCACATAGGGTGGGAAGGGTCCTTACCCATCTAGCATCAGCAGAAACCTGTAATCAGTCCTAGCAGCTCCCTGTGCCGGGCTGGAGCGTTTAGCGTTCATCTCAGCCAGTGGTCGTGCACAGGGATTCACTGGATAATGTAATTGCGTTTCCCTCCAGCTTTTCCAGCGAGTTGCCTGTCAGGCTCAGGACAGAGAAGACCTCATTGCAGGGATTGATGAATTTCTGGATGAGCTGACTGTGCTGCCTCCAGGCAAATGGGACCCAACCACCCGAATCCCTCCGCCAAAGTGCCTGCCCTCTCCTCACAAGAGGTACCAGAGGGGAAGAATGCAGCAGCCTTCTGGGGCTCTTTTACTAAAGAGCAGAGCAGGGCCTGAGACACAAAGCTGAGCTCTGACTCTGAAATTCCCCCTCGTGCCCCTGGTGCAGGGCATTCAGATTCAGCCCCAGCTCTGCCACGTTTAGGAGCAGCAGCAATCAGAGACCAGGAGTTTCACACTGACAGTGTAGTGTCCCGCAGCTGCCTGCCCACTGCCATAGCCTTTCCCTGCCCCAGGGAGCTGTCAGTGCCTTTTCCCACTGCAGTGAAAGGCTCTAGCATAGGGTAAAAGCCATGGCAGGGAGAGTCATTGGGGAAAAGCTTCGGCAGCTCGCTGCTGCTGAGCTGTTCCCCGCTGCGTCCCCATGCCAGAGCCTTTCACTGACCCACGTAACTGTACACCACTGTGTGGATGCAGCTACTGCAGTGTGTAGCTACACATGCCCTACATGCTGCTGCATGTGGTGTGCAGCATAGATGTAACCTTAGCTGCCCCAAGGGATCCAAGGTGACAGGGCTGACAAGGGAGAAAACTGACTGAAGGACAGTCCAGAGAGTGGATGTGAGGGCTGGCAGCCTCAGGGGGCTCTGCCTGAGCCATCTGTTGGGGTGTATGTCCACCCTTTGCCAATGCAGTCCTCGCCATTGGGGCATGCTCTGGTAGCCTCAGACAGCAGCAATGGCTCTAAGTGCCTTTGTCCATCCAAAGTGGAGCAGGAATTATGGCCCTCACAAGTGGCCTGCCCTTTGTCACTTGCACGTGTGATTCCTCTAATGCACTCTCCATGGGGCTAACCTTCACCTTGTGCAGGTGAACACACCTTCCAGGTGGGGCAGGTCACTAGCAGCACATGGCACTGATACGCCATGTTCTGCATTGGCTTATGTGTCAGGCAGAGCTCCCAGGGTGACTAACACAGGTCACCCAGACTGAGTCAATTGAGGTCAGTTCACCATCTTTCCAGCCCTGAATGGGGTGGGACCCAGTTAACTGAGGTGCCCCCTCCCCCCCCCACACCCCCATCCCCATGGTTAAGCTCTGTAGGGTTCTCTCGCAGCCCAGTGGAGTGGCAGGGTGTTCTCAGCGGGAAAGGCTCTCTGCATCGCTGCAAATTATTCCAATCGTGGTTTAAAACTTAAGTGCTCTGCATGGCCACACCTGGCCTCTAGACTCTTCACTCCATTCAATGATAAAACTAGTGTCCCGCTACTACCTCCCATTTTCTGTATATTTCCTCCCCCAGTGTATCTGGACCGCTGAAATGCAGCTTCCTCTAGGGATGGAAGTGGCAGCATCTGCTGTACTGAGACTCCAGAGAGCAGTGGGTTGAGATTTCAATACCAAAAATTGCCTGAGGAACTAGGCTGGGTTCATTAGGAGGATGGTTCTGGGCTGACACCCGCCCCACTTGAATTTCTCTTGTCTCAGGATCTCCATGCACCTCCGGGAATGGAAATCTCACTGCAACGGGAACGTGTCTGCAGCTGACGACAGACATATCCATGGGCACCAGCCTGTCAGCGAGGAGTTGCAGAGAACAGGAAGGTAAGTACCCGCCTGGAGAGGCTACTGACATTTGCCTTAAAGAAAGCCAGCTAGAGTCAGCCCTGGCATAAGTAGGTGCAGTTCTCCTGAGTCAGTGGACTGGTGCCCGCTTACACCAGGGCTCAGTTTGGCCTGGAGCTAGGGGCCCCATAGTTAGTGCTCTGCGCTGGCACACAGTAGACACAGGTTTATTCCTGGGCCTGGTTTCTCACTGCCAGATTGATAGCCACTGAGGGCTCTGGAGAACCGCAGGAGACAACTGAGTTGGGTTTCTGGCCCTGATCTCTTGTTTTCCAGACCCTGGGGTGGAGTTTCTCCTAGCAGCACATCAGAGACCCAGATTACATTCCTATCCAGTGTCTCAACTTGGGGCTGCTCCAGACAGGCAAATAAAAGACCAGAGTTAAGTTCCTGGGGATATTCAGAGATATGAAGCCAGGTATCTCCTGACTTCATTTCAGTAAACGAGTCTCTAAGTTCTGTAGGGCAGGGGCCAACCTCACATTCATACAGTGTCTCGCAAAATGGTGCCTGGTTCTGACGGGTTTCTTGAAGAGCAACTTGGTTACAAATAAGAAAGAAATAGCACAGACAGGGTTTGCCAAGATTTTCTTGTAGTCCCCAAGGTAAATATTGACCACTGGTTTAGAGATAGGCCTGAACCAAACCCCTGGTTGCCAATTTCTGTCTCCAACCTTAAGATCTGGTGCGCACCAGAACTGGTGCAAATTGAAACAGTCTTGGAACTTGGGCATTTCAAAATCTGGACCTGAATCTGAATCTCCCAGATTCCAGGGTGTTGGGGGCTGGGACCCGTGTTCACATCTGCCTGGTACAGCTGCAGACTCTGACTTGACCCTGGGACTCAGCGGGGCTTGGGCTTAAGCCCATCTCTGACATTTCTCTCTGGTCAATACATGAAAAGGAGTCATTATCTGCTTTCAATAGGCCCTCAAGTGGGCCAGCCACTAGGGGCATGGTAGCATTGGGTTTGGTAGCTTCCTTGAACCTGTTGTTCCGGAGAGAAAATAGCTCTGTTCTAGGATTCTTCCTGCAGAGCTCTCTCAGGCCAGCCTTGGCTAAGCAGGGGATCTTGCTCGTACAGTATAGAGTGATTGGTGTGGAGGATTCCTGCTCTCTGTCGTGAATCTCCTTGGTTTCCATGTTGGGCTGCAGGTATTTGGAGGGCTGGTAAAGGACATCCGGAGGAAGGCCCTTGGTACTGGAGGGTGACTTCTATGATGCCCTGAACATCCAGTGCTTTTCGGCTATTCTCTATATCTACCTAGCGACTGTTACCAATGCAATTACTTTTGGCGGCATGCTGGGAGACGCTACCGATAACATGCAGGTCTGTGCTAGCCTCCGGTGTGATGCCCCTTTGCCTGTGCCACAGTGACGTGTCATCCCATCTGTAGCAACGTCATTGTCTTTCTTGCTCTGATGGACATTGCATCCAGGGCTGAGTGAATCATAAGTAAACCACGTGCCAGCTGCCATATTAATAACAAAGCAGAGGAGACAGGGCAGTTGGTGAACAGTAATACCAATACTTAGCATTTAGCTGGAGCTTTTCATCTGGAGATCTCAGAGCACTTGAGTTCCTGATGGTGCCTCTATTTTGAGATGTGGTCCACCAGTCTGAGTAGAGGACTGGGAGCCACCCAGTCCTGTTTCCTTAGGCAGAGCTGAAGTTACTGAAGATGTGCTGAGAATCTAAAGAGAATTGCACCACACCTGACAGCAAGCATTTCTCCAGGTGCCAGCTGCTCACCAATTCAGACAAACAAAACTAGCACTGTGTGTAACAGTGCCACCTGGCAACTCCCAGTAAAGTTACACCTGTCTCCTCTCACAGAACTCTTACCTTGTGCCTTTCTGAACTGCTCATGCTTCGCTGGGTTTCTCCCTGTGTTTCAGGGAGTGCTGGAGAGTTTCCTGGGCACCGCTATCGCTGGAGCTGTCTTCTGCCTCTTTGCTGGCCAACCACTCACCATCCTGAGTAGCACTGGCCCTGTCCTAGTCTTTGAACGGCTCCTCTTCTCCTTTAGCAAGTGAGTAAAGGCCTGTCTCAAAGTGTCCCCTTGTCCTGAATGGGTAACTGCGTCCAGTGAGCTTCCTGAACCGCTTCAAATGAGACTTGTAGCTCTTTGGATACTTAATAACCCCAGGTGTTTAACACCTTAGGCCTGGCTGGTTTCCTAAGGGATCTGTTGGGCCACTGGGGATACTGCTGTGCTAGAGGAGAGGGAGGCCTTCTGCTGTGACTCTGGAAAAGAACTAATCCCCCATTTGGCCCTGACACCCCCTGCAGGGAACCCCCTTGTTTTCAGTCTCCCAGTGAGAGCAGCCCTCACCCCTGACCCCAGCCACTGGGTCAGTCTCCCAGTGAAGAGCTTCAGGGATTCATATCTCGCAACCCGGCACGGCTCAGTTCCAACATCATGCAAGAGAAATGATTCCTGTAGGATTCATGGGCAGGCCTAGAGCAGAGAGCTGGAGCCAGCAGATCATCGGTGATTCCCCAGACGTGCTGAGCTTGGCTCAGCCACCACTGACCTCAGAATTGTGCTCCATATCTCTGTGTGATGGCCATGGCATTACAAATCACTCTGGGGACTCAATCACAGCCTGGGAGTGGGGAGAGCTGGGATCAATTCCCAGTCTTGCTACTAATGCACAGTATCACCTTGGGCACATCTGTTGGTGTTTGCTTCTCTAGGCTCTGTTTTCTAATGTGTAGAAGGGGGCTAATGATGCTCAGCTGCCTGACAGGCTGTCATGAGGTACTAACAGGAGTGTCAGATGTAAGACGTGGGAGGTAATTGTCCCACTCTATTCAGCACTGGGTGCGAGCTCTGCTGGGGTACAGTGGCCAGTTCTGGGTGCCACACCGTGGGGAAGATGGGGACAAACTGGAGAGACTCTAGAGGACAGCAACAATAATGGCAAAAGGTTTAGAAAGCCTGGCCTGTGAGGAAAGGTTACAAAACTGGGCATGGTTAGTTTGGAGAAAAGAAGACTTAGGGGGAATGGGCGGTGGGTGGAGCCCCCCTTTGGGGAGGCTAGCCCTGGCTCTGCCCCTTCTGCTCGGCCCCCCTGCAGCCAAAGCCCCATACCTCCTGCTCCCCCACACCTGGAGGAGCCCCGAGGTCCCCCCGCGTCTGCCCGGAGGAGCCCGAAGTCCACCCCCCTTGGCCGGAGGAGACCCAGACTGGCCAAAGCCCCGAGGCCCCACCCCCGCCTGCCTGGAGGAGTCCCAGCACAGTGACAGCTGCGCTGCTCCTCCCCTCCCCAGACACCAAGCCGCCTGGGGAACAGTGTTTCTGGTCCAGAAGAAGGTTTTGCTATGCCCCATGCATGTTCTGGGGCAGCTGAGGAGGTGGTAGTTGCTACTCAGTCCAGAGAGATTACTGATGAACCCAAGAAGTGGAATAGCACATACTGCCTCCTCAGCCACCCGGAACCTGCCTGGGGCATAATAAATCAAAACCTTCCCCCCAAAACCCCACAACCGGGGATCAGCGGCCACTGTAGCACCAGGGGAGGCAGAGCCTGGCCTCCCCTGGCCTATTATATCTGCTGCTCATGTTGAAGGGGCCCTGATAACAATCTACAAATCTGGTAAGGGCTGTTCTAAAGAGGATATGATCAATTATTTACCATTCCACTTAAGGTCGGACAAGAAGCAGGGGCAGCTCCAGGCCCCAGCACACCAAGCATGTGCTTGGGGCGGCAAGCCGCGGGGGGCGCTCTGCCAGTCGCCGGGAGGGCGGCAGGCAGGGTGCCTTCGGCGGTATGCCTGCGGCGGGTCCGCTGGTCCCGCGGATCCAGTGGACCTCCTGCAGGCATGCCTGCGGAGGGTCCGCTGGTCCCGCGGCTCCGGTGGACCTCCTGCAGGCATGCCTGCGGAGGGTCCGCTGGTCCCGCGGCTCCGGTGGACCTCCTGCAGGCGTGCCTGCGGAGGGTCCGCTGGTCCCGCGGCTCCGGTGGACCTCCTGCAGCCGTGCCTGCGGAGGGTCCACTGGTCCCACGGCTTCGGTGGAGCTGCGGGACCAGCGGACCCTCCGCAGGCACTCCTGCGGGAGGTCCACCAGAGCCGCGGGACCGGCGACTGGCAGAGTGCCCCCTGCAGCATGCCGCCGTGCTTGGGGTGGTGAAATGTCTAGAGCCGCCCCTGACAAGAAGTAATAGACTTAATTTGAAGCAAGGCAGATTTAGGTTAGACACTAGGAGAAAATTTCTAACTTTAAGGGTAGTTAAGCTCTGGAACAGGCTTTCAAGCGAGGTTGTGGGATCCTCATCGCTGAAGGTTTTTAAGGGCAGGTTAGACAAACATCTGTGAGGGCTGGTCTAGGTTTCCTTGTTCTCGCCTCAGTGCAGGGGCTGGACTTGTTGACCTCTCGAGGTCCTTTCCAGCCCTGCATTTTTGTGATTCTGTGTGCTCCATCCAGCACACTGAGGTCATTGGACAGGTGGCACTAAAGACAGGCAGAGCATACTGCTATTAGCGATTAGTAGGGCTCCGTATCTGTCACAGAGGTCGCAGAAGTCAGGGATTCTGTGGCTTTCCATGACCTCCATGACTTCTGAAGGAGCCAGTGTGGCTGACCCCAGGGCCGCCCAAGCAGCTGGCTCCAGGGCCAGCTGCTCAGGTGGCCCCCAAGACAGCCACACGTGCTGCTGCTAGAATGGCCCTGGGGACAGCCACACCAGCTGCTGCTCCAGTGGCCCCCGGCAGTGGCTCCCCGATACGCCCCCCACCAGCAGCCCACTCATGCCTCCTAGCGCCCCCCCTCTCCCCCCTAAGATTTAATCACAGGTATTTTTAGTACAAGTCATGGACAGGTCAAGGGCCGTGAATTTTTCTGTGTTGCTCGTGACCTGTCCATGACTTGTACTAAAAATACCCGTGACTAAATCATGGCCTTAGTGATTAGAGTTAAGTGTCATGTCTTGTGTGTGACTGATTCATTGAAACACTTCGGGCCCATCCTTTCTCCAGAGACTACAGCCTGGATTACTTGGAGTTCCGCTTCTGGATTGGCCTCTGGGTGGCCTTTTTCGGACTGATTTTGGTGGCCACCGAAGCGAGTTACCTGGTACAGTATTTTACCCGCTTCACCGAGGAAGGCTTCTGTGCCCTCATCAGCTTCATATTCATCTATGATGCCGTGAAGAAGATGCTGAGCTTGGCGGACAGCTTCCCCGTCAACTGGGATTACAAGATCAATGACGTCACCCTCTATGGCTGCATCTGTAACTCGTCTGGCACAGGTAGGAGCGGGCTGCCTCCAGTTGGGAGGGTCCCTGCGTCTCCGTTTGCCTGGGTGGCTGCATGTTTCTGTCAATAGTGCTGGGGCAGAGCTCTGTGTATTGGAACGGGTCTTAGAAAGCAGCAGTTCAGCAGTGCTTGTCCCCCCCCAAAAGGAACTAGTGTTATTATTCGTATTGTGAAGCGCCTAGGAGCCAGAGGCACAGACCAAGCACCAGGTACTGTACAGACACAGGACACAAAGACAGTCCCTGCCACAAAGAGCTGGGACAAGAGACTACAGGCAGAATTCAGACTGATGGGGAGCATAAGGAAACAACGAGACAATACTGTCAGCATGATAGGCTGGGTGGTCTCTGCACACCACCCAACTGCCTGTTGTTAAGCCTTGTGCAGGGAGTACAGCAACAGAGAGATGTAAACAGGCATTTGCAGGTGGACAGTGAGGTGACTTTGCAGATGTTTATGGGAAGCACCTCCCAAGCATGAGGGGCAGCAGGGGAAAAAGCACGAATGGGGCTTATTTGAAAACGTAACCAGTGGGCAATGAAGCTTGGCAACCTGGGCCGATCAGAGATGGGGGGTCAGCATCTCAGTGATGTATGAGAGATGAGCCGGAGTGTAGGAATAGACCAGGAAGGGACTCAAAAGTAAAGATTAGCATCTTCTGTTCAGTATGGAGGAGAAAGGGGAGCCACCAGAGATGCAAATTGGAGGGTGATATGGTTAAAGTAAAAATGATCTTTGCAGCAGTGCTTTGAACAAACAGGAGCAGAGCAAGGTTGCATCGGTCAAAGCCAGAGAAAAGGGTGTTGCAGCAGGGTTGCTGGAATAGTGGGGAGGGGGCCAAGGCCCCATCATTTTTTACTGGCCATAAGGGTGAGTGATGCAGGGAAAGGGGCAGAGAGGAACGAGTGGGGGCAGGGCCTTGCGGGAAGGGGTGGAGCAGGGACCGGGTGGGGATGGAATGGGCAGACAGGGGGCAGGGCCTCAGGGGGAAGAGCTGGCATGAGGGTGGGACCTTAGGGAGAAGAGGCGCTGTGAGGGCAGGAGAAGGGATGGCATGGGAGGGTGGGACCACTTTTAGGGAGCTTTCATCACCCCTGTGTTGCAGTAATTAAAACTCAAGAAGATTAGAGACTGGGTGAGAGATTTAGCTGTGTGGGTGGATAGGAAAGGCCAGATTTTACAGATGAGAGGGGAAGGTATTTTGCCAGTGTCAGTCTTTGAAGAAGTGAGTGAGCACATGCAGAGGGAGAAGTAGAGGCAAGAGGTGTAGAGGGTTTGAGAAAGGAGTCCAAGGGGGCTGGGATTGTGGAGCGGGAGTCAGGATGCAGAACTGGAGGCATTTGGCTGGGAAGGCGGCAGAACTGGAGGAGGAGAGAACAAATCTGTACTGGAGGAAGTCAGCCTTGTTCCGAGATTTCTGCCAGAGATGCTCGGCAGTACGAGAGCAGAAACAGACGAGGTGGATGTTGGGTGTGAGCCAGAGCTGGGGGCTGGGAGGGCTGGGACCTTGTGAAGGGAGATGAGGGCAAAAGAGTCGAAGGTGGACAACAGCGAAGCATGGGGAGAATCAACAATCATATCAATGGAAGAAAATGCCAAATGGCCCCCTCTGATCGAACTGGGCTGCTCCCTGGGCATATCAGTCACACCTTCCCCACGCAGTGGCAAACAGTACAGCTTCTTACTTGTGTGAGCCCTTTGGGCTAGCACCATTGCAGGGGAGGGACCTGGGCTGCATGCTGACTGTTGCAGCATCCGCAGAGCTGGTAACTGAGTACAAGGCTACCTTTGGCTCTCAGGCGCCTGCCCAATGCCAGCAGCGGCAAAGGGGCTGCCCAAATGTCCCTGAGGGTAGGTCCCTGGTGGACCACATCTCAAAATAACTGGGCTGGGGGGGAGGCAGAATCTGGCCTGCAGGATTTTTACAACTGATGATGTATGAAAAAGAGGAAACCCAGCTTGACTCTCCGATCCCAGGAGGAGTGTGCAGGGCTCTCAGTTAGGGACAGAATCTCTTTACGTGTGAACTCAGGTAAATGGGATGTGGTTTCAGTGAGGCTCAGTACACATGGGACTGTCACTTTCCAGAGCAGACCCACACCTTGACATGGGTTAGACTGAGTTAGGTGAAATACTGATTGCAGAGAATTCCCTGAAGAATGTGGCTCTTGTTCTGTGTGTGAACCAATCCTGAGTTCGGGGACTGTAGGAGCCAGGGCCAGGGAATCACCAAATAGTTCAGATGAACCTGCTTTCCAGCAACTGTGACTCTAGTAATGGGTCACTCAGCCACTCTGGGCTCTTGATTAACTCCTGAAAACCCCCATCCTCTTGGAGTCGGGTTATTACCAGAAAGGTGATAGTAGTACAGGGCATCCCCTCATTAATAGAGCCACCCCCTTTGTGTATCCAACCCTGCCAAGAATAGCACAGTCCCTAGAGGGCGAGACCTTCACTGTGGCCCATATGTGACTGGAGCAATTGTCCCATGGACACCTCCCTGCTATATAATGTCTGTGTAGCAAACACAGCACATATCCAGGGGATATGAGGACTGTACTTGTGAGGATGCTCCTGCAGCACTTATGTGGCCTCACCACTAGAGGGTAACAGAGAGCCATGCTGCATTGGCATGAGTCATATCCTGATGTATTTTTAGGACTCACTGCAGGCCCCAGATACAAGGTTGGGTGCTCAGTCAGAGTTAAGGGGGAGAGTTCATATCAGTAACTAAAGTGTTACAGATCTCAGTGCCAGGGTCCCATCTGCATGCAGGAGGCATCTCAGCCTGGGTGTGAACTCAGCCGGAGAGCTCAGCTGTCTGTCCGCCGCGGGGACCCTCATGGAAACATTGAACTCCAGCCCTTCCCCCCAGTCCAGTGGTGGTCTCCTGTGCCCAGAGAGCAGGGAGTGTTAGGGGGAGTCACTGTGGTGATAGATCCTGACTCCGATCAGAACTGTGCTGGGCTTGTTTTCTGCTACTGCTAATTTCCAAGGGGGGAGAGGAGAATTGGCCGCTGTGGCCATGAGAGGCAGGGGCTCAGCAGAACATTAGCAGCCTCGGTCCATTCCCCAACCCCAATTCTATGGAAGCTATGGACCCCCTATTCCCCCTGCACCATCCCCTCCCAGCCAAACTCCTAGAGACACTCCTAGCGGGACCTGTCTGACAGCAAACTTCCAAAGACTCAAACCCTCTTCTCCCCCGAACCAGAGCGGGGAGATGTCGTGGCTATTTTCTTCATAACCCTTCACTCTATTGTTTGTCTGGCTTCTCAGCAGAGCTATAGAATAACCCAGACCCCACATGGCCACATGCCAGCCCCAGGGAAATCTCAGGATCTGGGAAGAGCCCAGCTCCATCATTGTAGCTCTCAGCAACAGGACAAATTCTCGTGGTCTCTGGATGCAGGAATTTCCATGCCCTTGGGTGCATGTGACATGAGCCTGGGTACCCAGGTACTTTGCTCCCTCTGCACTGAGCTACTGAGTGTCTCCTGGGAAGACAGGCCAGCCTCCTTGCCCACTCTGGCACAGTGCTGACCGCATCGCCCTCTTCACAGCTGGGCTTTGTGCTGAAGGGATGACCTCATGGTGCGCAGCTGGGACGCTCTCGGTGCCTCTTCGCTTAGTCCCACAGTCAGGCAGTTTTTTACCTCCTCCACATCTTAATGAAAGTTCTTTGTGAGGCAGCCACTCCGACAGGCTTCGCAATCAGGAGGTGTGGGGCAGAAATGTCTAATTTTCAGTCTCTCCTCTGTCAGGTTGGTTGCACAATCACTCATCTCTGGGTTTCCACTGCACGTGGGGTCTCCTATTGTCTTCTCCCAGTTTGGGATCAGTGAGCTGCCAGTTTTGTATGGCTTTGCTTTGATTTCTGGGTTTCACTGTGGTGAGAATCTGCTAGTGGGAAGATTCTGATTAGAAACTCAGAGCTGCTTTTGATTTGTGACCTTTTCCCTGGTTAATTTATTATCCTTTTAGTTCTCAGATCTTCTGAGATCTGGCTCTTGAGTCTTCCCTGTCCCTTCTCCATTCTTATCCCTCCTCCTTCCACTCTGCTCCTCTGCATTCAAGTCAGGCAGGTTCCTTCTCTTCTGTGCTCCAGCAGGAGGCACACCACGCACACAGGAGAGACAGCATTACATGTTCAGTCGCTCTCGGGGGACAGAGCATGTGCAATCTGGTCAGCACATATGAACTGTGTGGGGATGGAGCATGCTCAGTGCTGTTGGAATCCTTTGAGAATTTAGGTGCCAGACTCTAGGAAACCTCTCCTGAGTGTGTGTGAACCGTGATTTTCCCAAGACTTACAGAACTTGGCTAACTTTCGGTGGCCAGTAAAACACACACGTTTCTGACACCAGGGTGACCCTTCCTGTCACATTTCAAGTCCCTGCTCCAAAGCAGAGAGCTTCTCAAGGAAACAGTTTGAAGAATTTTTAATATGGGCAAAAAAAAGCATTTCCCCGACTTCGTTCTCAGATATGGCTGGAGCATTTTAGCTGAACCCTTCCAACAATTGTCAGCCTGAGGCAGGTGCCTGGCATGAAACATTTCAGCCTGATCCATTAAAGTTTGCCTGACTTTAGAGCAGCTGAAAACCAGGTCTTATAACAGGAAGTGTCAAGCAACCTTACCTCCAGGCAGTGCTACCAGCCCCACCTCCAATCAGGGGACACCAAGAGAAGCCATTGGAAACGATGAGATGGAGACAGCCTCATGTGCTATACCTGCAGGCCACAAGCAATGTCCTGTGGGGCACAGTTTGGGAAGCACTGCTCTAGCACAATCCCTGGGGGCAGAAGCCCCCATAACAGCTCCCAAAAGCCAGGGAGGGGTAGAACACACCAGCAGGGGGACCGAGGTGATGGTGGCAAACATCCTGTTAGTGCCACTATACGTTTTGTGGGTTTCCATAGGCGGGATAAGCTAAATGGAAAGAAAACAGCGGGGGGAGGGGGGAGGGCAGAGGAGGAGGGGCAGGTGTGGAGGGAACCTGAGTGGAAGTGACTGTGGGTGTGTCTACACTGGAGCTGGCAGAATGATTTCCAGTGGGGGTAGGCACACCAGTGCTAGCTCTGATCTAGCTAGTGCACTAAGAACAGTAGCATAGCCACGGCAGGAGGCACTAGCCGCCCAGAGGACATACAGGGGTCTTGGACAGAATTGTGCTGTTCACACCATTCTGGCTACCCTTCTGTTTTTAGGTGCTAGCCATCAGCGCTAGTGAGGGTTTATCTGCAAGAAATGACACCCCTGGCTCCAGTGTAGCTGCACCACCTGGGGCGGAGGGGGAGCCTGGATCAAACAGCCAGTCAGCAGAGGCTAGATAGAAAATTCAAGTTTTGCTTGGACTGTCCAGGGGTCCTTCCCCAGCTGGCTGGAGTCTCTGGCTGCGGTAGCTGCTCTCTGCAGTTCTCCCCCAAGGTCTCATGGTGGGCGGGAGGGAAGCCACCGCCTGGGTCCTCTAATGCAGTGGTTTCCAAACTATGGGTCACGACTCAGTACTGGGCTGTAGAATGGAAGGCACTGGGTCATGGTGGCTCCGGTCAGCACTGCCGACTGGGCCATTAAAAGTCCTGTTGGTGGTGCTGCCCAGCTAAGGCAGGCTAGTCCCTACCTGTTCTGACACCAAGCTGCACCTCAGAAGCAGCCAGCAGCAGGTTCAGCTCCTACATGGGGGGCTGTGGGTCTCCGCACGCTGCCCCCACCCCAATCACCGGCTCTGCACTCCCATTGGCTGGTTCTTCGTCAATGGGAGCTGGGGGTGGAGGGGTGGTGCCTGCGAGTGACAGCCGCACAGAGCTGCTTGTGCGCCACCGCCTAAGAGCTCGACCTGCTGCTGGCCACTTCCAGGGCGCAGTGCGGCCCACGGTGCCAGGACAGGCAGGAAGCCTGCCTTAGCCTCCCCACTACGCCACTGACTGAGAGCTGCCTGAAGTAAGCCCATGCCCCAGCCCCACGCCCCAATTCCCTGCCCCAGCCCTGAGCCCCCCAAACCCTTCCTGCACCCCAAACCTCTCATCCCCAGCCACACCCCAGAACCTGCACCTCCAGCCCAGAGCCCCCTCCTGCACCCCAAACCCCTCATCCCTGGCCTCACCCCTCACCCCTGCACCTCAGTCCTCTGCCCCAGCCCTGAGCCCCTCCCACCCCTTGATTCGGTCACGGGCATCAACAATTTTCTTCAACTGGGTCGCCAGGAGAAAAAGTTTGAAAACCACTGCTCTAGTGCCATACGAGCATGTGTGTGTGTGTGTGTAGGGGTCCTCCTAGGGACGGTTCTGGGTCGAGAGGGATGCTTGGGGGAGGGGTGGCCCCATGGCCCCTGCTCTGGCTGCTTCTGTGCCTAGCATGCCTAGTATAGGGGCGTGAGAGTCTTCTGTTTGGGGAGGCTCACACGCAAGTGCCAGAAGCTCCCTAGAAATAGGGGGACACCAGTGTCTGGACCATGCCCCTGCCCCCGCTCAGCCTCTTCACCTGAGGCCCCAACTGCTGCTTGCTCCTCTCCGCCTCCTTACCCGAGGCTCCGCCCACTCACTTCTCTCTGCCTCTTCCCCCAAGACCCCAGCCGCCTGCTGCTCACTCTTCTCTGCCACCTCTCCCATGGTCCCCCATACTATACTCGCTCTGCTCCACCTCCTTCCTGGAACAGGACAGACCATGGGGCCATGCCCCCATCACCTTTTCCTGCCTTAGACAAGCGACAGGAGAGGAGGGGGCAGAAGAGCAAGCGGTGGAGGGGAGTCTCTGGGAAAGAGGCGGAGCGGAGCATGAGCGGGACCATGGTCTGGGCACCAGTGGCCACCCCTACTTCTATGGAGCTTCACTTCGGGTATTCCAGAGGTGGTGGCAGGCCAGCATGCCTTGAGAGGGGTGACCCAGGCCACATCCACGGCCTCTTATATGTGCCGCCCATGTGGCTGAGTCTCAGTTAGCACCATCCCTAGGAGACGAAGCCTCCTGATGAGACCACAGCCTGCTAGCCCGAGGTCCAGGAGGAGGAACCTTGCTGATAGCTGACATCCAGCACAGTTCACGCCCCCATCCCCGGCACTAACGACTGGGGACCAGCTCCACTGTCTCACACCAGCCCCAGGCCGGAGCCCTCTGAGACCCCCTGCAAACACTCAGGGAGACACTGGCTGGGCACCATGGTTTGGGGACGGGGAGAGAAATGTCTGATAGTTCATCTTTTGCAGGCAACGCCTCCATGCTGACTGAGATGCTGCTCCCACCCCCTGGCAGTGCTGGGATGGTAAGGACCATTCTCTCCAGCCGCTGGGGTGAGCGAGGGGATGCTGAGGTCCTGGCAGGCTTGTTCTGGGTTGGGGCTCCCTGTGTTCCTGGGGCAGTGCTGGCATCATTGGATCCCTCCCAGGACCAGACTGTCTCAGCAACTAGGCAGTAAAGTGATGGTGCTGGGCCAGGCCTTTTACCTAGAGGTTCTGCATGGGAGACCCTGTTCCCCTTACATGGGGGACTTGCATGTTTCATGGTGACCGTGTTTCCAGGCGGTGACCCTGGGCTCCAAGAACACTGGTGTCAGCCTCACAAAGGGGCCCTTCCCTGCTGCTAGGAGGGGACGCCCCTTCCACAGCAGCCTCTCCCTGCCTGCCCTCTGAGAATGGCCTGGCAGCCACTCATGCATGGTGCCTCACTGACCAGAAAGAGCCATGCACGTGGGCATGTGTCCACATAGCCCAGGGAGTTCTGCCAGATGAGCCCTGTTCAGGGGCAGGCCTGGTGCAATCCCTGCAGGCTTGTCTACGAACACCTGGCTCAGTGAGCCTGGTATGAGCAGGGGACGGATGGACAGATACAGACAAGAAAATGGCCTCTAACTTTCATCAGCACTAACCAGCCCCAAGTGTGCTCTCCTCCCCCACCCCTGATTGCACCACCAAGCTGCAGGGTAACTGGCCATCGTCAGCCAGTGCCTACCCACCCGTCATCTATGAATGATCTTTGCATGGACTCCTCTGATCCCTTCTCTTTGGCCTGTGGGGTCGTCTTCTTGTCCAGCCGGCTGGCTCTCCTCTGCCTCTGAAATGTCTCCCTTTGTCCCCACAGCAGCAGGGTCTGGAGGCTGCAAACTGGTCCCTGCTGACGCGGACAGAGTGTTTGCGAGTGGGAGGCCATCTGGTGGGGAACAGCTGTAACTACGTGCCTGACATCACTTTCATGGCCTTCATCCTCTTCTTGGGGACGTTCCTCTGCTCCATGACACTCAAGAGCTTTAAAACCAGCCGCTATTTCCCCACTGCCGTGAGTGTTTCTCATCCCACCTCCTGCTCTGCAAGTACCGAGGGCATTGTGAGGAGGGTGCCGCTGTCTCTTCCTGTGCAAGGCTCTGTACATTTAGATGGCTTTGTGCAGACAGCTCCTGCTTCCTGCTGAGTGTAAGCATCTCAGCACATGCAGTACAGCTGCTACCGACCAGCCATGGCAGGACAGCCCCAGAAATAACCCTGAAAATCAGGAGCATTGCTTTAGAAAGTTATATAAATCTCCAAGTGTTGCTCAGCCCAGCACTGTCTGATGCCCTGCAGCTCACAGAAGCGGCGCTGGTGACCTGCTGAGTGCTGTGCTCTCTCCTGGTCGCGTGTATCTCACCCCAACCCACATACAGGGCCTCCCCCAATAGGTCTCAGAGTGGTGGCACCCAGGGGGTAAGTGGCATTATCCTCATTTCACAGACTGGGAAACTGAGGCTTGGAGAGACTGAGGCCAACATTCCCAAATGTGCTTACTGCCTGTGGGTGCCCAACAGGACACTGGTGGCAGTTTCAGGCAGGACACCTAGCAAAGGAGGCACCCAAAATCAGTGGCCCCTTTTGAAAATGTCAGCCAAGGCCACAGCAGGGGTAGGGGGGCACACTGGGAATAGAACTCAGGGCCTCAGTTCTGAATGGGGTCAGCACCACCCCAAAGGACAGTTGGGGAGCCCTCCTCAGTAACACTGGGCTTCCCAGCTCCCACCCGACAAGAAAGAAGTGCTAAAGTGCTATTTAACCTTCCTCTGTTCCTCTTTGGGGCTGGGGCCTCAGCTTCACCTTCATCCTGCCCAAGAGCAATTTAGTGCATCCACCAGAATTATCCCCCCCAATCAAAGCTAGCGGCTTCCCCTGGGCATGCGTGGGAGACTGGCTTTATAAGGAAAGGCAGAGAGGCTGGGCCTTGCTGCTCACAATCC
This sequence comes from Gopherus evgoodei, assembly GCF_007399415.2. NCBI lineage: Eukaryota > Metazoa > Chordata > Testudines > Testudinidae > Gopherus > Gopherus evgoodei. The sequence continues at coordinate 37,528,211 of NC_044329.1, forward strand.
ACCAGACTTTATTCCACACTCTCCATAAATAACCTCCCCCAGCTTCCTAGTGAGCTTCCTGCAGGGTCGTAGCTAGGTTTCAGGGATAGCAGTGTTTGGCAAAAAAAAAAAAAAAAAAAAGGAGGAGTCCTTGTGGCACCTTGGAGACTAACAAATTTATGTTAGTCTCTAAGGTGCAATTAGAACAGCAGCAGGGGGCATTCAAAACACTTATTACCTCATCTCCCGCATTCCCTCCATCCCAATGCAGGGGGATCACCAAGATCTATTATAAAAGCATGAGCAAGTGCTGGCTTCGTTGTGTGATGTCTCTTGCTTTTCACTGTGGGGTGTTTCTGGAGGACATGGCCAGGGGTATCTCTGGGATGTGCAGATTGCCCCCCCCACCCCTAGCGCACAACAACTAAGCATGCTTAAAGCACAGCATGGCTCAGATCGGGTCCCAGATAGCAAGTGGGACACCTTTTTCCCTGGGGACGGAGGGCTGTAGTTGCATATATAAGACAAATACCCTACCAGCAGGACAGTCCCTGTAATATTGAGAGGTCCGGTCACCCTACCTGCAGGTTTCTGATAACGCCCTCCCAATGGCTTTCTTTGCTCCCTTAGCTGAGGAAGCTAGTGAGCGACTTCTCCATCATCCTGGCCATCCTCATCTTCTGCGGGATTGATGCCATTCTGGGGCTAGAGACCCCCAAGCTCATCGTCCCCAGCGAGTTCAAGGTGAGAACTGACTGGGTAATGAGAGGGGGAAAACAGAGGAATTGCTGGGAAGGGGGGCTCACGGATGGAGAAGCGATGGAATTTGGGGAGCTGGGATGATGTATATAGGCAGTGATAATGGATTTGCGGGGAAGGAACTGTGCATGGGGCACCCACGTTAGATTCTGACGCAAACTATGCATCAGGTATAGAGGCTTTTTGCAGAGCCCATGTAGACAGGGCTGCCTGCGTGCATCTTCACTGGCAGTTCAGGGGTGCAGTGTGTGGTAGGCCCCAGCATGCAAAGGGGCATCCAGGTCCCAGTAGCCAGCCTGCATTGCAAACTGGGAACTGCAGTTTCTAAAGGCCTCACCCCCCACATTGACAGTGGAGATGCCTGCACTCTGCTCTGCTCCACGCAGATCAGATGCAGTCCTTGGGCTCCCATGATGTTGCCTTTCATCCCTCGGCTGGGTGAGATTTGCGAGCCTTTGCTCCTGTGAGGAGCCCTCCACTGTTTCTCTCTGGGCCCGAGCTGGAGAGCATATTCCTGGATCGCAGCCCCAAGGCTGACGCTGGGGATCTACAGGTACGTGCCCAGCAAAGCTGCTCAGTAGGCTGTCCATAGACCACTGAGCAGTTAATTAGTCCTACGTCGCTTTCAGTTGACCTGTTCTTGCTGTAAAGGACACATAATTCCTGTTGCTGATCAACCCCAGGTGCTGAAAGTGCTGCATGGCTCATGTTGTTGGGAGACTGGATGGCTCAGGCACTGGTGCCCACAGGCGAAGATGAGTGATGCAGCTGCCTGGGGTCCCATGTCGCCCCTCACTGGTAATCCTGCCTGCCAGCCAGAGCCACACCCCAAATCCCTCATCCCTGCTCTCCATGGTCTCCAGGCCTTGTTACAATGGGCTCCCTGCCTCGGGCCAGCCCTGGGCTCAGGCGACGGGTAATGAAATATGAGGCGTTCCCCTTTATACTGCCTCACAGCGTTGCACCCAGCTGGAATTGGAGCAGCTGGAAGCTGTTACCCTCTGATCATGGTGATCTGATCCTGACCTGAGCTGAGTCCCTTATCTAGTGAGCCATCCACCCTACAAACTCCTCCATTGCAACTGGCACGAGCGGTCCCCCTTGCTGGCAGGCTCAACAGAGAATCCTGCATGGGCCATGGAGAGTGAGGCCCCTAGCGAGACTGCAGGTGGTGGTGAGTGTGACGCCAGCCCGGCTGCTGGCCCTACTCTGTGGATCTAGGCACCACTCCATTCACTGTAAAAGAAAGGGATTCCATGCTGCCCAGTTCGGTGCTGCTCTGGACCTGCCCCCTCTGCTCCAGGGTCTGGATGGGCCCCTGGGGGACCAGCTGCTATAAGGCCTGCCTGTCTAATTCCCTCTACCCTACAGTCTTGATTCATCTTCTTCAGCACTAGAACTAGAGCAGGACCAAGGAGCCCTTGAACCTGCTCAGCAGCTGGATCTCAGGAGCCAACATGCCAACAGGGCTGGACAGCTTGTTGAGACTCCTCTGCAGAGCTTGCAGACTGTCTGGGAATCCAAGGCAGCCCTCAGAGCGTAAGGAGGAGCTCCAAAGGAAGGGGAGACCTTTCTTTGACCTCCCCTCCCAGAGGGCCAGTTCAGATGGGTACCACGCAGACTGGGAGTGTAGGAAGTAAGGGATCCACCGTCGCAGGGCCCCATACTCTGATGCCAGAAACTCTCTCCAGAATTGTCCAGCCCATCATGGAGGTCACAAAGAAAGGAAGAGAACAAGGAACGGCGCCTGAGAACTTCCCCTGGAGCAACCATGCCTTTCCTGGCTGCAAACTCAATGCCCCCTTTGTCACCTGATGCCCCAGGCAAATTGGTAACATAAATCTGTCACACCTTCTGAGTCACAGCATCAGCTACACCTGGGCAGTGCAGGAACAGGGGCCAGATTGACAGCCCTGGGGACTGACCTCATTGTGTTAGCCATGGAACAAATGGGCAATGGCCTGGCAAGCACCCTACAGGTGCCAGCGTGCCCCACGCCTCCCAATCCTGGACCTGCCGACCTAGTCCAGCCAGGGGGCAATCAGGGAAAGCTGCAGTGGTGGTGTCATCACACGGAGAGCTCTCCACTCACAATGGCATTGAAAAGTCCATCTAAGTCACAGGCCGCCAGATGATAATGGCTTTCTATGACCTCTCTCTTCCCCTCCTTCCCTCGCCTGGCCAGTCTGTGGCAACCCTTCTCTTTCCAGGTCTGCGTTTCCACACTGCCTCTAAAGGTGACACACAGACCCACTCCTCAGTTCCCCACTGGTTGTTCAAACCTCATTGTGCAAGACAGAGCCATAGGGCTCCGTAACCCCTCAGCTCTCCAGCCCTCCACCCCAACCGTGCAGATGGGAATGTGCGGGGCTGCATCCCACCTCATGCGTTCCCCCACATTTAAGTCAGCTCCTGACAGCTGGGGGTATGGAACAGATCCAGAACGTGCAATGCTGTGCAGCAGGGAGAATTTTGCCTACATTAGGCCACCTTCCTCCCTGGAGTAACTCTGCTGAGTCCTCCAGGCTGACACCCGAGACCAATCTGGCCTCTGGGTTTTCCATTCAGCTCTTTCCCTTTCAGCACTCTCTGCAATTACAGGGCCAAGAGGGATCTGCAGAAAACTCAGGGACTGTGGGATTTTATAGCCCCTTGACACTGCCCTCCCCGCCCAGCTCTGCAGGGTGACTTCCTTTCCTGTGAAGGAGGAGGGGGGAAGCGCCAGCCAATCCCTTGATCTATAAATAACCTCCGCTTAGCAACTGGACCCAAACTAAACAGTCATGTAATCATGCAAATGATGCCACAGCACACAGCAAAGCAGGAGACACCAGCTCAAGTCTGGGCTTGGGTTCCCTCCCCCCCAGGCCTGGGTGTTCAAAGGAATTAGCAGAGGCTGCAGAGCTAGTGTGCAGGCTCTGTGGCGGCCCATAGCTCCCTGTTAGGCAGATTGTGCATCAGGTTAATGAGGGAGCCACTTGCCCGTTCTCTAAGCTGGAGGCAAAGTACCACCTGGCAAATGTGGGGGGAAATGCCAGGCCTGAAAGGGGCAGGGCAAGGCACCCTGGCCTGAGCAGAATGGCTGCTGTGACATGTTTTGGCTGAAGGCCAGGGTGTATTAGGACATCTGTAATGATAAGGGTCCCTGGCAGCTTCCCTCCATAGATCGCAAAGGGTATTTCTTAATTAAAGCACATGCAGCAATCCTGAAGCCAGAAGGTCCTATTATCCCCATTTTAGAGATGCTTTCACTGTGGAATTATGCCTAAGATCGTATTTTGTCAGTGGAAGAGCTGGGAATGGAGAACGGGGAGAAATCGCCCACACTCCTGCTCTAACCACTGTCCCACGCTGCTCTCTCTACCTGCATATTTTTAAAGCACTGGGACTTTTCGCATTCGTCATCTTTTTCTAGATTCTCCATACCTACCTTCTTACCATGGGTATAGGGCTCTACTGCATTTGCCCAACTGGGCCTGGTTTTCAGACTCCAGGGAGACATGTAGAAAGGTGTGCACAAATTTGTGCCTGATTTGTATGTGTACTGACGCAGGCACCTACATGGACCTGGATTTGCATGAACACACGGCCAGACAGACATCTTCACTAGACAGACAGCCCATGGGGATGTGAAAACCAGGCCCACAAAGGCTGCCATGAAACTAGTGTTACCAGCACTCACAATTGCAAATTTAGTACTTTCTTCAAACCCCAGCTCCTGGTGTCATGTGAATACAGGACAATCTCAGATTTCATTTAAAAAAATAAGTGTTGCTAGCCCTCGTGGTGGCAGAAAAAAGCTTGAAAATGTGACTCAAAAGTTTTAAATCCAGCAGGCAAAGAAAAAGCGTTCCCCCATTTTTTTATTATTTTCTAAAAATCTCATGATTTTAAATCAGTTTTTGTGGCCCTGACTCATGATTTCTGAATGTTAGTTTGGTACCAATGTGAAACCATGGCCTGGATCCCTCCCCATGTGCCGTGCAACAGGAGCAGCTGACTGCACAGGCCTGGCCCCATCTCTCGGGGCAGGACTGATGCCCTTGCACAATAACAGGGAACAGTGGCTGTTGGTTAACATTAATCAGCTGGAGCATGGCCAGGAGCGAGCACAGATAGGGTTGTTCACAAACATCCAGGGCTCGGCTTGGGATTTGCTTACTGCCTCTTGGGGCCTGGCTACTGCCATGGTGCAGAGCACAGACCGCCATTCCAGTTAGTCAGGAGAAGCATTTTCCCCCAGATGCAAAATTGTACAATGGCCAGGGGGAGGGGAGTGAGGGTTCCCTTTGCTCTGAAGCATCGTTTGTTGGCCATTGCTGGTGACCTAGTGGAGAACCATCTGGGCCAGTGGTCTGACCTGCCCAGCCCAGCCCAGCCCAGCCCACCCCAATGGGCTGTTGCCCAAAGTGCTCTTTGCCCATTAGTAAGTGCAGTGGAGGGTGCTGTAATGTACAATCTGACCTCTTGCACTCCCCGTGCAGCCCACAAACTCCCAGAGAGGCTGGGTCGTGTTTCCTTTGGGAGTGAACCCCTGGTGGGTTTGCCTGCTCTCCGCAGTGCCTGCTGTTCTGGTCATCATCCTCATCTTCATGGACCAGCAAATCACCGCTGTCATCCTCAACCGCAAAGAATACAGGCTCCAGGTCAGTGTGGGGCAGGCCAGCCAGGGCATGGCAGGAGGCTGGCAGTAGGGATCTGGGTATAGTGGGAGGTTGGCAGTGCAGGGCAGACCGGCCCAGGGATGGTGGGAGGCTGGAGGTGCTGGGGATCTAGATATAGTGGGAGGCTGGCAATGCGGGACAGGATGGCCCAGGCATGGTGGGAGGCTGGCACTGTGGGGCAGGCCTGCCTGGGGATGGTGGGAAGCTGGCAGTGCAGGGCAGGCCGGCCTGGACATGAAAGGAGATTGGCAGTCCTGGGGATTTGGGCATGGTGGGAGACTCGTGATGTGGGACAGGCTGGCCCGGGCATGGTAGGAGGCTGGCAGTATGGGGCAGGCCGGCCCAGGCATGGCAGGAGGCTGGCAGTACAGGGCAGGCCAGCCCAGACATGGCGGGAGGCTGGCAGTGCGGGGCAGGCCAGCCCGAGCATGGCAGGAGACTGGTGGCACGGGGAAGGCTGACCTGGAGATGGGAGAATGGGCTGTATTAGAGAGAATCACATAGGCTTGTGCCTGTTCAACACCTTGCGGGTTTCCTTAATCCCAGGGCTCCAGGGAAACAGTCGTGTCTGCCCAGAAATTGGCAGCCGGTAGGTTAAATCCCATCTGTTCTAGGGGCTCTAAGGGGCGGGGCTCAGATTGCCAACTTTCTAATTGCACAAACCCAAACACCCTTGCCCTGCTCCCTACCCCGCCCCTGCCCCAGCATGGCCCTGACCCTTGTCTAGCCCCCTCTCTGAGGATCAGTGCCACACTCACACCATCCACTCCCCTCTGTCACTCGCTCTCTCCCATCCTCACTTGCTCATTTTTGCTGGGCTGGTGCAGGGGGTTGGGGTCCAGGAGGGGGTGAAGGTGTTGGCCGGGGGTGTGGGCTCTGAGGTGGGGCCACAGATGAAGGGTTTGGGGTGCAGGAGGGGGCTCCGGGCTAGTGGAGTGCTGCCAAGGGCTTCAGACTGTGGGAGGGGGCTCCAGGCTGAGGCAGGGGATTGTGGTATGGGAGGCGGTATGGGCTCTGGGCTGGGGGTGTGGGCTCTGGGGTGGGGCCAGAAATGAGGGGTTCAGGGTACGAGAGGGGAATCTGGGCTAGAGCAGGGGGCTGTGGTGCAGGAAGGGGTGAGGGCTCCAGCGGGCGGTGCAGGCTCTGGGGTGGGGTGAGGAATGAGGGGTTTAGGGCATAGGTGGGGGCTCCAGGCTGGGGCTGGTGGTTGGGGTGTGGGAGGCGTTTCAGGGTGCAGGCTCTGGGCAGCGCTCACCTCAGGTGGCTCCACGGAAGCGGTGACATGTCCCTCGGCTCCTACGTGGAGGCATGACTAGATGGCTCTGCACACTGCCTCTTCCTCCAGGTGGTGCCCCCGCAGCTCCCATTAGCCGCTGTTCTCGGCCAATGCGAACTGCAGAGTTGGCACTTGGGCAGGGCAGGGGCAGCACATGGAGCTTCCGTGGCTGCCCCTATGCCTAGGAGCCAAGGGACATGTCACCGCTTCCGGAGAGCTGCATGGAGCCAAGTAGGGAGCCTGCCAGACCCACGCCAACTGGACTTTTAACGGCCTGGTCAGCAGTGCTGACTGGAGACACCAGGATCCCTTTTCAACCAGCCATTCCAGTCCAAAACCAGACACCTGGTCACCGTAGGGGGGGATCCCTGCAGGCTCTGATCTGAAACCTTGCCCTAATGCACGGAGGGCAGGGCTGGGGAGACATTGGGAGCAGGGGCCCTGCTCTAGGCTAGTCTCCCAAGCATTGGTGTACAATGCAGTGTGAAGGGCTGGATTATCACGGGGTCATCTCCCCTGGGTTAAAGCGGATCAGACAGGAAAGGCTGATAATGCCAGGTCTCCATGTTAACAGGAGATGCAGCTTGCTGGTATTGTGTAGTGATGGGCACAGTGAGGTCTGTTTCTGAATGGAGTTCTGCCTCAGCGAGCCAGGCCCCAGAAGGGGGATAGGTGCCTGCAGAGCTGGGGAGGGGTATGTTGCAGCTGCTCCCCGGCCCAATTTCTATCAGCATGAAGAATCTGGACTAATGCAAAACCAAATCCAACCTGGGGGATGTCTGTGGGCTGGTGAAGGGCTCTCCCAGGGGAGTGCTGGGCCCTGCATGCCTGTCCCTGCATTTGGGGACATGGTGACATTTGAAAACAAAGGTATTATGCAAAATCAATGCACTGGCAGAGGGAGGGGCGCTTTCTTCCCCCCTCCCCTTGTCAGAAGAGAGGGAGCCAGGAATTCTCCCAGCTAATTGCCTGGTGGAGGCTGTCAGCCACTCAGGGACTGATCCTGTGAGGAGGTCACAGTCTCTGGCAAGGTGCTGAGTACTCTCAGTTGGCCCTGAAGTCACTGGGAGATGAGGTCACTCAGCACTTCCCAAGATCGAGCCCTTAGCTTGGGTCACAACAAAGCCCCTAAATCCACAGAGGCCTCTAAACACAGTGTTCTCCACATGACATCCCTCTGAGCCCTGGGACCCCTGGCAAAGCAAGGGCTAGCTCCTCCCATCACCCAGGGAAACAAGGGCTTCCCCAGAGCCTTTCATGCTAGGATCTCAGCCTGCTTCTCCAATGCCAGGCAGCTTTGTCAGCTCCATTTTAAAGCTGGGAAAAGTGAGGTCCAGAGAGACTAGTGACTTGCCCAGAGTTACACAGTGAATCAGTAAGGACTAAATGCCCAGTCTCCAGCCTCCCAGTGTCCTGATCTGAACACTAGGCCACACTGCCTCCCTTCAGACGATGCCCGCAAGGGACCTTTTCTTTGTGTTCCTCCCCTAGTCTCCCTAGCTTAGCTGCCTGTCTGTCCCTAGCATCCTGTGGCATCATTTGCCACAGGCACCGACGTCCCACCTGAACGTACTAGCAGGAACCTGTTTGGTTGAGAGAGTGCCAGCTTTCTCTCTGACACTGCTGTGCCGCTTGGCCCCGCCTTACCCAGGGCTGGGCCCGGCTGGCACTTGTTTTTCTCATGAGGTGTACTGAGGTTTTCCCTAACCTGCTCGCACAGGCACAAACTCAGAGCCAAGGACAAAGCCTTCTCCAATCATCAGACCTTGTGCTAAGACAAACAGGTTCATTGGGCCTGGGCATGCACCTGGTTTTGTTCTGCTGAGCTGGGATTGTGACTTATCCAATTGCTCTTGCTGTGCTTGTTCACCTCCCTGAATCATATCAGTTGCCCTCCGAAAGCATCTCCTAAGAGTTACCAGCAGGAAGATACCCACTCTCCTTCCTTCCTGGAACAAACCCCTGCAGCAGCTGTTGTGTTAGTCTGACTTCCCTGCCTGGTTCCGAAGGCTGGAGCGAAATAGCCAGCTTAGCTTTGAGAAAGAGAAGGAGAAATGAGCTGCAGTGCCAGAACTAGGTACCAGTAGGCCTTAGTAAAGAAGTCCTGCTGCATTCGGCAGGAAGTCTCCAGAGGCCATGGCACAGGCTAGACTCACCCCCAGGAGCCAGATGAATGGTGGCAGAAATGGATTCGGGAATAACTTGGCAGAAGAAAGTACTGAGCTCAGTTCCCTGTGACTCCTGGGGTCAGAGCGTAGTGTTTGTTCTTTGGGGATGTCTCCATGTGGATTCCGTTCTAGACTGTGCATGTGCTTCATACATGTGAGCATGGAGTCTGGATAGCAGTGTCTGTTGGGGCACACCTGTGCTGTGCATGTCCTCCTACCCCCTGCCAGCTGACAGAATACCGTCACCATCCTTCAGTTCCTGCTTACAGCCCATGGCAGCAAGATGGAACCAAACCTGCTGCCCCGTCATGCTCTCTTGTCGTGCAATGTCTTAGGGTTCATTCCCTTAAAATGACATTCTTTCCTTCCTCCAACTTTTGGTTTTTTTATTATTGTTTTGGCCACCACTACCACCTCATATGGCAGACTCAAAGCCTGCCAGTCCTGGGATGGTCCCATTCCTGCCCCTACCAGGCAGAACTGCTGTTTATGTTGTTTAGGTGAGAGCCCCCCGCCTTATGCCTGACCGGCTCTATCTGCTGGTCTTTCTTGCCAAGAAGTAGGAACACCCAGGAGACATGAGACTAAAACCTTTTCCTCTGGAGCAGTCTAGGAGGGGCACCCAGCAGTATGAACATCCAGCTCCAAGTCAGGCCCTTTCACTTCAAAATCCACGTCATCAGTGCCCCTGTCAGCCAGGCTGTGACTCCTGAAACCAGCACCAGTGTCTATACCCCCGCCTTGAGGTGGAAGCCCTTCAGATTCTAACCTCAGACCAGAGAGAGAGTACTCACATACTTCCAGTAACAACCTGCTGATTATATTCCAAGAAAGGAACCCAGGTTTTCTTGAAGGAAACCACCTGCTTACAGGCTTTTTACGGCTCAAGACTGGTTTGTGGTTCTCGAACTCCAGGATGCAAATTTCTGTATTGGGACCCGTCTGGCCCATAAAAAGGTCACATTTCACAGTAAGGCCCAGCCACTATCAATACCATGTCATTAACAGTGAGAGTCTTCACAAAATGCATGGCTGTGGTGGTCACAGATATAAGGAGACAAGGCATTCTTGTCTATCCATATCTAGATGATTGGCTGATCAAAGGCAGGTCTCATCAGGATGTTACCACAGCCCTAAACATAGATTGTGACCTGTTCAGGGAGTTGGACCTGATAGTAAACTACAAAAAGTAATCGCTCAACCCCTTCACAGAGGATAGAGTTCATAAGCGCTCTCATCAAATTGGCAAAGGTATATCTTCCAGAAGAAAGATTTCAGTCTATACAGACAATATCCAACAACAAGATACATCTGTCAATTACATTGAGAAGCTGTCTCAAACTTTTAGGCCACATGTCATTTTGCACATGTGACACCACTAGCCCAACTTCACCCATCCCTGTTACAGGACTGGCTGAGGTCAGTGTGTCCCTATGAGACATCAAATGGACATGCATGTCATGATCCCAGCTCATATCCTGCCATCACTAGGATGATGGACAGACTCACAGAATGTGTGGAGAAGAGTACCCTACTCTGCCTCTCCTCCTCCAAAGACACTGATCAGAGATCACATCGGGAACAGGGTGGAGTGCTCACTGGAACCATCTCCAAATACAGGGAGTGTGATCCCAGCAAGAGATTAGAGGGCATATAAACCTCTTGGAATGCAGGACAATCAGGTTAACCTGCAAAGCATACCTGCCAGCCTTAAGAAATTCCAGTACACAGAACCTAACAGACAGCACATTTGCAATATATTATCTAAACAAGAAGGGAGTTGCCCATTCCTCACCACTGTGCCAAGAGGCACTCAAACTATGAACTTGACGTTGACTTCCTAGGATTACTCCAATTGCTCTTGTCTCCCAGCAGCCAACAGCAAATTGGGGACAGATTGTCTGCTAAAACAATTATGGTCTCTGAAGAGCACCATTCTCAGACTGAGATTTCATCGGTGAGGAAATTCCACCACAGAAAACATGATGTGTCCAGTCTTTTGCTCCAGAGTAGGCATGAGCCCAGGCTGTGTGCAAGACACTGATCCAGGTCTCATGTATGCATTTTGACCCCTCCCTCTGATACCCAGGGGGAAAGGGAAAATCAGTCAGGATACAGCTACACCAATCCTGATTGGCCGAGGCAGTTATGGCTGATATCTCGCCTCCGAATGTCAACACAGCCTCCAATGGCACTTCCAGACCGTCCAGACATAATATCACAGAGCTGAGATCAAATTCTTCACCAAGACCCAAACTCATTACACCTGATGGCCCAGATGCTGGCTGGTGAAGTGCTACTGACTGTTCCCATGACAAGTCCTACTGCACGGCAGGAAGCCCTCCACAAGGAAAACCTCGAAGTGGAGAAGGCTTTCAATTTGGGAAGCCCAGCACAATCTTGATGCATTGGAGCCCCCTGTTCCCAAGATCTTTGATTACGTCCTGTACCTGGAATTCTCTGGACTCTCATTCAGTTCAACGAAGGTCCATTTTGCAGTGATTTTGCCATGCCATCCTCTCTTCCAGTCAGGCCCAGTATTCTCCCATCCAGCTGTTTCTAGGTTTTTTAAAGGATTGCTTCACACTTATCCACCAATCAGGGAGCTCCAACCTACCTGGGATCTCCATATTGTCCTTTCTGGTCTCATGGAGCCCCATATTTGAGCCTTTTTCTGAAATCTGTCTACACCACCATACTCTCAAGATGGCCATCACACCAGCATGTGAGCCCTGAGCTCTCCTCGCCCATCCTCCTTCCACACATTCCACAGGTGGTGGTGAGTCCTCATCCCAAGTTTATTCCCAAAGATGGCTTGGACTTTGAGTTAACTCAATCTATTCATTTTCTCTCCCTCACCTGCAAGCCCCACTGCTTCCTCGGAGAGAAAAAACTTCAGACCTTGGATGTCTCAAGGGCTTTGCTAAATTGCCTGGATAGGCCAAAGGGCTTTGTCCTGTCTCCCCTGCTGTGCTTCTGGAGCCATTTCTTCCAAGAGAGTGTCTACATGGATCACCCAGTGCAATTCGGGCTGCTCTCACATGATCAAGGGGATATTCCTCTGAGTATCAAAGCTCATTCACCAGCACTTAGGCTGCCTCTTCTGTGAATTTCAGCAACATGCCCATATTTGAGATCTTTAAGGCAGCTATGCAGAGTCATACGCCCTCACCTTCATTAACCAGGATTGCCCTCAGCGTGGCTGTGAGATAGGACAGCAGACAAAACATCCCAAAGAAGCACAGTTACCACAAGGTGTGTAATTATTCTTTATCCTCAAGGAGTCGGGCAGCTGCTGGGTAGCTGTGAAAATGTTCCAAAATCCCAAATTTTAGCATGAATGATTTTTTGTCTGTAAATTTGTAGTGGAGAGCACATTATGTATGATTCATTAGCCCCCTGTTCAGTACATCCAGCCAGGATCAGGGACAAAATGTGACTTAAGCAACCAACCCCACCCAACTAATATAGTGACTAGAGCAGAGGAGGTGAACAGTTTGTGAACAATCCATGCTTTATGGATGATTGTTCCACAGCAAATCCTACTGAAGAATGAATACATTTGCATTATATTGGGATTTGATTACAAATGACAGGCTAACCAGAAAGAGGACTAGGTACATAATTAGACTCTATCAGCTCAACTCTTCACAGTGACTATGATCATCATTCTACAATGCTAGTATTTTTATTTATAAGCCTTTGTAGTTTTCAGACAGACCAATGAACAGAAACAAAAAAGAATCAGAAAGCATGAAGAGAAATATACCATCCATGAATAGTCTCAACAGACAGCATTAATAATGGCTAACTTGTTATACAGAGACACTGGTCACTGGAATATAGGGTGCACATGCATTTTGACTGGATCAGAGTTTGGATCTCATCCTACACCTTGAGCCAATCAAGAACTAACAGGATCCTGACTGTATATATTTTCTTCTGTTTTTATTGAATTACTGCGAGCCAGTTGACTTCAGGGGGCAGGGGGCGGGGGCAGGGGGAGATTGTTTATTTATTTCCCTGTAGGTTAACTTTTTTTCCCCAAACATATATCAAGGGATCATTGTCCACTAGACAGCAAGCTGATTGCCTAATCGGTTGGTGATTTTTAAAGGTATTTAGGCACCTAAAGATGTGGATAGGTGTCTAGTGGGATTTGCAAAACCCCCAGGGCGCCTATCTCCCAGCAATTTCCACCAGCAAAAATGAGACCCTTCCCACATGACCATCCCATGGTTAAAAGTCTTAGGATAGGCCTGGCAGTGTGAGCTGAAGATAGAATAAGGTTGTGTTAGCCCAAGGGAGGAAGCGAATCCCAGAGTCAAGGGTTCTTCACTGAGAATGTCCTACTCCCAACCTCTGGCTGGGGTCTGTCAGCTCAGGTGCCTCCGTAGAGCCCAACTCCCCTGCAATGGCCCTTGGCTACATGCACAGAGCTCCTGCTCCAGACAGTAGGATCCACTGGAAACAAGCTGTAACCTTTAGTTTTCCATTCCCTGCAGGCTGATGTCTCTCTGAGCACTGATGTGTCTCTCATTCCAGAAAGGGGCAGGTTTTCACCTGGATTTATTCTGTGTTTCTCTTCTGATGATCCTCACATCTGTGACTGGTCTCCCCTGGTATGTGTCTGCCACCGTCATCTCCCTGGCCCACATGGACAGCCTGAAAAAGGAGAGTACAACTTCTGCACCAGGAGAGCAGCCCAAGTTCCTGGGAATCAGGTATTGTGCCCCCCTCCCATTAAGCAAAACCACCTTGACAGTTCCAGCTGGCGTGCTCTCCAAGGGCCAGGCTGACCCTGGAATTCCAGTGCTGAGTTGTAGTGAGCTCTGTGGCGATTATTATTGGTAGAAATCGCTAAACAACGAAGGGAAAATGTGTTCTGCTGATGATCTGGTGCTGGAAGTGCTCTGAGAATTGTCTTCCCAGCCAACCTGACTCCATGTTTCGGAGTACAGGGTGCTATGCGAGTAAGGAAAGAAGCTCCCCTTCCCCAGCTCCTCACTTCACAGTTGGGCAGCTTCATTACGGGGGAATTTTGCATTCCTCTAAAGTACCAGGTACCAGCCACTGTGCGGATTGGGATTTTGGAACAGATGTGTGGCTGATGTATAGAAAACGAATGAATGGATGGGCACACAATCAGATCCATCTGTCTGTCTAGTAGACAGTCAACTGGGAGTTTCGTGTTGACTAGAAAGGTCTGTAGATGCTCTCTGCTCACTGGGCAGAGCTATATACTGTGCTACAACAGCAAGTACTAAGTGTACATGGATTTTTTGTTACCGGTTTTCACACCATGCTAAGGCACAGCTATCTGTGCAATAAGGCCATCGTATACGGTGCTTGTAACCCCATACAATTCCCAAACAGTCCGTTGTCACTGTGCTGCAGGAGCCAACAACAGGGAAAAGTCTAGGGCGATGGCAGAAGTTTTTTCCTTGACTCTTAGACATCATTTCTCCTTTTGCAATGCCTGGTTTGACTCTGAGGTAAGGAAGTGAAGGCTGGTGCTTCATAGCACCTGGTTCAGAGAAGAATAGCAAAGCGGAACAGGAGCTTCTGCACAAGCTCTTCCCAGATGATGCCTGCAGCTCCATTTGGAGCAGCTGTGTGCAGTTCCTTGTTTTGTTCACATTCAAGTTAGCCCTAGAGGCAAACCGGAAATGGAGCATTAGCAGAGGCTTAGGGGATACTACAGGCAGGGCTACTTGCAGCTAGGGCATCTTTGTATGGCATTGGAGCAGTGCACTGGCTGTTCTGCTCTGTATCTCTGGCCATAGATTGGGGCGGGTAAGAGCTGTGGTTCAAACATGAAATACAAAGTGTCTAACAGCAGGAGTGTTCCTCTGCAGGGAGCAGAGACTGACTGGCCTGGCGGTCTTTATTCTCACTGGAGTGTCGGTTTTTTTGGCTCCGGTTCTCAAGGTAATAAAGCGTTTTTGGTTGACGTCATTATTATAGAAGGGGGAAAAGATTGGACTATCAGTTAATTTTCACTCATCTAAGCCCAAGAAAGTACCATTCACCATCCCATATTGTAATGGATGACTTGCAGTCCCCCCATCATTTTCCAGCCACAGATCCTCCTCCAATTCACCCTCTCCTGTGCCATCTTCACTTCCTATTTTCCATATGCAGGCCAAAGACCTCTCTCCACCATCCCCATTCCTGTGCTTATCAAGAGACCACAGCGTGGTCACATTTTACCCTCCTCATACATTCCCCATACACTCTCCACTCTATACTGCTCCACTATGGTATGTCTACACTTGGAATGGGATGTAAATTCCAGCCTGAGGTGACATACCCACAAAATACAACAAAACAGTAGTGATCCTATCTATGATTTGTCATCAGATGGACAATTCAGGGTATAGTGGGGGTATGGGGGCAGAGTTAAGGGTCTTTGTGGAACCTTTATTCAAAATTTCCTGACTTTCAAATTTTTGTGCTTTGAAAACTTTGTCTTACAGCAGAATTTCCTGGTTTTCAAATATTTGGATTTTGATACCCACAACTTTCTAGCAAGTTGTTTTCTGCAGTAGCTAATCTGTCTTTACCACCATAATGATATCTTAACCAAGTGTTCTGCGTAGGAATATATCCAAAGTTTGAATTCCTTATAACTTAAGCAATAACCATAAAACTGAACTGCTGTGTCTGAAATGAAACAACCAAATGGGCCGGCCATACTTGAAGACTGATCTTATGGAAGATGATTACATTCCATAAGTTTTTGTAAGGAAAGCTACATCTGACCATGCTGATGCTTCTCACTTGTTTTCTCCAGTATATCCCTATGCCTGTGCTGTATGGTGTCTTTCTGTACATGGGCGTGGCCGCTCTTAACAGTATCCAGGTGAGTACAGATCCACAGAGGTCAATCACCTTGACATTTCTGCACCAGTTTCTCAATGTTCTCAATATGTGGGTTGAATTCAGGGTATGTAACATTTTTGCTCAGTTC
Organism: Gopherus evgoodei; assembly: GCF_007399415.2. Taxonomy (NCBI): domain Eukaryota; kingdom Metazoa; phylum Chordata; order Testudines; family Testudinidae; genus Gopherus; species Gopherus evgoodei. The sequence continues at coordinate 37,544,030 of NC_044329.1, forward strand.
CAGCTCTAGCCATACGTTGTGGCATGGGGGCTTATTTATAAACTTGTTAATGTTTGGGGGGGAGGTGAGAGGGTGACATCACAAATGTATTGCGCAGGTCATCCCAAACAAATGCTGATAAACCCCCTATCCCACCACCCCATGTATTGTCTAGGTGTCCCATCTGTTACAGTAAACCTATTGTAGAGAATTTAATTAGGGTGATTTTCTGTGTCTTCTCACCAATAAAGGTGGGTGTTTTGGGGTATGTCTACACAGCAAAAAAAAAAGTCCCACGGCAGCAAGTCTCAGAGCCTGGGTCAGCTGACTTGGACACATGCTGCGGGGCTCAAAATAGCAGTGTCAGATGCCTGGGCTGGAGCCCGGGCTCTGAGACCCAGCAAAGGGTGTGGATCTGAGTGCCATGTCTCCAGCCTGTGTGAGAAACATCTTTACTGCTATCTGTAGCTCCATAGCATGAGCCCCACAACCCTGGGTCAGTTGAGCCAGGTTCTGAGACTTGCTGCTGCGGGTTTTTGGTTTTGCAGCATAGACGTCTCCTTAGTTACTGTGAGTCCATGAGTCCTACTGTTCAGGGCCCAATGACCTGGAATACAAAATAAAAGTGACACAAGTCATCAAAAATCAGGGCTGCTCGGGGGGGGCAAGTGGTGCAATTTGCCCCAGGCCCCTGGCCCCACAGGGGCCCCCACGAGAATATAGTATTCTATAGTATTGCAACATTTTTTTAATGAAAGGGGCCCCCGAAATTGCTTTGCTCCAGGCCCCCTGAATCCTCTGGGTGGCCTTGCCAAAAATGTTTGGTATCTCAGGGCCTGTCAGGTCAAGAAGAGGGGCTGGGCCCCATTCCTAGTGCTACTGAGCTCTCATTTCTAGCCCTGTGCTGCACAGTAACAGAGCACAAAACTGGGACTTATACAAGCATAGAAAAGCTGTTCCTGGTGCAGGGCTGGCTTTTGCCTTTCCTGGGCCCTAGGGTGGTGTGATTTCAAGGGGGAAATTCCACATTTGGAGGGAGAGGAGGGAAAATTTCTGGGGCAGGTTGACAAAAGGAGGCTGGTTGGAGCTGCATTGGGCACTGGAACATTAGAAAGAGTCCCATGGAGATCGATTAGGGAGCAGAGTGCAGGCAAGGCACTCAAAGGCATATGCCTAAGAAATGTGCCCTAAGACGCTGGCATTTATCATGGATAGGCATCACGCACTAAGATGGGTAGAGGGGTGTGAATAGGGATGGATGGATAGATTTTATCACTTAGAGGAAAGGTGATATTAAAAGAGCCATGTAATAAACGGCATTTATATTACACCTTTGAATGCCTCAATTGCCCTATTGGCAATATTCCAACTCTCTGGACAATTTCAAACTGCTATGGGTTTTTTGTTTGTTTGTTTCTGTAAAAAAAGATCCTGCCCCAAAAATCTCTCTTTCTTTCCCTAAATGGGGCATTTCCCCCCAAAATGACCCCACCTTGAGGCATGGGATGGGAAATATCCATCCCGAACCTGTGCCAGGTTGGAAGCCTGGCATTCTGCAAACTGTTAGTGCTAGAAGCTGAAGGTTTATCTGATTGGAAAGGGGAGGTTCTCAGCTTTCTAATAGTGGAAACAGCATGGAAGGGTCTGAGATATCAGTCCTTGAAATCACAATATTTATAGAAAAGCTATTTTAGGCCAGGTTTAGATGCATCTAACATTCCCCTTGTTCATAGACAGCCAGCTCCCACTGTTGGACCCATGGATTCACTATACAAATAAAAGAAATACGCCCTCTCTAAAACACCCTGAAAATAGCTGGTCTGTAGCACATGTGGCAGATGGCGGGGTAGGGGTGGTAGAAAGGGTTTCTTGGCTCTGGTTTGGCATGACCTGCCTAACTCACTTGTGATTTCAGCATCCCGGTCTCATGCCAATAAAACTGTTCTGCCCCCCTGCCCATCAGGTATTCCCTATTAGCGGTGGGTCTGTCGAGGGCTCATATGTTACAGCAAAGATATTGGAGAACGGTCTTTAGAGAGTCCTTTACAAATGGCCTGTCCTAGCCCTCGTTTGTCTGTCCCAACTCTAAAGAGACTCAGCTAGCATCTAAACTGATCCGAGTGCCTGGTCTCAGTGCTACCATGCTGGAGGGGCTGTGCTGGAGCCGAGAAGCTGCCAGCACAAGCACTCTAGAAACAGTGCCAGCATGGAGGAGCTGATGCCAGGGCGCTTTGCTTTTAACTGGGGCTGTCTGTCTCCAGAGTCTTTTCATTTTCCTCTTAGCCCAACGGGGCAGTTGCTGTAATGATTAACCCCTCTTTGCTCACTGACCTGAGGGCTGAAATAACAGGAGACAGCTCTGGGAGATGGTATGGTTAGAGGTGACTGGCGAAGGATGAGGCAAGTCAGGTTTCAGCCCTTCTCTGCATCGTTGTGATGAATAATAAGGCCTCAGAGAAGTGGCAGCTGGAAGGATAAGGGTTTTGGTGGTAGGGGATTTTTAGTTTAGTTTTGCTTTTTATAATATTACCTGAAAAGCATCGGAGTATTATCTCTTGTCTTCCCTGTTATTGCTGGAGGTCTCCTTGGATAGCTCAGTGCTGTGGCCTTGGAGCTCTCTCAGTCCTTCATGGAAAGGGCAGGGTGTTCAGACTCTTAAAGAGAGAGAGAGAAATCGCGCAAGAGAGAGCTTCTCGCCTAAGGGTTTGAGTCAAGTGTTAACAAAAACAAGCAAAAATAGAGTGTAAACAGTCTGAATAAAAATCCCTTCCTCTCTCAATCACTCTGGGTTCACCTCCACGCTCTCTGTGACTTCAGAACCCTGCCAGTTCTCCAGGCAGCCATGGAACCTTTCTGGAACAACATGATTGATAAGACCTCGATTTCTAATGGAAATATAAACAGTGGGAGTCCTTTTTCCTTTGTGATAAAACCCTTCCAGGCACAATCCCATTTTGCCCCCTTGGCTAGCTCTGTGGTTCAGGAGAGCCTGCCTCTCTGTTTCTGTCTCTTTCTCTCTCTCTCACACACACACATGCACGCACGCATGCACATGCAGAGTTGAAAGTAAATCAGAGCTTCTGCAAGTGAGTGAAATTGAGAGAGAGAGAGAGAGAAGAAGAATTTTGTCCTGTGATGTGTGCTTCTGACTGTTGGATGGAACTCCTACTAGACTGCCAGGAGCTGAAGACTGCAGTATGTCCAGTGTTGCCAGCTCTTGTGATTATATTGCAAGCCTTGTGATAGTGTTTTTCATAAAGTCCAAACTCCTGGAGACATGTAATTAAGAGAGAATCTGTTTTCATTAAAAAAAAATAAAAAAATCAACCCCTCTTCCTTACAGAGAAGCTTGAAATCGTGACCCAAGTTAGGGCTGGCAGCACCGCATATCGTTGGGGAAAGATTTTCCCCAGGCAGGTTTCCAATCTGAGCTTGCTGTAGACTTCAGTGGGGTTTATGGCATGTTAATCAGCATAGCAGAATTTTCCTAAAGTGTTCCCTCTTACTATAGGAAATGTCTGTGGGACTACTTTACCCAGAATCCTTAGCGGGAAGTTGGGGTAGGAGTTTGGCGTGTGAAAAGCAAAGCCTGGCAGATTGCAATCTGCAGACCTCAGGGTCTCAGACTCTCCTTACCAGAAATAAATCCCCCAGATGAGCTTAGAATATATCCTCGGAACCTCAGTGTCCTGTCTCATTGCTGGGCCAGGGGCTCACCCACTTGGCACCTTGTGACCTGTTTGCCCTTGTTCCATTTCAGTTCATGGACAGAATCCAGCTCCTTCTAATGCCTGCCAAACACCAGCCTGACTTCATGTACCTTCGCCACGTCCCCCTGCGCCGAGTGCACCTATTCACCCTCATTCAGATGCTCTGCCTGGCTGCACTGTGGATCCTCAAGTCAACCGTAGCTGCCATTATTTTCCCAGTGATGGTAGGAGGTCCTTGTATCTGGGCAGTGACAGGCTCACTGTGCTCTGCTAGGTTGGGTGGCTCTCTCCTTACATGGAAGGGGAGCACTTGCTGATCTGCATCTCCCACCCTGGTCCCACTTTGGTATGGCCCAGAAATAGCCAAATCCCAGGCCTCGGACAACCCTAGATCCTCTCTCTTGGGCTTCCTCCCTCTCCCCTCCTATGAAGTGCTCACGATTCCCATTAGACAAGGCCCTCCAGGCTTGCTCGAGAGAATGGGCTGCCAAAAGGATCAGCTCCCACTCTCTACCCAAGGATATGAGAGACCTACAATGTGCCTTGGCTTCCCAGACAAACAGCCTGATGCCCTATGTGTAGAACTGCCCTTGATGAGCATCTGGAAACTCCAGCTGCTGCAGGAACTTGGAGGCCTCCCTACTGATTGGAGTGGGCTGTACCTGTGCTCTACAATGGTTCCTGTGCAGTCCAAGATCGCAGTACTAACTGTCAATGCCATGCCAGCTCTGGGACTGAGACCCTGCTGGCTGTATGTTCTCACATGGCAGCTGTGGGCTGCTGGGATGTCTCTGCTGTCTGAAGGTGGTAACCAGGCCTGGTCTGGAAAGCTTCAGACCTGAAGGGTGAAATCTCCATTGCTGGAGGCATCTAGGGCCTGCTCCTGCTCCTACTGAAGTCACAGTGTTGCCACTGACTTCACTGATTGCAATAATGGGATAGGTTCTCAAATGGGGACCTGGGGTGAACTGACATAAGACTCAGTCCTACACTGGATGGGGATGTGAGCCACTTCAGTAATAATATTTTGCACCTATATAGCAGCTGGCATCCAAGGACCTCAAAAAAATCTCCACTTAAATACTACTTTAGCCTTGCACCCTTGCAATATATTATCCCCATATTACAGATGGGAGAACTCAGGCACTGAGCAGCACTGGGTCTTGCCTTAGGGCTTACAGCAAGTAAATGGTAAAGTCAGAATAGAACTCAGGAGTCCTGACTCCCATGCTGTGACCACTGAACTACACTCCTTGGGGGTCACTAATTGTTCCCATCCTTTGCATGATGTTTACTTGACCCTTTGGTTTGGCCCCAGCTCCTGGCACTGGTGGGGATCCGGAAGGCGATGGAGTGCATCTTCTCCCAGCAGGACCTCAGCTGGCTGGATGACATCATGCCAGAAAAAGACAGGAAGGAGGAAGAAGAAAAACTGCAGAGGAGCCAGGAGAAGGAGGAGAGTGATAGCGAGGATGTAAGTGGGGCAGAAAAGAGCCGTTTGCCCCAAATGTTGTTACACAGATACATACACACACAGAGGGCAGGGAGGCATTCCCCTTGTTGTGGGCAGGAGTGGGGATGGCCTCTCTCACCTGCTGTCCCCAAGCACCATCGTGGGCATGCTGCCCCTTCGGCCTCAGCCCAGGCAGAGAGAGCTGATCACCTGTCACAGGGGCCTCCATCGGGCCCAGCGAGGCAGGCTGCGTGAACAGACTTGCTGAGGAGGCAGCAACAGTGTGGGGGCAGGAGAGGGAGGAGATGCTCCTTCTCCACTGGGGCTCCTTGGAGAGGAGTGATCCTAATGTGTGTCTAAAGAGGGCTCCAGTACAGAGCATCTGAGGGGAGGGAGGGACTTTGGATGAAGACTGTAGCTTCCCCAATTAGCAACAGTGCCCAAGAGGCTGCCTTGAGCCCATTCCAACCTTGGGGCCTGTAGATGTGTGGACACACCCCTGTGTCGCCTCCTGCTGGTCTCTCAGGGAATTAGCTCTTTTTCCAGCCAGGAGCGCCCTCTGCAGGCCAGTGATCCACCTGTTCTCTGGCCCCGTGTCTCTCCCTGGACTCCGGTGCCCTTTTACCTGGGGTGCTGCCGCGTGGCAGTAATCCCTCAGTCTTAGGGTCTCCCCTCCCCAGGGAACCCCCACCCACTATTCCCACCTCACCTCAGTATAAGGCTACTGCCAGCCATCATCTAGCCCCACGCCCTGGGGCAGACTGCAGTATCCGCCTGCTCATCACTGGCAAGGAGGGTTTGGACCTGCTGCCTTGGCCTACCCCTGGGCTGCCCTCTGCAACCCCCGGTACCTTTTAGCCCAAAGGTAGGCCACAGTCTGGGGCTTTCCAGGCTGGAGCTCCCCAGCCTGTCCCCAACCCCGCTCCACTCAGGTACTTTGTCCAGTGGCGGATTAACAAATTTGGCGCCACTAGGCCCTCAAAAAATTGCCACCCCGCCAGCTCACCTCTGCTCCTCCACGGTAAGCCTGGGAGGGATGGGGGAGAAGGGGAGTTGTGGCACGCTTGGGGGATGGCAACAGTGGAGTAGAGGTGAGCTGGGGTGGGGAGCGGTTCCCAGCCCACCCCGGGTTACTCCCCACGCCCACGGGCCCCAGCTCACCTCTGCTCTGCCTCCTCCAAGCGCACCGCTACTCACTTCTCCCTTCCTCCCAGCACTTTTGCGCAGGGAAGCACAGCACGCCTGGGGGAGGAGGCGGGTGGGGATTTGGGGAAGGGGCGGAGTTGGGGAGGGGTCACAAGCAAATTTGCCACCCCTGCAAATTTGTTGGCCTAGGCGATAATATGCTGCTGACTTTGTCTCTAGCTCCCTGCAGCCAGGCCCTTCTCCCTCTACAGGCAGAAGGAGACTGTCTGGGCTCCTGACTCACTGCCTCTTATACGGGCCAGCTGGGCCTGACTGGGGCCTGGCCACAGCTGAGCCTACTTTCCCCCAATCAGCCCAGGCTTCTTGCCCCAGCCACAGCCCTCTCTTGGGCTGTTTCAAGCCCTTCAGGGCAGGAGCAGGGGACCACCCTGCAACAGGGCTCCACAGCTCACCTCTGTCAGGAGCAGTGGATGCTGGGAGTTCTTTGGAGCTTCATTTTCTATTGGAAAGGCAGGCTGAGCACGGCGGGACTTTGCTGTGGTTCGGACAGACACAAATATTGGCATGAGGATCCCACTCACAGCCAGCAATACTGGTGGACTTCGGGAAGGGCTTCTCTGATGCCTTCCTGGGCTGGAGTTACCATAGGAACAAGCAGCCAGGCCTTTCTCATCACAGGGGATATGACAGACGATAGCAAAGTGCCCAGCACAGACCTGCTACGAATGCCTGATGAAGCAGTAAATTATTTAGCGTGCTAGCACCAGATCTGGGCAAGGCACCAGGTGCCAGTACTCTCCTAGTAGCTCTGAAAGGCTTTGGATACAGTCCCTCAGGACATTCACACAAGCAAACCAGGGAAATGTGATCTAGATGCAAGTGAGTGCACAACTGGTTGAAAGACCGTAGTCAAAGAGCAGCTATCAATGGTTTGCAGTCAAACTGGGAAGGTTTATCTAGTAGAGTCTCACAGGGCTCAGTCCTGGGTCCACTGCTAATCAGTATTTTCATTAATGACTTGCATAATGGAGTGGAGAGTGCTATAACACTGGTGGATGACACCAGACTAGGAGGGGTTGCATGCACTTTGGGGGACAGGATTAGAATTCAAAACCACCTTGTAATGGAGCACTTCCCCGCTCATCCCAAAAGTCAGTCAGAGACCGCTTAATATGCAAGCACCAGTGCCCTTTTATTCCTTGTGTCAGTTCCCACCACCATTTATATACAGTCCATTCCAGCCAGCTCCCTGGGAGAGAGCTAGCTTCTTCCATCAGCTAGGCACTGGCACCACCAGCACCTCCCTTTCCTGTTTCCCCCACCCTTCTGCGTCCTTCCTGCCAGCTTTATATAGCCTCCTGGCTAACAAGGCCTGCAGGTGTTTTTCCTTAAGCCCTTTGGTGAGCTACACCCAGCCAGTACCAATTAATACCCCTTAATCGGAGCTGATCTAACAGGGGCCTGGCCAGAAGCTTTTTGGCCAGCACCGTTACACACCTGGACAAATCAGAGAATTGGTCTGAAATCAACAAGATTAAATTGAATAAAGATAACTGCAAAGTACTTCGCTTAGGAAGGAAAATCAAATGCACAACTACAAAATGGGGAATAACTGGCTAGGGGTAGTACTGCTAAAAAGAATCTGGGGGTTACAGTGGATCACAAACTCAGTATGAGTCAACAAAACGATGCAGTTATGAAAAAGGCTAAAATCACATTAGGAGAGTCATGTGTAAGGCACTGGAGGTAACTGTCCTTGTCTACTCAGCACTGGTGAGGCCTCAAGTGGAGTCCTGTGTCCAGTTCTGGGCACCACACTTTAGGAGAGATGTGGACAAATTGGAGAGATTCCAGAGGACAGCAACAAAAATGAGACAAGGTTTAGAAAACCTGACTTGTGAGTAAAGGTTAAAAAAGCTGGACATGTTTCATCTTGAGAAAAGAAAACTGAGGGGGGACCTGGTGACAGTCTTCACACATTTTAAGGATTGTTCTAAAGAAGACATTGATCAATTGTTCTCCATGTCCACTGAAGGTAGGACAAGAAGCAAAGAGCTTAACCTGCAGCAAGGGAAATTCAGGAAAAACTTAGATATGAGGAAAAACTTGCTAACTCTTATGATAGTTAAACTTTGGAACAGGCTTCCAAGGGAGGTCGTGGAGTTCCCATCATTGAAAGCTTTTAAAAACAGGATGGACAAACACCTGTTAGGCCTGGTCTTGGTTTATTTGGTGCTGCCACAGCTCAGGGGCTGGATCTGATTACCTCTCGAGGTCCCTCCCAGCCCTACATTTCTGTGATTCTGTCCTAAGATCCTGAGGTGTTCCTGGTCGCTCGAGGGGTGGTGGAAGAGACAGCCATCAGGAATACAACAGCCGAGGAGCTCTGAGTGCTTTGCTTCATAAAGCCTCCGAGCAGCTCTGTGAGTTAGGTCTAAGTCCCATATCACAGAGAGGGGAAATGAGGCACAAGAATAAGTCCAACATTTTCAAAAGTGACCTCTCTTCTTGGGAACCTAAATTTCTGGGCATCTATCTTGAGATGCCAGGGCCACCTCCTCAGACATGCAGAGCACACACAACTGCAGCCACGGTCAGTGAGAGCTGCAGAGTGCACCACTTCTGAGAAGATCAGGCCCTAGGTGGCTGAAGGCGGGTACCCAAGACCAGAGGCCACTTTTGAGGCAGAGTGACCTCCCAAAGCCATGCTGTGCTAGGGCTGGATGGGTAATGGATTTTTCCACTTGCCAGCGATTCCCAAAAAATGTAATCAGGGAGAAAACTAGTTTCAGGTCAGACCAAAACCAATTATTTTTACCTTTCAGAAAGAAGTTGTTTTGGGTTGAATCAAATATTTCATTTAGATTTTGAGCATTTTTTATGTTTAATTTTTTTAATAATAAAGTTAATGGAAATCTTGAAACAGAATGTCGTTTACAATTGAAAAATCAAAATAGTTTGATTTTTTTCCTAATTTTTTTGTTTGTTTGGGTTTTTTTAACCAAAACAATTTGGTGAAATCAAGATGGATTCACAAAATGGGGTGGGGTCCCCACATCTGCATTGTTCACAAAAAAAAAACATTGGTCAAAGTATTTCACCCAGCTCTGGTGGGTAGTTGAGGTAGGACTAGAACCCAGGACTCTCTGATCCCTACCCTAGCCACATGTACCATGCTCCAGAGTGAGTTAATCATACTTATGCCATAGGGAGGACTCACCACCAAAGCCACAGTAAACACTGTTGTAGCCTGTCTGAGCGAGGCTAAGCAGCAGGTTGCGAAAGAGAAGCTCACTTAGGCAGACAGCGTGATTCTGCGTGAAGAATGCAGCTCTCTGCCACTGGAAGTGTTTGAATGACGCTCCACAGTCAGTGGACAAGCCAGTAACGCCTGCCTTGGCCCCTGCTTCTTTCCTACAGTCTGAATTCCTGTACCAGAAAAAAGGACCAGAAATCAACATCTCTGTGAATTAGAGGAATCCAGCCTCGCGGATGGGACAAGGCGAAAGGTGAGGGACAATAACTCACACAATGCACCTCATCTGGGTGGTGGTGAGCCAGCTGTGCTGCTCCTGTCCCTATGTGTAGTCATAAGGAGTATGAACATCTGCAGCCTCCTGGGGAGGAGCGGGCACTTAGCACCTCAGAACATCAGGCCCCGGGAAGTCTGCAGGAGCAGGATGGATCACTCCTGACAGAGAGTACCTTACCTGCCTTAGCTCACAACTCCCTCCACACCTTGCAGGGCTGGGGCTGGTCCTGCTACCACATGGAACACTTCACACCCTCACAACACACAATAGGATCTGTCCTCTGGGTTCTCCCTTAGACACCTAGGACCTGCTTATCCCACCCAGCACAACCAGGGCGTGCCACAGCTGAGCTGGGGTGTGCCTTCTGCCAGCTTCACCTGGGACATTTGGCAGCGCAGGAGGTGAGTGCCCCTAGGCAGCACAGTGAGCCAAGTGTAAGCAGATCACTTGTTAGCATGGCAGGTGACTGTACCCCAAGTGTTGTGATCCATTTGGTGGCTGCAACAGCATCCCAGTGGGTGTGGTTCATGCTGTGTACATGGTATGTTCAGCAGCAGGAAGCATGCAGCCCTGCTGACATAACCGGTGCATCTTGCAAAACTGGCTGCATTGCATGGTGGATGCAGACACACCTAGTTCATTTGGCAGCATCCTGGCACTTGCTCCTCTGTGCAACCGCAACATGGCAAGGCTGTTCTTCCAAACAGGCCCAGACCATGCAGCACATGGCAGTGGACCTCCCTCAGGTGTGCCTGCACAATTAGGCAACTGGGCAGGTGCACTTCAGCAGGTGAACTGGGTCGATCAGGAGCAAACAAGGAATTCATAGCTACAGTACTAAAGGTTAAATGTCTTTGAACACTCCCCTAATCCCAGGAGCTGCCACAGGGTCACACAGGCAGGGCAAGGCAGGGCATGTTCCAGAGCGCTGGAAGGAGGCCCACATTGCAGTAGTGAGATTTCTAAAAGTGTCAGAGCAGAGCACACTGAGCTTTCCTAAAGGCAGCTGCATGGGAGGGCAGGTTTAGTGAAGCTTTCTGAAGGCCTTGCCAACATTTTCAAAGGACTCTCCCATGTGACAGCTGCTGGCCTTCAGTTAAGGAAAGCAGGATGTGTGCCTCCCAGGTGGAGCCTCGCCAGGCTCCCCTCACCCAGCTGTAGGGGGTGCTGGGGAGTGTCCTAAGTGAGGCAGGAGGTGGGATCAGCAGTTGCTGGGAACTGAGCAAGGAATGGGGATGAGAGTTCTTGTCTCCAAATGTCTGTCCATTGTGCTGAGGGTTCTGTTCTGTAAGTGGAACAGAGCAGCAGAACTAGACAGCTGACAATTCTTGGTTCATCTAACAAATGCCAAGGATTGTAATGCAAACAGCAGAGCAACACAGTCTGCTCTAGTGTCAGCTGGGGCTCCGCACAGTGACTGGATCAAGGGCATCAATGTCCCTTGCCAATAAACAATAGTCTCATGTGATTTTCTTCCCCCTACATGACTTCTGTGTTGGGCAGGGAGTGTTTTCTGATGGTCTCATGCACGTGGGAAGCAGACGACTTGCATTTCTGGGAAGAGGTTGATCTCCAGAGCTCCATCGACATCCCAGGAACTGACCATGGCTGGTGCATGGATGGTTTAAAGGGAAGATGCAATGCAGGGAACAAGTGTTTTTAAGCTTAAAATTCTGGAACAAAATGGACACAGCAGTCTCTCTCCCCCTGACATAACCTGCTTTGCCCAGTAGGATGCCATTACCAAATACCTTTCCTGCATAGTCCCTGACTGGATATCATGAGTTGTTTGCAGTGTTGTTATAGCAATGTAGGTCCCAGGATATTAGAGACAATGTGGGTGAGGTAATAGCTTTTATTGGACCAACTTCCTTTGGTGAAAGAGACAACAGAAGATTTGAAGAGCTCTGTGTAAGCACACAAGCTTGTCTCTTTCCCCATCTACCTTGTCTCTCTGGACACTGTCAGCTAACTCCTGTCTGCCACTGAGTAGCTTAACAAAACCAACAATGTATGTAACTATTGTTCTATTTATTAAAGTGCTGCAATTCCTCTATTAAGTGGATCCCCTGCTTGTGAGCACTCTAGAATCATGCAATTAAAATGAAACCAGAGACTTTTTGAAACTGGTTCATTTCCCTACTTGTTGGATTTTGCATAGTTGGGAAGAACTGTTAGTACCAGTAACAATCTTTCCAATATCAGAGTCTCACCAAACGCTGCTGTTCTCCTACAGAGCAAAAAATAAAGCCTCCCCAGCCCGCTCTGCTGTCCTGCTGCATCTCCACTGTCAGAGTGCTCTAGATTTCTCAGAGGGAGCATATTTGACTACAAGGAGGCAGCTGGACTCACACTCTACTGCAACTTGTGAAAATATCTCCCTAGGGCATGTTCAATTTGTCACCAGAATTCCTTCCCCAGGGCGCCCTTTAGGCTCAGGACAGGGTCCCCAGCACTCAGCCAGGCCACTGCTCTGCAAAGTCTGAGTGTTTTCCCACTCCACTTCCAGTCCTAAAAGACTCCACCCTCTGACCAGGTCCTGAGTTGTCAGAACAAAAGGGGAATTAAAACAAAGGCATAATCCCACCACCGAGTTAAGGCTGCTCCTTCCAGGAGTCCATCAGGCTGTGACCCTAAACTGAGTTCTCAGGGAAATATAGAGGAATAGTCCCCTCTCAAGGTGAGCTGGCAGCAGTCATCCAAGGAGCTCCTGCCTCCAGAGGTAAAGGTCTGCTCTCCTCCCTGGTCTACCCTCCACTGAGCTGGGTCAGACATTCTCCCTTGTAAGCTCCTGCCTCCACTGCTGACTTGTCTCACAAGTGTGTCAAGGCGGGGCTACCAGAGCCCGCATTAACTCATTAACCCCCCGTTGACCAGCATGGGGTTTGTATACCCCATCACAAGCTCTAAACGGCACCCAGGCACACCCCATGGAAATCCCCAGGAGCCGATCTCTCAGGCCTGGTCTACACTACGCATTTAAACCGATTTTAGCAGCATTAAACCGATTTAATGCTGCACCCGTCCACACGATGAGGCCCTTTATATCGATATAAAGGGCTCTTTAAACCGGTTTCTGTACTCCTCCCCGACGAGAGGAGTAGCGCTGAAATTGATATTACCATATCGGATTAGGGTTAGTGTGGCCGCAAATCGACGGTATTGGCCTGTGTGCGGTATCCCACAGTGCACCATTGTGACTGCTCTGGACAGCTATCCGAACTCGGATGCACTGGCCAGGTAAACAGAAAAAGCCCTGTGAACTTTTGAATTTCATTTCCTGTTTGCCCAGCGTGGAGCTCTGATCAGCATGGGTGGCGATGCAGACCCAAATCCCAAAAGAGCTCCAGTATGGGCCGTATGGGAGATACTGGATCTGACCGCTGTATGAGGAGACAAATCTGTTCTATCAGAGCGCCGTTACAGAAGACGAAATGCCAAAGCATTTGAAAAAAATCTCCAGGCTGTGATACAGAGTCCACAGCACAGTGCTGCGTGACAAGCGTAATGGAAAGCCAAAGAATCAAATGGACGCTCATGGAGGGAGGGAGGGGGTACTGAGGACTCCAGCTATCCCACAGTCCCCAGCAGTCTCCGAAAAGTATTTGCATTCTTGGCTGAGCTCCCAATGCCTGTAGGGTCAAACACATTGTCTGGGGTGGTTCAGGGTATAGCTCGTTATTTACCCCCCTCCGCCCCCACGTGAAAGAAAAGGGAAAAAAATCTTTTCTTGACTTTTTTCAATGTCATCCTATGTCTACTGCATGCTGCTGGTAGACACAATGCTGCGGCAGTGAACAGCAGTATCCTCTCCCCTCCCCACCCCTCCCCGGTGGCTGATGGTACAATATGATTGCTATCTGTCATCATCATCAGCCCGTGAGTGCTCCCGGCTGGCCTCAGGTGAGGTCGGCCGGGGTCACCTGGGTAAAAATAGGAATGACTCCCGGTCATTCCCAGTCGATGGTACAGAATGGCTGATAACCGTCTTCATCATAGCAACTGGGGGCTGAGCTTCATCAGCCCCCTCCCTTTCATGTGTAAAGAAAAGATTCTGTACTGCCTGGACTATCATAGTAGCGGGATTCTGGGCTCCTCTCCCCCGCACCGCTTAATGTCCCACGTGGACTATCATAGCAGCTGGAGGCTGCCTCCCCCTCATTTTATCTCACTAACAAGTCAGTGTTTCTTATTCCTGCATTCTTTATTACTTCATCACACAAATGTGGGGGACACTGCAACGGTAGCCCAGGAGGGTTGGGGGAACAGGGAAGCAACCGGTGGGGTTGTTGCAGGGGCACCTCCTAGAATGGCATGTAGCTCATCATTTCTGCAGTATCTGACATGGAGCAGCTGTGCTCTCTTGTTCTCTAGTACACTTGCCTCATATTCTAGGCAGGACTGACTTTATTTTTAGATACCATAAAGGATTGACTCAGGGAGTCATTCCCATTTTTGTCTTTGCGCCCCCGGCTGACCTCAGCCAGGGGCACCCATGACAGCAGCAGACAGTACAGAACAACTGATAACCATCATCTCATTGCCAGTTTACAGTGGCATGGCAGACGGTACAGAACAACTGATAACCATCTCTGCTATTTTGCAAAGGCAAATGAATGCTGCTGTGTAGCGCTGCAGCACCGCCTCGGTTAGCAACATCCAGTAGACATACAGTGACAGTAAAAAAAAGCTGAATGGGCTCCATGGTTGCCGTGCTATGGCGTCTGCCAAGGCAATCCAGGGAAAAAGGGCGCAAAATGATTGTCTGCCGTTGCTTTCACAGAGGAAGGAATGAGTGACGACATTTACCCAGAATCACCCGCGACACTGTTTTTGCACCATCATGCACTGGGGTCTCAACCCAGAATTCCAATGGGCGAGGGAGACTGTGGGAACTAGGGGATAGCTACGGGATAGCTACCCACAGTGCAACGCTCCAGAAATCGACGCTAGCCTCGGACCATGGACGCACACCACCGAATTAATGTGCTTAGTGTGGCCACGTGCACTCGACTTTATACAATCTGTTTTACAAAACCGGTTTATGTAAAATCGGAATTATCTCGTAGTGTAGACGTACCCTCAGGGAGTTATTGCTACACTGCATCAAGCTGAGGCTCAGTGCAGACACATTCCATCACAGCTGGCCATAGAATTCTACACCATGCACCATGACAATATGGATGGGCAGGCCATGTGGAGTACAGGTCCCAGCAAAGCCACTGCATTGAAACGGAGCATGGCATGCTGGGACCTGTAGTCTCCATCGGTTTAATTTCTGTATTAAAGGTGGAGAATGCTGCAGTTTCCTCCATTTTATGCCAAGTAGTTGCAGCTTTTAAGCGGGCACCTTATAATTGTGACTGCCCATGCTACTAAGGGTGGTACCCCTGTACACACCTAAGTTATGCTGGATTCTGTCCTTGGGATCCATGGTGAATGGGTTCAGAAGGAAATGGTTTCATAACAGCTCCCCACAAATCACTTTGTATTGTGGGAAGCAGCAGCATCCTCAGCCCGGAGTGGTGCAGACCACTTCTCACATGATGGAAGCCCAGCATAATGGGCATAGATCTCAGAGCCATCCGTACACTGGCATGAGAAGGAAGAAGGAGCAAAAATTTCTAACTATGACTTGCCACAATGATTCCTTGTTGTAGCAGGGTGGCTGCCTCCTGAGTGCTCGCTTGTGGCTGGAGTTGGCTCTATGATCCCTGCCTCAGTTTCCCCTTCTCAGGCCCCCTCAGTAAACTCCACAGTATTTAAAAGAAAATTCCCCTGTTTGGGTGGAGTCTAATTTATATAATTGTTCACACACTCTCCAGGGGCCCTAAAGGCCACACCTGGCCCTCCTAATTTGTCCTTCCAGGGCTTGGGCTGTTCTTCTTCTTGGTCCCTTTGATATGCCCTCTACTGTTGCCACACAGAGGGGAACTGAAGTCTTCTATGAACAGAACTTGATCATGTGTCTCACCTGCAAGTCCACAATGAACACAATGTTTCCAACTGGGCCCAGCCTCTCCATCCAGAGGGTCTGTCTTCTTTGGCTTCTTGCCTAAGATGTGGCCTGGTATCCCAGCAGGGACCCCATAGAAGCTTTCCAACTTCACCATGCTGCTCTCCTGCCTTCAGCCTTCCCCAGGAACTTCCTTACAACTCTACAGTGTCTGCAGGCATCTGCCAACAGCCATCTGTAGCATCTTCTCTCCACAAGTCTCGTCCTGGCTTGATTGGGTCCCCTGACCTTCCTTGTTCTCCCCACCTGGGGAGAAAAGTTGCCTGTAGCACAGGCCAGGCTGAGCCCACTTGGTGTTCTAGTACCATAGTGATTCTATTCTGCTCCTTTTTTAAGCAGGGATTCCTCTGGCCAGATTCCTGAGCTGGACGTACTAGGCAATGAGCTAGTGAGTTTTGCAGATTAATAACACCAGCGCTCTTTGAAAGCTACCATCACTCAGAACTTGTCTGGGGAGACTGTAAATATCTGTGTTCAAATTAGAGTCTGCATTTTGATTTCCCTTTGCCGGAGTTCCAAGTTTCCTAATTATTTGTAAGGACAACTGTCATGTGTGACCACTAGGTTTTAATTTGTCCTCAGCTTCTAGGGAATGAGACTTCTTCACTTTAATCTACACCTGAAAGAGGTTTCAGTACCTAGAGATCTATATTGGGCCACTGAAAGTAATATAAGACAGTGTTGCATCGTGGGTAGATCATGCCCAATTTCCTGGGATGATGCTTTTGCTTTGTATTTTGTGAATTTCAAACAGATGCCAGAAAAAAACTGTAGCTTTTCAGGTCAGATTATAGCATCGTCAGGATCTTTAGCGTAGGAGCTGACACAGGAGCTGACGGTTAGCAGCCGTTGTTCTCCCCATTTATTACTATTAGAATGCAGCTCAAAGGCTGTAAATGTTTTACAGCAAAAGAAAATCCCTCCATTTCCCAGGTTAATTTGTTTCCTCTGGCTTGTCCTCCTCATAGTCTAGACATGGTGGTCAGCTCTGTATGGAACTGCCCTGGCCTGGCTCCGACCATCCATCAGCTTTTCAATTAGCAGAAGACCCCAGACTGTCCAAACAATGGCATATGACCAGGGGGCTCCCATCTCTTCCAAAATGTTGGCAGCTTACAGAGCCACACTAAAGCAAGCTCAGGAGCTAGGGACACCCTCTCAGGGGCACCCTCCTGGCCACACGTGTGTGCCGTAGCCATGCCTGTGCACAGTGGCCCCACCTATAATTAGGGTGGTCATGACAGAGGCCATTCACTCTAGAGCTGTCAAAATAGGTCCCCTCCTCCCTATTTCGGCAGGATGTGACTCCCCACATCCTATCTTCAGGCAGGCTTGGATCCTTCCTGGAGGAGGGAGGACTCAGTCCCCACCCACCCAAACAGAGGATTATGGGAAGAGGAGGGTTTCCCTGCTGACACCCCCCAACAGTGAGGGCCCACACCACAGAGTGTCCTCTGCTGAGCTGGTGTTGGCAGGGCCTCCAGAGCAGGTTTCAGAGCTTAGTACTACACAGGAGGAGGAATGGGGTAAGTCACACCTCCCAGAGCTGGTATTTCAGCCTTGCTGCAACTCAGGTAGATATTGCTGCTTCCACGACACTCTGGTCATATTTTCAGGCTTTTCTTCATACCCAGATAGGCTATGTTTATGTTTTAAAGAAAGCTGTTATCCTGCTGTCCTCCTGTGACCTGGAATGAGGTGCATTGCCCCAAGGACTGGAGAGCCTGGGGCTAAGTCAGCTCTGATTCCAGGACAAGCCCCACCTGAGAGGAATATGGGGCTCCAGTACAAAAGGAACAGGAAGGTGCAGCGCAGGGGGTAAAGTGCAGCCAAGCCTGCAGATACTGTAGGGCCCTGAGTTGGCAGGGAGAGAGCACTACCTGAGAAGGGCAAACTCCAGGGTGAGGTGCTGGGAAGCAGACAGACCGACCCTGAGGGGGGTGGGGCTGTGCCCACCTGAAACTCGGGTAATGGCTGGGAGAGTTTGTGTTCTATTTTCCAAGCCTCTGTGCTCTTTTGGGCTATTGAAAGAGAGACACCGAGCAGGGCTTGGGGCCTAGGGAGCTAATACACACCTGAGGACTCAATAAGTGGTCCCCCTTGTGGGGATTGTTTGAGCTACCTTTGACCTGTGAATTTAAAGGGCCCTGAAGGGGCAAAACAGTCTGGCTGTGGAGGTGGTGCTCAGGAGCTGGCTGCTCCTGTTCTGTGACTCTAGGGATTGAGGGTCTAAGTGCAACCCTACAGAGACTATGCCTTAATCTGGTCCTGCCAGTGTGAATCCTGATCTGAGAGGGTGTGAGTGATTTTCCATGGTGCAGTCTTTATACCCCGGGCCTCCAGAGCATGACCAAGCAGCGTCATCTTTGCTACAACCATGATGGGGTTTTAAATCCATGCCCACGATGCCTGTGCATTGGGATGTGACATCAGATCCAGAGGAAAGTACCTTTTACTCTATGCTCTTCCCCAGCCCTCTCCAGCATGTTTCTTAGAGACCTATTTATCTTTATTTCTCTCTGTATGTCTGAGTGCTAAAAGGGCTTTAGCTCTACCAGCCAAAGCAAGTTATCCCCATCCCAGGCTTTAAAAATGCTGTGAGGAAGAGCTAGTTTATGAACACTGAGCTGTTCCCCAGGCCAAAACGGGGAAGATTTGCTGGTGCACCAGAGCCATGCTCAGCGCCTCCCAAGAAGGGGACAGTGCATCAGTCTTTTATGCTCCCTCTATGATATCCTCACCTGGATGGTCCATACGTGGCTGCAGTACAAGTTAGAGCAATGCTGAGGCTGCAGTGACTCATTTTGACATGTAAGTGTCCCCCCAGGCTGCCACAAACTGGAATTGCTTCCTTCTCCCCCCTGACATGCTCCAGCCTACCTCAAAAGATCCTCTACACCTGTGGGATCAAGAAGGGCTGGTGTAACCAGTCCTATGCCATCTGTGGTTTCCCTACCCTAGACTGCCTTATGGCAGCTTTAAGTCTCCTTTGCACCACAGGAGCAGCACAAACAGGACCACAGGGAGGCATTGGGCGGGCCCCAAAAGCGGGAGTTGATCAGGCTCCCAGTTGGGTTCATGCTGTCTTTATAGTTCACTTTGCATTGGTCCTTTCTTTCTCATGGTATTAGCACTATGCTCGCCCCATGCCACAGATGTGTTTACCATCAGATAGGAAAGCATTTAAATCTTCATCCTGTGATTACTGATGCCAGTGGCAAAACTGCCATTCATCTCAGTGCTGCAATACTAGGCCTTGGGCTACTGTGAGTCTAGTTCTCCTCTCACTTTCCTGTTTCGTGTTGGTGGTACTCCAGTAGAGCTGCTCCTGATTGATGCGGTGTAACTGACAGCAGACTCTGGCCCCATGGTTATAAGCATTTTAAAATACAAAATAAATACACTGTCTGCATCCCTCTGGTAGTCAGAGACCCGAGGTCGAGTGCTCTCAGGGCCCCATGGCCCAGCTCCTGTAGGCAGAGGTTGCTTTTGTGTGTAGCCCTTTGTTAGGTGAGGCCTGCTAGGTAAGTACCAGATTACAAAAAGATACATGTGAAATGCTAATAATACACAGCAAAAAATAAAGCTGCTCTCCTGCCTCTGGGGAAGTGCAGTCATGTTATGCTGCAGCATAGCCATTGTCCCTGGTACTGTTCTCTGCAGGCAGTAGTATAATTAAGAGACATAAGCGTGTTTGCCTTGGAGCTGATGTATCATTTTGCCCCTCGCACTGCATGTGTAATTGTGACTCTCCTGCCCCGGGTTTATGTTTTCCTGGTTTCAGAAGCACATCTAGGTCAGGCAATAGTAGAGCAGGGTTGGTAATATGTGGATGGTTGCGGGGGTGGGGAGGGAGGGAAGCGATCATACTAGTCAGTAGGGGGATGTGTGCCCCACCTCCATGCCCCACTCATTAGGTGAGCTGCACTACTCACTGAACAGGTAGCCAGTGGCTGCCACCTTCTCTGCATGGCAGAGCATCTTTGCAGAAATGGGGAGTAGTGCAGCATCACCATTCATTTCTGGCCAGGGTTTGCTCCTCTTCTGGTAGCCAGGAGATGAAAAAAATCATACAGGGCATCCAACAGGGTGAGTTTGCTCGTCTTCAGATGGCACCCAATACTGGAATTATGCTAGTAGCTAGCTGGGTGGCCAGTGGGGGACTTGTACCAATCATCCAAGCAGCCTGGGTGAGGAATTGCACTGGTTACCAGCCAGTCAGCTAGCAGCAGTAGGCATGCACTAGGAGGATATGTAATATGAATGGCATCTATGGAATGTTCTTGGGGCAAGATTCCCACACCTGGGAAGGGAAAATAAAACTAAAATCCCAGCAGAGTCTGAAGGGCTCATTTTACTACTGCTTCCTTGTTGAGTTTGGCTCAGTGAATTCTCATCAGCTCCCTCTACAGAAATCATATCTGCATGGTTTAACTGTTCTTTATCTGGTTTGGATTCCTGACACATGAAATGTGCAGGATCAAGGCTATTTTTATACAGAGAAAATTGTTAATAATTAGTTTGTAATAATGACAGAGGGTGGAAAGATACAAGTTAATAGAAATTTGAACAAAAACAACCTGAAAAGTAGGAACTGTGATGCTTCATCCATCAGGCTGAGATTGAAAATTGCAGAGATCAGAACTCCTGAGGTACTTTTCAAATAATTAGTGAATAGAGTCAGGCCAAATTCCAACTCTGATAAATAACATTCCACCTGCCTAACCCCCCCCCCACCATCTCCCACAGTAGTTTCAATTAGATATAATATTCTTCAATTCCCAACCTAAATTATGTGGTGTTGCTCTGTGCTATGAAACAGCTGATGAGTCCCATCACAGAAGTAGCTGCACTTCAATCATGGGTGAAGTGACTCCTCTGTACCATTTGTACCACAAGCCACGTATGACACTACAATTCCTTACTCAAGTGACTAATCTTACTCAAGTAAGCAGTGCCTGTGACATGACTGAAATGCTCATGTGAGTAAGGACTGTTTGTATGGGGAAGGGCCTGCAAGATTGGGCCCTGAGTTTGTCTTTTAAAGGGTATTCTGGGATAACATAGAGAAACATCTAATGTTATAGCATTGTGGACGAGGGGGTGCCAGGGCTCAACCCTCCCTGAGGAGAAGGGGAGCCACACCGGCCTCGTCTCGTCGTCTGAGGGCCTCTGCCCTCGGGACCGCAGTCCGCTCCGGCAGTTCAGGCCCTGTGTGGGGGACCAAACAGCAACACAGTTAAATAAAAGGGGCCCAGCCCTTGGGTCGGGCAGGGCACCAACAAACACAGTAGCCGTTTATCCGTTCTGGCCCCTTGGGGCAGGGCAGAGCAGTGGCAAAGTCAAAGGGGGCCCAGCCCTTGGGTCGGGCGGGGCACCAAACACAGTTATAAACAGCTCTGGCCCTTTGGAGCAGGGCAGAGCTCTGGACCTTAGGCTGGGAAGAGGGGGAGTCTGCCACCCGGTCACTGGTGGCACGGAGAATGCAGGCCCACCCGCTCCTCTGCGTTCCAGCCCAGGGCCCTAGTAGCGGCTGACTGCGCTAGTGGCGGTCAGTGGGGAGGTCCTGACCAAAACACACTGACATAGGCGCAGGACCTTCTGCAGCCTGACTGTAGTCAGCTGCCCCCGGGCTACTTTCAGCCTCCTCCTCGGTTCCTACCTGGTCCGCTGGGGCGTCCAGCACCATGGGTTCCTCCCAGTCAGGGCAGGGCGATAGGTCCGGGAACACCTCCGGGACGGCGGGCCAGGTCTGATCTGGCAGCTCCTCGGGGCCGTAGTAGGGACGGGGCAGCTCCGGCAGCTCCTCGTCGTAGCGACTGCGGGGCAGCTCCGGCAGCTCCTCGTCGTACCAGCCTCGGGCCACAGCGGCTTCCCAGTGGTGAGGGTCAGTGGGCATGTCTGCTCCTGCCGGCGGCCGAGCCCTGACTGAGGGCTGGGGCCCAGCTTTTATCCTTCCAGGTCGCCGCCTGACCCTTTGAGGGGGCGGGACTTCCTCCCAGCGGTTCTGCCCAGGGGGGTGATTGACAGGGCTCAAGCCTCCCTGGGGAGGAGGGAAGCCACACCGCCTCGCTACATACACACCTCCTCAAGTCCGGCCCCCGTCGGTCGGGGTCGGGCTGCCCCATCTCAGCGAGGCGGGAGAAGAAGTCCGCATTGACGTGGTCCTTGCCAGCCCTATGCCGGATGGTGAACGCATAGGGCTGCAAGGCCAAGTACCAGCACATAATGCGGGCATTGTTATCCTTCATCCATATTAGCCATTGGAGTGGGCGTGGTCAGTGACCAGAGTGAACGGGCCCCCCAGGAGGAAGAACCGAAGAGCCTCGCAGGCCCACTTGATGCGAGGGCCTCCTTTTCAATTGTGGCATAGCTCCGCTCCCGGGGGAATAGCTTGCGGCTCATATATAGGACGGGCTGGTCTCCTCCGGTCCCTTCCTGAGATAAGACAGCCCCCAGGCCCACATCAGACGCATCCGTCTGAAGGATGAAGGGTTTATCAAAGTCAGGGCTATATAGGACGGGTTCCTGGCACAGGCAGTTGCGGAGCGTCTTAAAGGCTGCTTCACACTCCGGGGTCCAGTGCACATTTCGAGGGCTGTTCTTCGTCAGCAGCCCGGTCAGGGGTGCGGCAATTGACGGGAATTAGGGAATAAACCGCCGGTAATACCCTACAAGCCCCAAGAAGCGCCGTACTTGCCGCTTCGTGGTCGGGGTGGGGCACTCCGCCCGGGCTTGGACCTTCCCCATGAGGGGCTTTATCCGCCCCTGCCCGACGGTGTAACCGAGGTAGATCGTTTCTTCCCAGGCTATTCGGCAGTTCTTGGGGTTCGCTGTTAACCCCGTCTCCTGAAGGGTTCAGAGGACCGCCGCGACCCGATCCAGATGGCCGTCCCAGCAGCGGCTGTAGATCACGACATCGTCTAAGTAGGCAGCCGTATATTCCTGGTGTGGTCGCAAGAGGCGATCCATCAGCCGCTGAAAGGTCGCGGGGGTGCCATGGAGGCCGAAGGGCATCCGAGTAAATTGATACAGCCCGGACGGGGTGGCAAAGGCGGTCTTTATTTGGATGCTTCCTCGAGGGGAATTTGCCAGTACCCCTTGCTGAGGTCCAGCATGGTGATATAGTGGGCCTCTCAGAGGCGGACGAGTAACGCGTCGACCCGGGGCATCGGGTACGCGTCAAAACGAGAGATGGCATTCTCCTTTCGGAAGTCTATACAGAAGCACCGGGAGCCATCCGGCTTAGGTACTAGGACCACCGGGCTGCGCCACTCACTCTGGGATAGTTCAATGACCCCTAAGGCCAACATTGCCCGAACCTCCTCCTTGACCTCCGCTCACATTCGGTATGGGATAGGCCGGGTAGTCTCCCTAACGACCTTCCCGGGTGCTGTTTGGATCGTGTGACAAGTGGCGCCCATGCAGCCCGGTAGCGCAGTGAAGGTCCGATGGAAGGCCCGCAGGAGGCACTTGGCCTGCTCCCGTTGCTTCTCCGTCAGGGTGCTTCCTAGTGCGCGTTCTGATACCTCCCCCGTCCGGGCCCCTTCCGGACCCAACTCTAACTCTGGTGGGCATGGGTCGATCAGCAGGCCCTCCCGGTCCCGCCACGGCTTCAGCAGGTTGATGTGATACAACTGCCTTTCCTTGTGGCGGCCCGGCTGGCGAATCTCGTAGTTGACGGGCCCCACCCTCCGAAGCACCTCGTAGGGACCTTGCCAACCTGCCAGCAACTTTGACTCGCTGGAGGGGAGGAGTAAGAGAACCCGGTCTCCGGGGGCGAACTCTCGCATTTGCGTGTCCTAGTTATAACCCCGCTCCTGCTTCTCCTGGGCCGCCTTAAGGTTCTCCCTCGCCAGGATTCCGGCCTGGGCTAGGTGTTCCCGGAGTCGGAGGACATACTGGAGAAGCCCCTGGGTTGGGGAGGCCGACTGCTCCCACGTCTCCTTCATGAGGTCCAGGAGGCCCCGTGGCCTCCGCCCATAGAGGAGTTCAAA
Source organism: Gopherus evgoodei (assembly GCF_007399415.2). NCBI lineage: Eukaryota > Metazoa > Chordata > Testudines > Testudinidae > Gopherus > Gopherus evgoodei. Next base: position 37,567,864 of record NC_044329.1, read on the forward strand.
GGGGGAGAACTTGGTCGAAGCCTGGGGAACCTCCCGGACAGTGAGGAGCAGTGGCGGGAGGAGCTGGTCCCAGTGGCGAAGCTCATCAGACGGGAACCTCCTGAGCATGCCCTTAAGGGTGCAGCTGAAGTGCTCCACCAACCCGTCCATCTGGGGGTGACAGATGGAGGTATGGAGCTGCTTTATCCCCAGGAGTCGGCAGACTTGTTTCAGCAAGCGGGACGTGAAATTCGTGCCCTGGTCCGACAAGACCTCCTTGGGCAACCCCACGTGGGCGAACACCTTCAATAGCTCGCCCGTGATGGTCCGGGCCGTGATGCTCTGCAGCGGGATGGCGTCTGGAAACTGGGTGGCATAGTCGATTAGGACCAGGACATATTGAAATCCCGCCGTGCTCCAGGGAAGTGGGCCCACCAGGTCCATGGCGACCTGCTCGAACGGTGTATCAATTAGAGGCATCGGGACCAAGGGCGCCCTCGGTGTCTGGGATGGGGCGGCCAGTTGACACCCCGGGCATGAACTACAGTACTGCTTCACATCTCCGTCTATTCCCGGCCAATAAAATTGAGCCCGAATCCGTGCCAGGGTCTTCTCATACCCCAGGTGTCCCGCTGCTGGTATGTCATGGGCCAACCTCATTACGGCCCGTTGATGGCATCGGGGCACGAGAAGCTGTGTTCGAGGCTCTTACGTGCGGGGGTCCCGCTCAACCCGGTAAAGTTGGTCCCGGCGGGAGCTCGAAGTGGGGCCACTGCGTAGCCTGGCCCGAGTCGATGACTGACCCGTCGATGGCCGCGAGCTGCTCATAGGCCCTTCGGAGAGTGGGGTCAGCCTGCTGGTCCCGACAAAAGTCCGTGTCAAAGTGGGGCACGGAAGGGTCCCCTTTGGTCGAGACCCCAGCCTCCCCAGTTTCTGCCCCAGTTTCCTCGGGGCCCCCTTCGGTCCTTTCTGGGGGTTCCGGGGGCTTGGCCGCCAGGGCCGGGATGGATCGAAGGAGCCCCTCAAAGGCAGGCCAGTCGCGCCCCAAGATGACCGGGTAGGCCAGATGAGGGGCCACCCCGACAATTAGTGACCAGGTGAGGCCGTTGACAGTCAGCTGGGCCCGGGCGCTTGGGTAGGGCTGAACATCTCCAGGGATACACTGAAGGTAGATAGGTCCCAGGCCGGGGTCGATCGGCAGTCCCAGGGCCTGACAGACCAACGTTTGACTGCAGCCGGAGTCAACCAGGGCTGTCGTGGCTTGGTCCCCCACAACCACCGGGATCGTGAGCTTAGGGGGCTGGGGTCATCGAGCCCGACCTTCTCCTACGCATACCTGCCCATAGTCACACTCCATCGCGGGGCAGTCGCGCTGTAGGTGGCCAGTCCTCCCACACCCAAAGCAGCGTCCTATTTCCAAGCGCCCGCGCCGGGGCCCACTGGCCCGAGGGCCTCGGCGGAGCTCCGACGGGCACGCGGGAGAGGTCCCTGCGCCCGCAGGTGGGGCGGGCTCCGAACGTTGGGTCCAAGGGGCAGGCTCGGGGCCCCGCCTGTGACCCAGGCCCCGCGTTCCAGGCTGAGTGGACCCTCTTCTCCCTTTATGGGGTTGGTCGAGTCCCAGTGCTGGGGCCCGGAAGGCGGGCCCCACTGAAGTCTCTGCAGCGAGGAAATCCTCCATTAAGGAGACCGCGGCCCCCAGGGTGGCGGGCCGATAGCGGAGGACCCAGGCCCATCCTCGCGCAGGCAGGATATGCATAAACTGCTCGAGAACCACCTGCTCAGTTACCTCCTCCGCCATACGGGTTTTGGGCTGCAGCCAGCGGCGGCTGGCTTCCTTCAGGCCTTGGGCGACCAGTCGAGGATGCGCGCCTGTCGGATACGTCTGCCCTGGAACCGTTGTCTAAAGGTTTCGGGGCTGACGTACAAGGCGTCAAGGATCGCCGCCTTCACTCGGTCATAGTCTCGGGCGTCCTCTGTTGCCAGCCCACGATAGGCCAACTGCACTGGCCCGGTCAGATAGGGGGCCACGAGAATGGCCCATTGTGCCCGGGCCCACTCTGCGACTAGAGCGACCCGCTCAAACGTGACCAAGAAGGCCTCCGGGTCATCCCCCGGGCCCATCTTGGTCAGGCGTGGGGCGCCGGTGGCCGGGGACCGCCGGCATCCCCTCCCGTGGCTCCGTCGGCGGGTCGGGTGGCAGTCCCGAGAAGCGTCTGTAGCTGGCCCCCCAGTTGCAGGATAAGCTGCTGTTGCTGCTCCAGCTGGGTGGCGTGCTGCTGTCGCTGCTGCTGGAGCAGGGCGGCATCTCGTTGCTGCTGCTGCTCACGAAGGGCGGTTTGCTGCTGTTGCTGCTGCAGCAGCTGCGCCGCCTGCTGCCGTTCCTGGCTTTCCGCCAGCAATTGGAACAGCCGTTCCAGATCCATGTCTCGGTCCGGGAAACACTGGATCTCTTAGTGCTCCTACCGGCCCCTCCTCACAGGGGTGAGGGGTTCAGAGGTCCCTGGTCAGGTGCCAAATGTGGATGAAGGGGTGCCGGGGCTCAACCCTCCCTGGGGAGGAGGGAAGCCACACCGGCTTCGTCTCGTTGTCCGAGGGCCTCTGCCCTTGGGACCGCAGTCCGCTCCGGCAGTTCGGGCCCTGTGTGGGGGACCGAACAGCGACACAGTTAAATAAAAGGGGCCCAGCCCTTGGGTCGGGCAGGGCACCAACAAACACAGTAGCCGTTTATCCGTTCTGGCCCCTTGGGGCAGGGCAGAGCAGTGGCAAAGTCAGAGGGGGCCCAGCCCTTGGGTCAGGCGGGGCACCAAACACAGTTATAAACAGCTCTAGCCCTTTGGAGCAGGGCAGAGCTCTGGATCTTAGGCTGGGAAGAGGGGGAGTCTGCCACCCGGTCACGGGTGGCAGGGGGAACGCAGGCCCACCCGCTCCTCTGCATTCCAGCCCAGGGCCCTAGTAGCGGCTGACGGTGCTAGTGGCGGTCAGTGGGGAGGTCCTGACCGAAACACACTGACATAGGCGCAGGGCCTTCTGCAGCCTGACTGTAGTCAGCTGCCCCCGGGCTACTTTCAGCCTCCTCCTCGGTTCCTACCTGGTCCGCTGGGGCGTCCAGCACCATGGGTTCCTCCCAGTCAGGGCAGGGCGATAGGTCCGAGAACACCTCCGGGACGGCGGGCCAGGTCTGGTCTGGCGGCTCCTCGAGGCCATAGTAGGGACGGAGTAGTTCTGACAGCTCCTTGTCAAAGCGACTGCTGGGCAGCTCCTCGTTGTAGCGGCCTCAGGCCTCAGTGGCTTCCTGGTGGTGAGGGTCAGCGGGCACATCTACTCCTGCCAGCGGCCGAGCCCTGACTAAGGGCTGGGGCCTGGTTTTTATCCTTCCGGGTCGCTGCCTGACCCTTTGGGGGCGGGACTTCCTCCCAGCGATTCCGCCCTGGGGGGTGATTGACGGGGCTCAACCCTCCCTGGGGAGGAGGGGAACCACGCCGCCTCGCTACAAGCATTATATGGCCTTTGACTGGCCTCTGTGGTGATTTAGGAGCCACCAAAATCTTCTGCCATTTACCAGTATTGCAATAGAAACAGGGAGAGACTTAAATGAATACAACAATGAATAGAGGGGATAGAGACCTGAAACTGTAGCATTCTCTAGTTCCTGCCGAGATGGAAAGGCATCCACATACTCACTGTTGGTTTGCTTCAGCAGAAATGTCAGAGACGTTTGCGGCTGTCTACACACAAACTTGCACAGATACGCTACTCCGATAAGCTGATTTTCAACCATTTCAAGAGTGTTCATATAGGGGTTTGCACCATTGTAACTAGAATAGTGTGGACAAAGCCTAAACTATAAAGTCCCCCTAAACAGAGCCCTTATTCAAGTGAACTTTTGTAGGTGATGATTGTAGCAACCTGCCTGGAACCTGAAGGATGGAGCACAGGTTACAGGAGGGAAATGTTTGGAGGAGGCAGCAGGAAGTCAGTCTGTGAGCACATGGCTTGAATGCTAGTACCTCTGTAAAGCATTTCTTAATATAGAGATGGTTTTGTATGAGAAACACTGAGTCCTCTCCTGTCATTACACACAGTACATGCAACAATGCTAGAGGCACTGGGTGTGTACAAAAGAACAGTGTGTTTAAAGAGCACTTTCTGTCCATGGCTCATAAAGCATGCCACAAAAAACCCCACCACTGTAAAGGAGTATTGTCCTCATTCTTGAAGGTTAAGTAACCTTTCCCAAGGCCACACAGTGAGTCTGTGGCACAGCTTAGATCAGAACAGACCTAGCCTAAGCCCCAGTTCTATGCTTTAATCATATCGTCAGTTTCCCTGCAGCAAAGGCAGTGCTACCTCATTGGGGTCCCTAACCCACACACCACACATACTGTAAAAGCGAATGGGGGCCCCTTTGAGCTGCTCAGGGCCCTAAGCAATGGCTTAGTCTGATTATGCCTAGCACTGGCACTGCCTTGCAGACAGGTGTACAGAGTAAGTTTCCAGCACTAGGTAGTGCTGGGACACTCCTCTGGATTCTCCACCCACTCAGGGCTTGTATCAATAGTAAGGTGGAAGCTCATTTACTAACTTGGCTCAAGTCTCTGTTGTAGGTTAAACCAACCTCTGTGTCATTGAAATAGCATGTAGTAGCTGTGTGCCATTAGCCCCATTGTACCCTACTTCCTAGGATTAGCAAGCCCCTCTTAAAAATGTTTTCACTAGCACAGATTCACTAGCCTCAGTGTCATTATGAGAAATTCACTAACAAAATCCAGCCCTAAAAGTCCCAAGCGCCAGGCCCCTCAAAGTGCCCCAACACCTGTTAATTACCCCCAAATCCACCCCATTTCTTCACTCTAGTCAGCCTTTCTCCAGGATTGGCTGCCTCACATCTCAGAAGTTCAAGTTTTTCTCTTTCTTCCAGCTGAAAGCAAGGGCCCTAGGAAGCCGCACCATGGATAAATTCCAACACACACATTGTCCACTTCAAAATAGTCCTCTAGCTAGAAGCACCTTGCTACACTTTGGTGACAAACTTGTGAGGAGGATCCCAGCCCTCAAACAATCTCCTGAGCGTGGCACTTGCTCCTGGACTGGGCTCTGCTGGCACTTCCTGCCAGCAGGCAGGACTGGAGCCTGCCCTCCAGGTGAATGCTGTGTTGCGTCTCCACTTTTATAGGCATGGCACTGTTTGACGAAGTGTGGTGAACTCAATGCAGCAGTCTGAATTAGTCACATGAACTATTCATTTCACATGCACAAGGGCAGGTTTTAAATGTAATTGCATTCTCTGTAGGAGTCCTTGTCTCTCCTGCTCTGATCCCTGCTGATACTATCTGCTCTCCTTAGAGGAGCGGGGTGGGGGGTGGGCAGGGCTGAGCCTACATGAGTGTGCCAGGAGTTATGAGCGGCAAAGTAGCCAGTTCATTACCACATGGTACTGAAGAAAGTCTCATTATTATTACCACCTGTATCATTACTAGAATTTAGTAAATTCTGTTCCTGTGGTTTCTAGGCATCTCACAAAATAATCGGTCCATGGCATCCTGATGCTGCATCATGGGGTTTTGTGTCATAAGGACTCCATGTCACTGTCTGTTTACATGGCATGACAAGACCCATGTAGCAATATGTTGCACATGCTGGGCCTACTGCTGCATGGCTCTAATCAGATCCTGAGAGCAATGTCCGGTGCCCTGGTGAGCTGGATGCAACTGCATAGTTTGAGGTTCGGTAGTCTAAGGATTATTAAGTTCAGACACAGTAGCTGGATATGGCAGGGTCCAGAAGCAGCATCAGCTGTAGTCCATTGTCAAGAGACTCTGATTGTGCAAGTTGGTGTTTGCCCCATCATCTCAGCTATTATGTTTCCCAAGGGATTAGCCAACATTTTAGCAGCATCTGCCTGTAGTCTGTGTTTAGGAGAGACAAATGCCTTTCTTCTGTGGCAAGGATCCATGGCTGGGAGAAGAGCTGGGGTTGCTGGATGCTCTCTGTCATGGGTGGCCTGAGGGAGGAGTGTGACATCCAGAATGATCCTGAGCCCCTAGATCTGGACAGCTGCAATGTGTACTGAGCTGTCTCACAGATTTCCCAGGACAGCTACTTCAAAAAAGAGACAATCATGGAAAAACCTGGACTGTGACGCTGCACTGTTGGCCAGGATGCTTCTGGCACTGCACAGGGGGAATCCTCTGTGTAGACAGTTTATTGGCCCAGCTAGATTTAGTGCTTTCCTATGGGTCAATGCCCAGTTGTATGCAGGAACTGACTTGCCAAGTGCCCCACAATACGGAATCACACCTGCACTCTTCCTAGCTCCAGCCATGGTGCAGACAGTGGGAACAGCTCAGCCATATGGGGAAGGGGTGGGCCAGCAAAGTTCCCTGCACTCCTGTACCTCAGAGCATGGGCCATGACAGAAGGCTTCCATGGGCAGGTGCACAGAAGAAACCTCTGCTCTTGTTAGGACTCTTTTTGCCAGTAGAAGCACCAGCAGCTGATGTGTCTGCACAGGGCCCTGCTTCATGCATGCAAACCCACCCTGGCAGCCAAATAACCATCCCTGATTCCTCTCTGTAGTGAGATGTTTGTGGTAGATGTCACATGAACTAACCCCTTCCCCTACCTCCAGCCTAGCTTGGAGCATGGCACTGTGGCTCCACCTTCTGTCTACTGACAAGGTAGTTGAAATATCCTTTATTGGATCAAGTTCTGTTGGTGGCAGATGCACTTTTGAACTTCACAGATTTCTTCTTTAGATCTGGGGAAGGAAACCAGTGTCCTTCACTGGTTGTACCTTCCACCATCAGCAGTTGGTCCAATAAAAGATGTCATCTCACCCACCTTGTCCCTCTCATATCCTTGGACCAGCCACGGCTGCAACACCACATTTTAAAAGGTTTTTAATTTTGATATGTTTTTTTCCCTCAGGCATCCTGCACTTGTAAGGTAGTTTTCTTTTAATAATAAATGCTGTTTTGTGCATTTTAATTTAATTTGAATTTTCATCTAAATAAAGCTTGACACAAATCACAAGTATAAAAAAATCATCCAGTAAATAAAAAATGTACTGTTCACCGTTTTCTAAAATAATACATTTAAAAAGTAAGAATCTGAATGTATGTTAAATGATAAAATTGCATAAATAAATGGGTATAGATATAGCGTGTCCTCCTGCATAGCCAAAAGAAGCACCATATTTAGAGGAGAGGCTGTATTTAGTTGAAAGTCAGCCTTTTTTAATGGTTACCAACTAATGAGAATCAATGTTTCCTTAGGAAAGTAACTAAAAATACAAATGAAAAACATGATTACAATAGATTTAAATCAAGGTTTCCTGCCTGCTGATTTAAATCACTTTGGTTGGAATCAGTCCACTCTGGTGCCACATGGAGACGTGGGACATGGCCATAGTTTGGCAAGGGGCTAAATGTGGCTGTCACGTGTTATCACACAAAGCCTGACAAAATATAGGGCCAGCCCTGCATGGTGGTCCCTCCAAGTTACAGGGTTGGGGCACACTGGTATGGGATATCCCTGGGCTGCTCTTTGGATGCAGAGAGGAGAGTCCCCAGGACTATACTACTGGCACCTTTCACCAACGTTACATTCCTTGCATGTCACCTCCTCTCTGTCCATGAAAGGCTGCTCTCCTTGTTGTGCCATTACACACCCTGCAGAGCTGTCTAGGTGCAGAGTGGAGCAGGCTGTGCTCTCTCCCATGGTGATGGAACTGTCACTCTCACATGCATGGCCAGGATCCCTGTGAGGAATGTTGGTTGAGTTCCTGCAGAATGTCACTCTGTTGCAAGGCTAGAATAGCCTTAAAGTAGCATAAGCTGAAACATTTGGGTTTTGGAAAAGAGATTTTACAAAATCCCACACTGGGAAATGTCATGGATGTGGCAATATGTTGTCATACTTTTTTCTCGCTCTCTTTCAAGATTTCCTGCAGTGCTTGCTCTCCAAATACAACTGCATAGTGCTTGGGATTGGAACCAAAGGGAAACTGACTAGAAATAAAAGCGAATCTGATGTATCTATTTGTTGTTGTCTAAGGTGATTGCATTTTTAACAGGTGATTAAATGGCCCAAGCAGTGAAAAAGTACATGAGATTTGTAAAATCACGGCAGTTTTGGTCACCAAAGGTGTTGTTAGTAGCACAGGTGAATACAGATATACTGTATTTGTAACAGGTGGCTTTTAACCAGAGTGTATCCTTTTTAAACAAGTTCCTTTTCTGCCAGGGGCAGTTGACAGTAAATCCAATTATTTAGTCTCTTATACAAAGAAAAACAAATGACAGTTGTGTCCTTGGCAGGAACTCAGGCTTTTGACAGTGACCAAACTGCAACCTGATGTAGCCCAACCTTTTGGGGGCACAGCTGTGCTCCAACCACTAGGGAACTCCTCTCTTCAACCCTTACTTAGGCAGGCTCCTGACATGAGTTTTCCTTCTGCCCCTCCCCCACAGCTTTCTCATCTCCTTCCCCCTCAGCCTTGGATGGGATGGTTCCTGCTGGCTAGGGTTGTTTGGATGACTCCCCTGCTACTTCACACCACTATGCTGCAGCAGGGAGACTCACGCAGCAAATAAACTGGCAGCAGGCAGTGAGAACCAGAGGAACAAGGATCATGGCTCCAACCTATCAGAATTCCTACAGAAGAACAAGACAACTAAGTAGGACCAAGGACAGAAATTTGGATGAGATCCTGCTAAACTAGAACTGCTGGCAAATATGCTTCCTAGGAGCAAGTAAACTCAAATGCCTGTCATTTCTTTCATCCTTTCCCTCCGACTTCTGGGCCAGGGGAAAGCCCCAACCCAACTCACTTCTGTCCCCTCCATCATGGGTGAGAAGTCCAGTCAAAGAACAGGCACTGAGCCCTGAATGAAAGGACAGTCTGTTTTTTAAACTGATGGATATAGAGCGAGAGCACAATTGTTTCCATTGTCTCCCTGTACTCACCCCTATGTCCAACAATGGAAAAGTTGGTCCAATAAAAGAAATTATCTCACCCACCCTCCAACAATGGAAAAGCGTACTGAATGGATGTTCCCCCGCCCCCAGTGATCAGTAACAAAACAGAACATAAGGTTGCTGCTGGATACAGGGTCATTGTTAAGTTTCAGAGTGAATGTCACACTGAGATGAACTTGTGGACTAGTAAGGTCCACAGCTGGCACTGAAGCAGAAAACACCCAAGCATTTTGCAGGAGGAGGAGAAGCTAGGTGGCACACCAGCCATTTCTCACGGCTGGGCACCTCCACCATCCCAGCAGAACATATTAAACCCCAAGTAACTAGAGGGCAACAGTGGCTATTATGCACGCTTAGCTTGGCTCCCGGCCCCGGGGCAGCTCCGCTTCCCGCATGTGCCAGCTCCCGGTGCCGGATTGGGTCTGGGACCCAGTTATCCCGGCTGCAGTAAGTCTTTGGGGAACTTCCCCCGCTGAATAGCCCCCCACCAACCGCCTCGCGTCCGGCGGACTGAGCGTCCCTGCCGCATGAGCGCTCCGAACGCAGCTGGGGCGCGAAGAGGGGGCACGTGAGAATGAGAACCCGGCCGCATCTGGGGCAAGGGAAGGGACAGGGAGTGAGCATCGCGGTGGGCGGGACCCGCAGCGTTCGAGAGGGGCCCATGCGGGTATCAGTAGCGACCACCCTTGGACTCAGCGTGGGGTGGGGAAAGAAAGCAGATGGAGTTGCGGACTGCGTGATTGACACCGCACTCATCCAGTTGTATCGCCACTGCAGGGTAGGCTGGGGCAGGCGGCTGGGACAGGAGGGCACGGCACTTATCATTGACAGACATGGCTATCTTCCAATCATAGTAGGGGGCGGAGCCTGGTATCACGGAATGAGACCTTCAGAAGGAGTCAAAGGGGAGTGTGTGACGGATTGGGAGACAAGCCAATCATATGGCGCCAAGAGCTGTGCGGTATGACTGATGCACTCTCTGAGCAATCGGAGTCCTGAAATCTCGAATTAAAGTTGACCGACGGGTATTTTATCCAATCAGTCTCCAGCTGTCCCGGGAGGGGCTTGACTGACATGCCAGATGCCCAATCAGATTTCCGAAAATTCAGGAAGAGCCCGAAAGAGAACGGGGCGGGGCAGCGAGTGCAAACCGCCTCGGCGTGTGCTCTCAAGGTAGCCTGATGGGAGCGCGTGACGAGAGGACGAGTGGCGGGAGACTTGTCCAATGGAGCTGAGGCGCAGACCGAGCATGGCCAATGAGAGTGGCAGGAGCGGGCGGGGAAGGCGGTGCGGCGCTCCTAGTTCTGTTAGGTTGTGAGAAGTTAGTGGCGCTGCTGCTGGTGCTGTGAGGGGACGGAGACGGCTGGGCTGTGAGAGCAGCGGCGGCCCCGGATCAGCGCGATGCTCACGGACGGCACCGCCGCCCCTGTCGGCGACGAGGAGATAGACTCGGTCACTCCCCGTGCTCCCCCCACCGCCGAGGGCCCCGTCGCGGCCGGGCCCGCCCCGCTGGGGCTGCGGGCCGTGCGCCTCTTCGGGGAGGCTGGGCCCGGCGGGCCAGGAGGCCCCGGAGCGCCCGACGCCGGAGAGGCCGCCCTCGACTTCAAGCTGGCGGCCGCCGTGCTGAGGAGTGGGGGCGGCGGCGGCGGTTCCGGCAGCGATGAGGACGAGGTGTCCGAGGTGAGAGACCGATGGCCGGGCCCGGCTTCTCCGCGCTCAGCCGCTTCCTGACCGGCCTAGGCCGGCTCGCAGCGGCGACCTGGGGCCTGACCTCTGCTCAGTAAAACGGGGCCTAGTACCCACCAGCGAGCCCGGGGGGGGGGGGGCAGTATTTAGCCTCCTGTGCACCCAGGAGCTGGGGGCCTCCTGGTATCCACTCGCTCGTCTCGCTATGCGTCTCCAATCGTCATGAGCGGGGGACGGTCCCTGTACCAGCCCTGTGCCCGCGGAATGGAGGCGGGGCCCCGCACCCCGACTCCTCCATTGTGCCCCTAGTCTGTGGGACTCAGCACCCCCACATTTTTCTCTTCACAGCCAGTCTGGGAGGCGGGTCTCAGCCGCTCACCCCCCGCCCCCGGGGGTGATTTGAGCATTTCATCTGCACTCCGTCTCGGGGAGATGGGGTCCCAGTACCCACTTTTGTTTCATCAGACAGATGGTCTGGGTGTGGGAGGGGTTTAGTATTCAGTCTCTCTCTCTCATAGTGTAGGAGGGTGGTGGCTTCCAGTACCTGGCCACACTGAACCTATTCTATGCTCGGTTTTAAGGAGTGTCTGAGGTTCCCAGCACTCACTTATTGCTTCCCTAGACTCAGGACGAGGAGGTATAGGGGTTCCAAGCACTTAGTTTCCTGATGAGAGGAGGGGTTTGTCTCTCTCTCCCTAGAGAAGAATGGAGGGCATCCCAGTGTCTAATTTCCCAAACACGTGTATAACCTGAAGAGGGGTGTGCATGGGGTATGTGTATGCCCATCAACATTATATATGTGACCTGTGGGGGTTTTAAACGCTCAATGAATGCTGCTCCATCTGGTCTAGGGTAAAGACAAATCTAAGTTTTCATCCATCACCACCCATTGGTGCTATGGTGAGGGAATTAATTCAATTTCCTGTGTCACCTAATTGAAGGGGAGAGTTTTGAGATCCTACCCACTGCTACTGCCTCCACCTAAGCAGATGGTTCCTAGTGACTAAAGCTCATGTGTTGCAGCTCCCTAACCTCTGCACATCTTTGCAAGAGAGGAAAAAGGTACAATTAACATAATACTGATTTTTTTCCCCCCTATGTACCAGAATTGGATGCCTGGAGTGGCTTGATGCTTGAACTTCTCTACTTTACAGTTTCACCTGAAGGGATGGACGGAGGGGCCCAGCACTTATTCTGGTGTCTAGGCACTCCATTGTGCATCTGTCCACTCACCCCTAGGCCTGGTGAATTCTGAACTGTTAGGCCTTGTCCAACTAAAAGTTGCACTAATTTAATAAAAATACATATTTTTAGTCCAGTTGATTTAGTTAAACTTGTGTAAGCTTGGGTAAAGTGTACAGGCACACTTCTTACAGCGTCCTAAATTAAGCTGAATTGATATGTCAGTTTAAGTGTCCACACTGAGACTCAACTGTTTTTAAATTCTAAATTAAACTGGTGGAACTTCTGTGTGTGAACATGGCCTCAATTTGAGGTTACGTCCCATAAAAATCCTTGTTCTTGTAAATATTCAAACTGAAATATAGTCCAATGGGGTTGGGGGTTATTTGTAAAATACTTGAATCCCCTCCATGCACTAGCTACGGAAAAAATACCAATTGCTTCTCTTGGTATCTAGTATGTATCAAGTCTTCTATCTCTGTTCCTTCACATGCCAGTGTATATCTGTTTTACAGCAGTGTTTACAAAACACAGGTCTAAGTGAGAACCACTCTGAGAATGTCAGCTAAATAGGAAATCAAGAAAGATCTAAATATACCTACAGAGATTCTAATATAATATCTTTACCAGTTTGATGGTATCAATATCAGAATAAAGATTCTGCTTTGGAAATGTATCCTTTTGGGGTATGTCTATGATGCAGATTAAGGGATGATGGTAGCATGGGTAGGCATACCTGCACCAACTTTACTCTAGTGTGGGTAACAATAATATGAAGATGCAATGGTAGAGTTTTCAATGTGGGCCAGCAACCACAGTACATGATTAGGGCCATTGACAGGCTTTTACTGGGATGGGTAACCCATGCTGAATCCATTTCACTATGTATTCACTAATATTATTCCCACTAGCTAGATTAAAGCTTACATAGGTAGGCATACCCATGCTAGAATCATACCTTAATTTGTGATGTATCTTTAGTTACCTACTTCTCTGTCTCAGGAGATGTGGATGTCTAATTAGTGTCTGTGAAGCACCCTTGTTGAGATCCTCTGGTGAATGAGGCTCTATAATGGCAAAGTACTATTTATAGTTGATGCCTGTAGTCTGTAGATTCATTATAAACCGTTGAGGGCAAAAAAGATTAGGAACTTTGTACAAACATTTGCTCAAGGCTGGAGTTTAGGAAATAAGGTCTTTCTGCAAGAACCGCTTTCTTATTTAAAACTTTTTAAAAGATGCTGCCAAATAAATATTCAGAGCCTTCCAAAATACATGTGTAGATATGTTGTCTTGGTATTTCTGCCTGAGTTTGATCTTGAATGTGCTCGTTACCTGTGCTCAGTATTGGGCAGAGGTGACTGTAGGAGGAAACATGACAGAGAAAGATGAGTCTTGTGACTGATTCCCTGCTAGGTTGTTATGGAACAAGGTTGACACAGTTCAGGTGGAGCTGTCTTTTAGCCTCGTTCTCTGTGTAAGAATATTAGAGGCACCCCTGCTGCTGTTGTCCTCTGTCCCCAAAGAAGCAACTGTAAGCTCTTGGGATGGAAAACTGCAGCTCTTGAATTAGACAGCTTTGAAAACTTAACAAGTGTCTGAACTGTGGTCTCAAGTCATGAGTCGCTGACTTGGGTGTATGCTTTGAGGTACTACCAATGCTTGGAATTAGCGAGCACTTGAAGGGAGATTTAAAAATAAATAATACGCTTCTATTTATCAAAATGGTTTGGATGACATCCAAAAGTTTTGGATAAATGGAAGCGTTCTGTAAGTGACATAGGGTTACATGGAAGGGACACTGGCTTCGGGTAACTACGATTTTCAGATAGCTGGAATTATACTGTACATAAAATGAAGGTTTGCCATGTCCCGTTGATCTGGGCTTTTTCTGCAGTTGGCTTCTATAGTTCTAAAAAAGAAACCATGCTGAAATGACGTCCGTAACAAGTGTATGTGCATGTGCGGTATTCTTAATATATTGCATTGATGTGGTTTTTAATATGGTAAAATAACTGGATTAGGATTAATCAATGGCAGGTGGAGAAAATAACCAAATAAAATCATCATGGAGGTGCAGAAAATAAAATACAACAGAAGTGTAAAACAAATACAGGATTCAAAAATGAATAAATTTCAGAGGCAAGACAAATAATACTTACAGCATTTCTTATCTGAGATTTGAAAGTGCTTTAAAATGGAACTGTTATCCCCACATTGCAGATAAGGAAACTGAGGCACAGAGGGGAAGTGATTTGCCCGCAGTCACACAGCCAGTAAGTGGCAGAGCTGGGAATAGAACTCAGACCTCCTGACTCTCAGTCCATTTCCCTATTTCCTGCATTATTCTGCATCCTGCAAGATACTTAATGGGGAAAAAAAACAGCTGGGGTGGGGATCAGGAAGTCTCTAAAGTAGAAACAGGTACCGTATATACTCGTTCATTAGCCTGTTCATTTATAAGCCTACCCCCTGCTCCCCTGCCCAATATGGTTTGCTAAAAATAGCAAAAACTGTATGACCCTTTCATAAGATGACCTTATATTTCAGGGGTTTGCAAACTTTGGCTCCTGGCCCATTAGGGTAAGCCTGTAGTGGGCCTGGACGTTTTGTTTACCTGGAGCATCAGCAGGCCTGGAGCCCCTCAGCTCCCAGTGGCCGCGGTTTGCTGCTCCCTTTGGCTGGGAATGGCGAACCGTGGTCACAGGGAGCTGAGGGGCTCCAGGCCTGCAGATGCTCCAGGTAAACAAAATGACAATATATTAGATATCAATTTAATGTTTCCATAGAGTTTAAAATCATCAAATTTTGGTGTAGACGCATTTATAGGCTTTTTGATGCTTAACTTTGCCAAAAATATTCAGTTTATAAACAGTAATTGGATAGATATAATTTTTGAGCAATATCTTTGTCTCAGTTGTTTTAAAGGATTATTTTGTGGATGGAGGCAGAGGAGATGGGCATCAGAAATTGAAAAAATTGAGGAAGGAGAATAATGAGAATGAATTAGTTTTGAGTCAGCACAGGTCAAGAAACTGTACATATGGGGAAAGATTAGGAAACCTTGGGTATGTCTCCAGTGCAATTAGACACTCATGGCTGGCCCATGCCAGCTGATATACCCCTTACGAACACATTGTCTGTTTGAGTTCAAAGGGACAGTTCAAAGGGAACATACTTCTGAAACTAGTGGTGCAGATGAACTATGGAGAGGCTGATAAGGAGAGAGAGAGGAGATTCAGGAAACTAACACCTGTGATCACCATAAAAATACATCAAATGCAAATCAGTCAACAATTACAGATGATTCAAGCATGATCCATGGGAATCCTATCAAGTAGATAATTTTTTCAGTAATAGTAGACAAAATAGTAAGAGGGATGCAGTAATTCTCCTGTACTTAGAGAGGGTATTGCCACCAAAGGCAATTGCCCTCCTCATGTTTAATTTTGGAATCCCTGCAGATTGCCCATGGGTTTGGTAACAATAGTGAAGGTCAAAACATTCACATACCTTAAACTTGGCCTGGGTTTGTGGTTGGAAGCTGCTGTGGCCTATTTTAAATGAGTTAATCTAGTTCTGAGTGAACTGGCATCATCACTGAAGCTGGATTCTATTGAGCCTCTGGCAATAGGTGCTGGTGGAGTGAATAGGCATGGATATTAAACTATCTTATTGATATTAGCTGCGATCCCTATAGGTTAAGTAGGAGTTAAGTTGGCAGGGGCATGTGTGTGGAGTTTAAGTTACCTGTCCTTTGGCTATAGAAGACTACTGGGTCCAGGCCTATCATTATGTGAATCTCTTACCTTTCACCAATATTACATCAAATTCATCAACTGAAGTCTGTCTTTTAAAAAGGGAAAATTGGGCTGCAGAAATAGATGTACCAAATTGAAGTCAAGGACTATGATAAAGTATTTGCAATATTGTGTGCCTCACTGACCTAATATAAAATGAAAAAGCAAATCTGAGGCCATCCATAATGATAAAGGTACTCGAGGATCTTGGGGTTCAGAGTGGCATTTGACTGCAGTCATATAAAAGTTATGCAGGCCTCTTGTGTTCATAGTTATGTAGTCCTGATTTTTTCAAAGGAAATTAGAGTTCACCCCTGCTGTAGAATGTCATTTAGTCCATTTGCATCCCTTTTTCAGAGTGGGTGGCCTGACAGCAGAATTGCTTTATGTATAAAATGTATCTATTCCATAAGCCTCTGGGCATATTTACATGAAACATAATTAAAAATCGGACATAACATACCTTTAGATTCCCTATGGTCCTACGTTTAGAGTCCCTATGGTAGGCACCCCATATCTTCCTTAATACGTAAGGATTTCTTGCAGGGTGGATAAAAAATAAATTATTTTAAAAAATCAAATGGGATTTTTCATCAGATTTTTAAATTTAAATTGCATTTTTGTTTAAATACAAATTTCTTCTTAAACCCTTTAAAATTAAATCTGAAATGACAACCCATGTTAAGGCCTAAACCTAATATAATCTATTAACATTTAAATAAAGCTTCATCAGTGGGTCCTCTAAAAGCTTTAGTGAGCTAAAAGGTGTTGCTGTTTTTAATTATATAATGAATCAGGGAGAAAACATCTGTAATTTTTGAGGCCAACTCAAGCTTCATAAGTGTAACAATGTCATGTATCAGAGGGGTAGCCATGTTAGTCTGGATCTGTAAAAGCAGCAAAAAGTCCTGTGGCACCTTATAGACTAACAGACGTATTGGAGCACGGGCTTTCGTGGGTGAATACCCACTTCGTTGGATGCATGTCATGTAGTGCATTATCTATTTTCAGTCTCTATAACACAGCAAATACTGGTGTTTACATTTTCGCAAATATGTAAGTACTTCGAAGAACATGGGGACAGACTTGCAAAGGTATTTAGTCACCTACAGATGCAAATAGATGCTTAGTGAGATTTTGAAAAGGGCTAAAGCAGATTATGTGCCTGTGCACATTTGAAAATCCCAGTAAGCACTTACCTGCATCTTGAAGCACCTAAAAAAAACCACCTTTGTTTCTGGTCACCATGGGACAGATTTTTCAATCCGTCAGCACGCTGACTATAAATAACACTTTCTTTGTTTAATATATCAGTTAATTTGAAATGCAAAACACATTTTAGTAAACCTTTTTTTTTTAGTATCCAGTTTATTTAAGGTAGTTTATTAGAAACAGTTTTAAGTTGTGGTTTACACATTTTTGATTGATTCCAGTTTATATATAAAAGCAGCTTGATGCATGGGTAAAAATTAACTAGTAAATAGAAAATGGTGAATGAAATTTCTTAACCTACAATAATTAAAACTTAAGAATGTGATTTAAATGTATGTTAGGCTATATAATTGTTTATACTATATTTACATACATTTATCTTCCTGGTTAGCAAAAAGTGTCAAAACTATATTTAGTTGCAAATGAACATGTCTGAACGCTGTACCAAACAATGAGAATAGATATTTTCCTAAAGCAAAATTCAAAGTGGAAGTCTAAAACATGATTAGAATTAATGATTTAAATTAGGATTAGAATCAGTGAATTAAATTACTCTACCTTGATTTCTTTCATCCAGTATACACTCAAGCCTTTCTTCTGACCGAAAAAGAATGCCTCCTGAACCCATTCCCCCTCCAAAGTTTTCACCTGAAGCAATTAAATGTAATTTCTGTATCTGTTATGAGGACTCCCTGGTAGTTCTCAGTGGCATCAGCTGAAGTCAAAAATACTGTATCCTGGGGAGTACGTTCTGATTGTCCTAATATGGACATCCTATATTTTCAGAAGTGATAACATTGCTTCAGATATCACCCAAAGTCCTTTTATCTCCTGTGATTTTTTTTATCTTGTCTTTCTAATAGAAGTGCCCATTTCTGGAATGAGGGTAGTGTAACTAAATAAAAATTTAGGAATTAATGAGTTATACTAATCAAGTTCCTTTGTAAATATGGGAAATCTACAAAAATCGTGTATGTATTTAATAACTGATGCATTCAAGAATTAAGGACATCCTATTGTTTGAAGCCTTTCCACTGACACAGTATGATTTTCAACTCCCGTGATAGTCTAAATTATAAGAACAGTTGGACACTCTTGTTAGATTATTCTCATTAATACACTTATTTGTAAACCAGTTTTTAAAACTAACTACCTCTGTGTAAATTTGAAAGCTTGTTTCTCTCACTAGCAGAAGTTTGTAGGGGAAGGTTAAAGCCTAATTTTGGAGGAACTGTAGGGTCTTTGAAATTTTGGGGATTAAAACAGATCATGCTGTCTTCATTTCCTTTTTCCATCTATAACCTCCTAATAATCAGTTTGAATATAAACGGGAGATTTAACATTTTTCCTATTTGTTGTTTGTATAAATTCAGTTTCTTTTGTAATATATCTATCAAAATGTAGCTAGAAGAGTCATGTTCCTGGATATAGTATGTATTAATACTGTGCAAATATGTTGTGAAGAAGCAAATTCATGTTGTGAATGGTCTCATTATTTTTCAGTAGTTCTACTATAAAATGAGAACTTTTTTTTCCTCTTCTCTCCCCATTCCAGTTTTGGCTGGTAGAAACTTTATAAACATTCATCCTCTTTAAATCCTTCCTTCATAGGGCCTTGTTTCACAATATCTCATAATTCTGACTAAGCAGGTCTGGTATAACTAAATAAAAAAATGTAGTGACTCCTTTCAGAGCCATCCAGTTTAGCTTTTGAGACAGGTATTGATAGATGGTTAATTGTTGCAGTCTTTGTTGGTCAGAAGAACCCAAAACTCCAATCCTCACTTGACTATGTAACACTTCTTCTAGGTCCATTCGCTGGCCCTACTCCAAAAATCTTTTTCTGTTTGAAAATAGAAGACACTTTACTTTAAATATTTGTTTAAATGCACAAAAATATACAGAATATGTGCTTGTGACTTGACTTGAACATGTCAGGGGCCCAGAGTTTCCACTAGGGCCATAAGTTACTCCTCCCCAATTGCTTCCAATAAAAGACAACCCACTCAATGACTCACTTAACTACAGAAATCAAAACTCCCTGATGAAACCTTTTCTCTCCATCAATATCCTCCTTACCCAGAAACCGTAGTAAAATGATAAATGTTAGTGTGCCTGGAAGGCTAACAAATCTGGCCTGTTTCAGACCAAAGAGAGAAGGAGATCAGCTTTTCCAAGTGAGTGCATCATAAAGAGAGAGGTCTATCACTAGGCCCCAGTCTTAAATGAAGGGGACTCCCGACCATACTGCTGATTGCAAAGATGACAGTAGAGTGCAGGGAGAGAGGCCATCGATATCCAAGCTATTCATGGTTAAAAACAGCACATTATTTACCATTTGGATTTTAATCTTGAGTTTCCAGTGGAGAAGAATTTAGCACGGGGATTGTAGTGGAGTTGTTTTGTTCACTGGAATAGACTTTTTTGTTAGGATAACTCTTGAGGTTTGCTCTATATTTCATTTGCTGGCTCTGCAGTGGCAGAACACGCATGTAAACTTGTATGTGCTAGGTTTGAAAAGATTTACTAAAAATGGCACAAGATTTAGAAAAGCTCAGCATGGTCTCCACCAAGCTATATACTTCTATATAGTAGGTGACTTGAATGTGGAACACTCTTCACTTCTTTCAGGGAGCTTTGCTTTTTCTCTCTTCTGCTGGCAGTTGAAGGTCATTGCAATACCCTTCCCTACAGGAGATCCTAAGAGTTTTATCATCTTATGTAGGAGTAGTCACTTTTAAATATTGAGGCTCTCTGGTGCCTGAAGCATATGGGTGGGGATCAGATTGCTGAATTGCTAGATGGCGTGCTCATCTGTTCCGTTTATGCGTTTTTAAGCCCTCTTCTTTTTTGTATTGTCAAGTTTTCTAAAAGTTATCTAGAACTGATTGGACTCTTAAAACTGGTACAATTATATGGAAATCACATTTTGGGGTCTAAACTGCTTGATGGCTCATAAATATAACCTTTCACATTGGGCCATGCTTGAAAAAGACCACTTCTACAAATAATTGTTTACTCTACCTGAGCCCAGATGGTATTAGCTGATCAAAGCAGCCCTCTCAATGATTTTTTTTCTAGACTGAGAAAAAAGTGTACTTGTAAATGTATTTGTTTTTAAAGTGAGCCATTTCCCTAGTATAAAGAAGACCAGTTATGGGCAGAGTAGTAAATCAAGAAGACTAAATAAACTATGGGCTCCCAATCCACCAGACATGTGTTCTGTTTTCCCGTGTTTTCCTCTTTTGAGTTTGACACGGGTGATGTGAACATTCCTCCGGTAGTGAAGTAGAAAAGAGGTGATAGCTCCCCCAGCCTCAACGCACTAGCATACCTTGTTAGAATGGAGAATGGAATCTTTCAAACCCAGGAATGGGAAGTTATCTCTTAACTTGTGCTTTTGTGAAGATTCAACCTGAAATACGTACAGTAGATGGTTTTCCCTCCTAGGGTTGCTGGTGGTAAAGCAACTTCCCCCAGTAGAGCATAAAAGACAACCCCAAGGAAGTCCATTAGTTTTAAACAAAACGTGGTTTTATGCTGCTTCTGGTAACTTGAGGTTTGTGTTTGATATATATTTTTTAATTTATTGTGTTGAAATGCTTAAACTAGAGTCTGGCTACACTGTTTCTCTCTCATCCTGGAGTAAAGTCATAATATTACTTTTCTTATATTGGTTCTTTCCTTGAAAACAGTGATGTCAAACACAGGATTGTTTCCATGGAAATAGATGACATCAGAAACTGACTTGGGTGCAAGGTCTGAGGGGTGGGAATAAATGAGCTGCGGGGAAGCCTTTTGAAGCAGTGATTAAATAATGAAAAAATGGATCAACTGATTAGTAAATTGATTAGTGTATGCTGAAATATACTTGAACACACATAATGTTTAATAAATGTAACTACCTTAGACACTAAGGCCTAGTCATCTGTTTAAGGCCTTCCTTAGGTTCAAGACTAGTCCGTTCTCCCCTTGATATGTACAGATAACTCCCATTTGGTTTCATGTATTATGAATATGCTTTGAGAATAGAGCAGATGGCAGTCAGAACCAACACTGTATATATGGTGAGTCCCTTGCTGATAACTGCAAAGAGTCATTTGAAACTAAAACTTCCTCAATCTGCCTGTCTGCTAATCGATTCTGGCTGAGTCTTGTTTTATTTTATAACTCTCTCTTAAAGTAGTGACTGAAATATCTACCAATCTTGTAGCTTTTTTATAAGCAATTCAAAGAAGTTTCTGCACTTGTTCTGTTTTTCTGCTAACCTTACTTAACCATGACAAAACTACAAGATTATAGGCACACTTCCTATATTTTGAATTTGTTGCCTTTCAAGAATGTTAGTTTAATTTCTTGTTTGTGGTTGAACTTCCACAAATCACATGGTCCTAGTCCAATAATGGCTTCATCCTTAGCTCTGCCCTGGTAGTTTCCAGTATTTGTGAAACTATTGAGAGGTATTGCTTCATTTTAAATACCTATTTTGGTATAGGAAAGTTCAGTTGAATATCTAAGTGAGAGAAATCTGCTGATGTGTTTTATATGGACCACCTGTCCAACCCCCCCCCCCCCCCCCCGAATGTCTGCCCATAAAAGTTATTTGACATTGATTTGTTAATACTAGCATAAGAAAATTCAAAGCCTAGGACTCTGGATGTCTAACTTTTATCATGGAGCAATGTTCCCATACTGCATTTCTCTGTATGTATTATATAGGTATGTATTTGTATATGCAAACATTGGCCTGAATTTTGAGAAGTGACTGGTGATTTTGTGTGTCCAGCATGAGATGCGTTGAGGTATTGCAGGTTGGGCACCCATAATTGCTGATCACTAATATTTTGTACCCCTGTTAGGGTGTGTGGTTTTTTTTTAATATGAGTGCAACCTTAGCTCTGAATTTTCAGAGGTGGTTTAAATGTTTAATATTGAGGTAATTTTCACTCAAATGGTATGTCTGCAACTTCAGATTCACCTGGGCATTCTCCTTTTGGTATTCAGCAGTAAAGGTCCACTCTGGCTCCTGAGATCCGACAGAGAATAGCTCCTTTCATGCACAACTTAAGAGGTGTGCAGGAGGGAGGATCTCTTCCTGAGCACCTTATATGCTTAACATATGAGTAGAAGGGGGAAGGGAAGCTAACCAGCTCCCTCCACCAAAACCAACCTCTGGAGTCTCTGTCCTTAACAAACTACAGTTAGATTGTTGGCCTTCCAGCAATCCCTCCAGTCTGGGAGGCCTGATAACTTTATTTATGCTTACTGGGAGCTTAAATAGGGCTTCTGGTGGGTGTTGTTGTTTAAGGATGCTAACAACCCTTTTTAAGGCTTGTAGAGGCAATATATATTCAAGTACAATAATTTGTTTTTAGGCTTGCAGGAGGGTGGGGTCCTACTTCCCAAGACTTTCAGCGGGAGTTTGTGTGTTGGGGGGAGGCATCATCGTGTGTGTGTGTGTGTGTGTGTGTGTGTGTGTGTGTGTGAAGCAGTGGCGCTAATGAACCTCTTAAGATGTACCGTGATTTGGAAAATCTGTTGCTTCCTTGTGACACCTCATACTCTACTGGAACTGTAGATGGCCTCCAAGGTCTGTGCTCCCCCCATATATCCATGCTTGTATGCACCTCTTGTGGTCATGAGATAAGAGAGATGGTATTAGCCTTGGCATGTAGATGAGACATGTCTACACTAGCACTTTTGTCAGTAAAACTTTTTGTCAGCCGGGGTGTAGGGAGGGAAAAAAACATCCCTACCTAATATAAGTTATACTGACAGAAACATAGGTGTGAACAGCACTGTGTTGTCGGGAGATGCTATCCTTCTGACATAGCTACTGCCGCTTATTGGGAATAGTTTAATTATGCTGATGGGAGAGCAGCTACACAGGAGACCTTACAGTGGCACATCTGCAGTGGTACAGCTATTCCACTGTAAGGTCTCTAGTGTAGACATAGCCTAAATAGATAAAACCAGTAAATGTGATTAAATTATGATCTGGCAAACACTGTTACATTATTCTGTGATTACTATCTTTAAAATTACAAACAGGTTTATTTTTAAAATTTACAAACAGTAAATAAAAATAAGACTTCTTTGTGCTATTCTTTTGTACTCCTTAACAATTCGTCCATGTTTCCACTTTTTAGGATGACTTTTCAATTTTTCAGGTCATTAAAGAGCTCCTGATGGAGCCATACTGGCCTCTTACTATTCTTCCTAGCTTTCCATCAGATTGGGATAGTATATAGTTATGCCTTTAATATTGCCTCTGTGAGAAATTACCAGCTCCCCTGGACTACTTTAGCCCTTAATTTTCTTCCCTTTGGACCTTCTGTATCAGTCCCGAGTTTGTTAAAGGCTTTGTTTTTTTTCAAGTCTGTTGTCATTATTGTCTTGCTCTCACTCCTTCCTTTCCGTAGAATCGTGAAATTATCATTTCATGATAATTTTCACCCAATGTGCCTTCCATCTGCAGATTCACTGTCAATTCCTCCGTGTTTGTCAGACTCAAGTCTAAAATGGCTGTCCTTGCTCCACTTTCTGAACCAAAAAGTTGTCCCCAATACATTCCAAGAACTTTCTGGAAATCTTGTGTTTTACCATATTACTTTACCACAACAGCTGTCTGGCTAGTATTGTATTGGATATTTATTTATTCTAGAAAGTCGTCTTCCTGATTTGGTGGTTCATAGTAGACCCATACCATGATATTAGCCCTATTTCCCCCCCTTATCTTTGCCCAGAGATTTTCAGCTGTTCTGCCTCTCCCTCCTTCTTACCTCAGAACAAGTTTATATATTCTTGATGTATAATGCAGCACCTTTTTTCCTGCCTGTCCTTCCTGAACAAGCTATCCTTCTATACCAATATTCCAGTCATGACTTATCCTACCAAGTCTCTGTGATGCCAGTTAAGTCATAATTTATCTTATGTGCTTCTAGTTCTTCCTGTATATTCTCCATTTTGAGGTCTGTCTCAGGGCTAGAAGCTTATAAATAGAAAATTAGATCCTCAATAATGTGAAGTCCTGATTTGTTAGAGCTGGTATGCCATTCTGACATTAATACTTAAACATAATTTTAAAATTGTTTAGACTTTTAATCACATTTTGGTTTTGAACATTAGATCTTAAATAAATTAATCCAGTGCACTTTTGTCTCATTTCTCTCTTGCTACAAAGTGGCAAAATTAAGACTTTAGAACTGTTTCAGAGTAGCAGCCGTGTTAGTCTGTATCAGCAAAAAGAACTGGAGTACTTGTGGCACCTTAGAGACTAACAAATTTATTTGAGCATAAGCTTTTGTGGGCTACAGCCCACTGCTTCGGATGCATCTGAAGAAGTGGGCTGTAGCCCACGAAAGCTTATGCTCAAATTTGTTAGTCTCTAAGGTGCCACAAGTACTCCAGTCCTTTTTGACTTTAGAATTGTGAGCCTCTGAATTTAGGGTGTGATAACTCATGAACCCCGTGTCCAGTTCACTTCCACAGTCACAGCAGCCACTCCATAACTTCTCACTTTCATTTACCAATCCTATCTAGAGCAGAAATACTAGTGATGGTAACACTTAACTGATATTAGTAACACTGTTTGTTTTAAAAATAATGGTTAAAGAAACTTGATAACTTAAACTATCATAGAGAAGACTTCTGAACAGAATAAAAATTAGTTGTTATCCAGTGGGCTTAATACAGGCTTTGCACACCACATATGATTCTTTATGAAATCTGAATAATTCAAATTGTATGGTGGTGATCTCATGTATACTTCAGTTTTACTTACAGGATAGCCAAGATTGAGAATAATCTTGTAGTGCTGACTAGGAGGTCTCAGTCATTGATCAGGATCCCATTGTGCTTGGTGCTGTACAAACTCAAAATATTAAAATGGTCCCTGCCACTAAAAGTTCAGGTTTTTTGGGGTACATCTGGAAGACACTCACCTAAAGAAATGGTAATATTGCAGCTTTCACTTTTCAACAAAAGGGCGCACATTTGTTCTTTTGCTTTTCACTTCTGATTTCCTTTTTTTTTTGTTTAGCAAAAGAGAGTGCTGATTCTAGGGATCAGTTTTCTCTCTCCCGTGTCTATATCTTAGTCTAATCTAAGTTTGCCGGTACTGCTAAGAGTGCCTTTGCTGGTATAGTTTAGATTGCTTCTGTCATAACTCTCCTACTCAGATCTGAATCTTAGAGTTCAAAACATGAGAAGCTAGCATGAAACCTCCAAACTTAATTACCAGCTTGGATCTGATATTGCTGCCACCAGCCAGAAAAATTCCAGTGTCTGGCTCACTCTGGT
Source organism: Gopherus evgoodei (assembly GCF_007399415.2). Lineage (NCBI taxonomy): Eukaryota > Metazoa > Chordata > Testudines > Testudinidae > Gopherus > Gopherus evgoodei. The sequence goes on from NC_044329.1 coordinate 37,593,003, forward strand.
CTCCCCAAAACCTTCCCTGGGGAACCCCAAGACTCAGATGCCCTGAGTCTCATCACAAAGGGAAATAACCCACTTCCCTTCCCCCTCTTTACCTCCTCCCAGATTTCCCCGCTCTGGGGACCCTAGGATACTCCCTGCTTCAAGTCCTTGAAACACAAGTACCGAGAGATCAAATCTCTCTCTCCCCTCACCCAGAGGGTATGTAAAGTCAGGCTTAGTAAATCTAACACACAGAGATTTTCCCTTTTCCCCCTGTCTTCTTCCTCCCACCAATTCCCTGGTGATCTGCAGACTCAATCCCCTTGAGCCCCCACTAAAAAAAAAAAAAAATCCACAGGTCTTAAAAAGAGAGCTTTATATAAAAAGAAAGGAAAAGACATAAAATGGTCTCTGTATCAGGTGACAATATACAGGGTCAATTGCTTAAAAGAAAAAATGAATAAACAGCCTTATCCAAAAAATACAATTTAAAACATTCTAGCAACTACACACATGTAAATACAAAAAAAAAATATATATAAACCTATTGTCTTACTATCCTTGTACTTACAACTTGGAAACAGAAGATTAGAAAGCCTGGAGATAGAAAGATCACTCTCAGAGCCGAGAGGGTTACCCAACCAAGACAAAGAACTCGCATCCAAAACTTCCCTCCACCCAGATTTGAAAAAGTCTTGTTTCCTGATTGGTCCTCTGGTCAGGTGTTTGGTTCCCTTTGTTAACCCTTTACAGGTAAAAGAACATTAACCCTTAGCTATCTGTTTGACATGTCCCCCAAATTGCAGACAGTGGGGGCTCAAGGGGATTGAGTCTGCAGCTCACCAGGGAATTGGTGGGAGGAAGAAGACGGGGGAAAGGGAAAATCTCTTTGTGTTAGATTTACTAAGCCTGACTTTACATACCCTCTGGGTGAGGGGAGAGAGAGATTTGATCTCTCGGTACTTGTGTTTCAAGGACTTGAAGCAGGGAGTATCCTAGGGTCCCCAGGGCGGGGAAATCTGGGAGGAGGTAAAGAGGGGGAAGGGAAGTGGGTTATTTCCCTTTGTGATGAGACTCAGGGCATCTGAGTCTTGGGGTTCCCCAGGGAAGGTTTTGGGGAGACCAGAGTGAGCCAGACACTGGAATTTTTCTGGCTGGTGGCAGCAATATCAGATCCAAGCTGGTAATTAAGTTTGGAGGTTTCATGCTAGCTTCTCATGTTCTGAACTCTAAGGTTCAGATCTGAGTAGGACAGTTATGATAGCTTCCCTGAGCAAAATAAGCTATGTTAGTAAAAGCACTCTTTTGACAGTATAACTGCATTTACATAAGGGCTTTTGCTGGTATGGAAATGGTATAGGTATGTGAGTGGGGGTGGGGGGAATCTGCCCGCCATCAACCAACATGAGTATACCAGCAGAAGTTTAGTGTAGACCTGGCTTTAGTCTGATTTTGTTTCTGTCCCTTAGTTTATTGCTAAAGCTATGTTTTAGTCACGGGTATTTTTAGTAAAAGTCGCGGACAGTTCGTGGGCAGTAAACAAAAAATCAATGCCCAAGACCTGTCCGTGACTTCTACTAAAAATACCCATGACTAAAACTTGGTGGAGGGCTGCTTGGAGGCCCTGCGGGTGTTGGAGGAGGGCAGCCTGGGAGCGCAGGGCCAGTAGGCTTCCTACCTGGCTCCATGCCTCTCCCCCATCCCTCCCACAACACCAGCAGAGCTTGGGTGTGGGAGGGGACAAGGGGTTGGTGCATGGGATGGGGTGAGACGGGCTCTGGGTGGTGCTTACCTGGGGTGCTAGCATCTGAGTGAGGGGGATGTCACCGCTTCCGAGGAGCCCTGTAGGTAAGCGCTGCCCAGAGTCCACCTTACCTTGTCCTCTGCCCCGTCCCACACCCAAACTCTTTTGCTGCTGAGAGAGGTGGCGCGGTGGCCCGAGACCGCCCCAGCAGCAGCTGGTGCGACTGGCACAGGGGCTGCCCCTGAGCCAGGCACACCAGCCACTGCAGAAGTCACAGAAAGTCATGGAATCCATGACCTCTGTGAAAAACTCATGGCCTTATTAATTGCCTTTCTTTTAAAGCAACTAGTGTTACTCTTGCAAAGCTGTCTTGAGAGGTTTAAAGCCTGTGATGTTTGTTCAGTATCTCGCTCCCTGACCTGAAATAAACCCAGTCTTGGTATTGACCTATGGATACCTATATAGTTGTGTCAGATATTTGTGAACGCATTTGCTATAAGAGATGACCTCTTTTGTAATTGGATCTGTAAACCTCTCGGTGGCTGCTGCAGTCCTTTGGCAGTAGTTCAGCAAGTTCTGTGAGCTAGAACAATGCAGGTAAGTGTGCCAGTGTTAAGTGTCCCTACTCATGTCCTCGTGTCCAGTTGCTTGGGGTCCAGTAATAGTAGCTTGCCACATCATCTGAATTCTTGGTGCCTGGGAATTGCTGAACATTTACAATGGGTGTTGCAATTTTATTGAGTAGCTATGTCTTAAATCAACACTTTCACGTGCATATCTAATCAGCTACCAAATAAGATGCCTATTAGCTGCTCAAAGCAGCTCACAAAGTAGTCCAAAAATAGCACAGTGACTGGTTGCTCTGTCATTTCACTACACTTCTGACTGGGTTAAATCAAAGAGCCCAAATTCTGCAAATGCCATATTAGTAGCTTTTCAGGGGCTTGAGGGCTGAACCTAGCTTGCACAAACTTAATTTTTATTTTAAAAAGAACAAAAGTGCATATGCTTAATATTTAAATGAAGTGAAATTTCTAGTTTGAGTTAACATAATCCTGCTAATTTAGTTTTTCTTCCCAACAGCTGTATGGACAGAGAATCTTGGTTCACTGTAATAGCTGTGTCCCTAATGTTTGAGAAACAATGTCAGTTAGCCAATTTTCAGTCTCGTTTTAATGGCAAAATCTTGCGAAACTTGTCTTAAACACAAAAAAGGCCCTGGCAATCCTGGCTTAGCCACTTCTGTGATTTGTTTGTATATTTAGTATTTTCATACTTAAGGCTATGCTTGTGGGGGGTACGAGGGATGGGAGTATTCAGTGCTGCCACAAGAGAAGCAAATTTGTAAATGCCTAGGGTGTGAAATTTTTTACCTTATGGCAGCAACTTCTTTGTTCAGCCCTCTTTAATTCAGATATGCTTTTTTTTTTTAACATGTTAGAATAGGCACAGAATTGTGTTCAATTTCAAGCTAACAGTGATCTGGGAAGTTGTCTTTGTCATCTTAAATTGTGTGACAACCAGCTCCCATATTGCACATGATACAGAACTAGTGGGCAGCACATTTTTAAAGTGACAGCAAGTACATGCAGTAAGATATCATTTTGAAACTTTAAATGTGACTATCTTCTGATACTTTTTACAAGTAAGTTGAACCTAAAGGTAAGCTCAAAGGAGATGGGCTACAAAAGGATTCTGGGTAAGAGAAATTTTAGCAATATTAAATCTCTCTTCTTTCTTATCTAAAACTTCCTGTTTATCTGGTTCATGGTTGGAAATTGTAGTTACTAGTCTGTCTGACTGTAACTTTTTGTCTTGTAAGTTCATATTTGGCTTATGTGAATATAACTTCAGTTAAGAATTTTAACTGAAGGAAATGATTTCAATTCAGAACAGGATCACATAGCTAAAATGTGCTTTCTGTGTGGAGAGGTAAAACGGTGAGCTTTAAACTATTAGATTAGCAAAGAACGAGTATTGTGCCATTGAACAAAGCAGGGAGGTGTTCTGTTACTGGCCCTTGTCTTTGCAAATAGGAATGGGGCTTGGTCTACACTACAGAGTTAAGTCTACAGAAAACAGCTTACATCGACCTAATTATGTCAATTTCTATACTACAATGCTGCTTCTGCCAAAGTAAGTGGCCCACTACACTGACATCATAACTCCACCTCCATGAGAGGTGTAATGCGTATGTCGATGTAGTTGGGTTAATGCAGTGTCTGTGTAGACACTGTTACTTATACAGTAAGTAAGTTGTTGGATGGAGCCCTCCCCCGCCCCCAGTCCTGGCGCTGACAGCCTGAGCTGTCAGCGGGGCGCAAGCCGTGAGGTTCCCTTCCCCATGTTGCTGCCTCTTGGGCTCCTCTCCCCTCCCCCTCACCGGGAGCCCCCCTTGCCCAGGGGCTGACAGCCTCAACTATGAGCCTGTGTGGGTCTTAATTCACAGCAGGGAGCCTACCACCAGTGAAACTGACATTCTTGTCAGTTTAATAGCTGTTGTTATTTCACATTTCCTCTCCAGCTCCTGGCTGTGAGTGCCTAGGGCAGGGATTGAGGGGGTTCTAGCTGTGAGACTCCCGCAGGCTGACAGCTGGAGTCAGATCTGAAATGTGAAATAGCAGCCATAGAACTGACAAGAATGTCAGTTTCACTGCTGGTAGGCTCCCTACTGTGAAATTAAGCCAGGTGATGGCTCACAGCTCTTGCTGTTGGGGTGGGGGCTCACAGCTTTGAGTCCGTGCCCATGAGACAGCTGAGGGTAGGCCAGGTGTGTGTCCTGAGACTACAGTTGAGGCTGTCAGCTCCAGGGCTCCCAGGCTTCAGCTATCAGTGTCCCAAAATGTCCCACTTCAGTTGGAGTGCTCCTGGTGAGGACATGCACCATCAACAGAAGGAGCAAGTGTTGGCATGAACCACTGCTTTAATTACTTTGGTGTCTGTACATCGACTTAAGTTACGTCATCTTAATTTTGTAGTGTAGACAAACCTTGACTTTAGTCTGCTGGCAATAGTCAAGGAGGAAATTGTTCTTTGCTTCCAGGTCATGCGTTATGAGAGGGCCAAAAATGAAGTCACGTGAAACAAAATGTGAATGGAGCAGAATCCATGGAATAGATTGTAATAATTTATAGTTAGATTGACCTCTCCCTATCTGTTAAGGTTGGGCAAACTTGCCAAAAAAAAAGTCATTTTCAAGATTTGCTGAGTATGCGTGGTATTTTGCACACAGTCACTTCAGTGATAGCTAAAACATTCATCCCAAGAAGTGCGCATCCCTCCACGTCGATGGGAGCAAGAGAGACTCGGTGCAGACGACGGAGTTCCAGATCCAGGGCGAGTCCGTCGTTCCTCTGGCAGAAGGGCAGGCGTACCAACACCTCGGCACGCCGACTGGTGTCCGTGTCCGGCAGACCCCTGAGGACACCATCCGGGAGATCCTACAGGACGCTGCCAAGATCGACGCATCCCTGCTGGCGCCATGGCAGAAGATCAACGCCCTCAACACTTTCCTGATCCCCCGCATCGCCTTCGTCCTGAGAGGCTCCGCCGTGGCAAAGGTGCCCCTCAACAGGGCAGACAACACCATCCGGCAGCTGGTTAAGCAGTGGCTGTTCCTGCCCCAGAGAGCCAGCAATGAGCTCATATACATTGCCCACAGGCACGGCGGTGCCAACGTCCCCCGCATGGGTGACCTCTGCGACATTGCGGTCGTCACGCACGCCTTCCGCCTCCTGACGTGCCCGGACGCCACGGTAAAGAACGTCGCAGCGGCCGCCCTACGCACCGTCACCGAGAAGCGAATTGGCAGGCCTCCGTCCGGCCCGGATGTAGCCACTTTCCTGAGCGGCTCCCTGGATGGCGAATTCGCCCGGGATGGGGGCGACATCGCCTCGCTGTGGTCCCGCGCCCGAAACGCCACGCGCCGGCTGGGAAAACGACTGGGCTGCTGCTGGGTATGGAGCGAGGAACGGCAGGAGCTGGGAGCCTTGGTGCCGCGAATCGAGACGGAGGGCAACACCATCATCAGCCCTGGAGCCAGGGGCGTGCTGGAGAAATCACTGAAGGCCGCTGTCCATGCGCTCTACGTGGACACCCTGAGGAAAAAACCTGACCAGGGCAAGGCCTTTGAGGTGACCAGCAAGTGGGACTCCAGCAATCACTTCCTCCCTGCGGGCAGCTTCACCCGTTTCGCCGACTGGCGGTTCATACACCACGCCCGCCTGAACTGCGTCCCGCTCAACGGAGCCGTCCACCGCGGGAACCGAGACAAGCGCTGCAGGAAGTGCGGATACGCCCTGGAGACCTTGCCCCATGTGCTGTGCAGCTGCAAACCCCACGCCAGAGCCTGGCAGCTGCGCCACAATGCTGTCCAGGACCGGCTGGTGAAGGCCATTGCCCCACACCTGGGTGATATTGCAGTCAACCGCACCATCCCCGACACCGACAGCCTGCTGCGCCCAGACATCGTCGTCACCGACGAGGAATGGAAAAAGATCATCCTCGTCGACGTGACTATCCCGTTTGAGAACAGGACCCTGGCCCTCCGCGAAGCCCGAGCCCGCAAACTTGAAAAATATGCCCCCTTGGCTGACATCCTGCGGGCAAAGGGCTACGAGGTTTACACCGACGCCCTGATCGTCGGGGCGCTGGGTGCCTGGGACCCCTGTAATGAACGAGTTCTCAGGGCCTGTGGGGTGGGCCGTCGCTATGCACGGCTCATGAGACGTTTGATGGTCTCGGACACTATCCGGTGGTCTAGAGACATTTACACAGAGCACATCACCGGCCACCGCCAATACCAAGAGTGAGCCGGCGTGGCTCTATGCACCCACGGGGGGGAGGAGGCCTATAAACCCCCCCTACCGAACCATATCCCCTAAGCCCTAAAGCCACCGAACTAGATTGCACCATGTGAGGGTCATCCTGTCCCCATTACCCAGCCCGCTTACTTATACCCATGACTGCCTATAACCCACTATATGAGCGATGTACCTTCACTGCTTCCCTGCTGCTTCCTGATCCCACCCACCGTACACCCCACATTGGGGGACCTTACAGACTGTATATGTTATGTGCTAACCAATTCCCAAATACCAGCATCCCCCTATACTCTGTATGTTGCCCCCAATGACCAATAACTGACGCTTTTAACTCTTTGTATCATCTTTATTTAAATATTATCTAATAAACTTTTATATCTTCAAAAGGGAGATCAGTTTGTCTGTAATTAAAGAAATAATATAAGTATACAGTGCATAACTACTTGGCTATAATTTAAGTAAGTTAAATATATCAGTTTTGTTGTGCAGCCACTTCTTATACATGTAGGATGACATTCTTCCTACAAGTTATGGAGACACACCTTTTACCTTGATATAACGCTGTCCTCCGGAGCCAAAAAATCTTAGCGTGTTATAAGTGAAACCGCGTTATATTGAATTTGCTTTGATCCACCGGAGTGTGCAGCCCCTTCCCCACCCTGGAGCACTGCTTTACCACGTTATATCTGAATTCGTCTTATATCAGGTCGCGTTATATCGAGGTAGAGGTGTAGTTTAACAATGATGAATTTTAATTCAGGCCGAAGCTCTGATTTAGCTAAGTCACCTATCCAAGGCATAATGGTTTTATAATGAACAAAAATGATACACTAAACAGGAGTGTATTTCATAAGTGTGAAGAAGATGCTCTGAGACTAACAGGAACCTGTTTATTCCAGTCCTTAAGTGAACATAACATGGAATTGGAGTTGTGCAGCAGAAAAATCTTAGGAATATATTTTGATGAGTCATAAATGGCTTGTCAACTTCATTCATGTTGATGTAGTTAAGCTGTTATTCCTTAACCTCTCAACTCTCTTGCTCACAGTAACATTTTCTCAATATTAGTAGCATAACTGTATTAATCATAATATGCGTATGGTCTGTATTTTTGCTAAACCAGGAGTGTCACTTCTTAAAATTCTTATGGTGACAAACTGCTGTCTTTGAGCAGACACCAGCTGGCTGCCATTGACGCTAAGAGTAGCATACCATATCACTTAAAAGTGCTGTGCTAACATACAGCAAACATGTTGCTTTTCTGGAAAATGTGTTTAACAGAAAATGTCAAGTCTAGTGATGTCAAACATTTTGTCCATCCAATCTTATGGTCTGAATGGCACATCAAATTCTGTGGAACCTAAAGTTTTTTGTTTTGTTTTTTTAAAAAGTTTCTAGCCCTTGTGACCTACAGTTAAACTCTGCTTGTATGATTGTTACTGAGTCTGCAGACAGTCTGAACCAGTGGGTTTTGAATAATGAACTTCTCTGTCCTCATGACTCTCACTGAGCTGTTAACACAAACCCCCAATGATGACACTTTAATTATAAGCAGTAACTATCTAACTGCAGATCATTATTGTGGAATGAGGGAGTGGGAATTGGGAGAATTGGAAGGAATAGAAAAGAGAATGGGTAAAAGAGGGCCGAGAGCAATGGTATGTAAGGTGAATTATCTGTTCATTACCCTATTGGTATATTCCTACTAAGTGATGTTGAACAGATGCTAAGTTGCTACTATATAAAGGCCATATTTCATTGTAAAGCTCTCCTTGACCTTAATGTAGAACCTTCAGATCTTATGTAGAGATCACCTATAGCTGTGATTCTTAGCCTATTTACCATTGTGGGCTGCATCCATCATATATAGAACAAACACACACACACACACACACACACACACACACACACACACACACACACACACACACACACACACACACACACACACACACACACACACACACACACACACACACACACACACACACACACACACACACACACACAACCTGCATGGCCCTGAGGATGTCACATGAGCCGGAGCTGTGTGCTGATAGAGCTCCAAGTGGCCTGTGGGTGGAGAACCACAGATGCACAGAGTGGTAGGATAGCAGTCTTCGACCAGTATAGCTTATCATTTCAGAGCCCAGTTATAACTACATTCACACTATGAGGGTTTTGCCAAGTTTAGCTATACTGGTATAGCTATACCTGCAAAACTCTCGGTGTACAAAAGACCTAAGTGTGGATTTTGATGAGGACGTCTCTCCATTTCAGGAACTCAACTGAGACAACAAACTCAGTTTATAAACACCACTGTTGATCTGGGCCAGATTTGATCAGGTGATTTAGAGGTGAAAATTTCTATTCCTTTATTAATCCTTTAACCTAGAGAATCCTTTCAAAACATTTTAAATTCCATAATCTTATGCTTGAAGATGTAGTTCTAGTATTTTTTCTAACAAAAAAGCTTGATAGGAAAACTGTTTAAAATAAAATGCTATAATATTCCTTTTAAGAAAATAATGAAGTTATAATATTTTTATAGTTTGACATTTCATGGTTTTTATTTCTCTAACTTCAAAACAGGTTGAGTCATTTATTTTGGACCAAGAAGATCTGGATAACCCAGTGCTTAAAACAACATCGGAATTATTCTTATCCAGTGCTGCAGAAGGCACCGACTTAAGAACTGTGGATCCAGAAACACAAGCAAGATTAGAAGCCTTGCTAGAAGCAGCAGGTACTATGTTTGTATAGTATTTTCTTGTAACTGGAAGCTTTACTTTCACAAGTTCAGTCATTTGTTGTTTTTTGGTCACATGAAACATTAACCAAGTTTAAAATGTGTTTTGATGGTGGAGAGTCTGAGAAAAGTGACAGTTCATAGTTTCTCATTTAAGAGGCTTTCTGGGTCAGTATTACTTCATTTATAATGTAAGAAACCATAAAGTGAAGTAAATGGCATTTGTCATCAACCAAGCTAAGAATTAAAGTAAGTTTATGGATGAGGGTTAAAGGAGCAAGGAAAGGAAACTGGTTTGCTAAACTGCCATTTTCTCCTTCCCTCACAGAGTAGTGATGTGTAATTCTGAACTCATCATTTCAATAAACTTACAGGTGAAATGTTAGTGCTCTGCTGTGGCTGTCAAATACATCTGTAGTCACTTCAATCAGTCTTTGACCTCTGCAAAATAGTTTCTTCTATATTCTTATAAGAGACTTCTTGGTGCTAGCTTTATGTAATCAAAATGTTTTCTCATTTGTAGTTACGTTTGTCACCGTGAGGTATGACAAAAATGTAGGTTTTAGAGCCTGAAAAATAAAATAAAATAAAAAATCAGATTCTTAATAGAAATACTGCCCCTATGTTGTTGAACTTTAATGGAAACAATTACTGATTGGATTTAAATGTTACCTTCTAGTATTTGCAATCAAATATTTGCAGCATTGTACCAGAAAGTGAAATTGGCAAGCTAAGAAATGCAGAAAGTATACAATGTTACCAGTGCAAAGAAAACATATCCCTTTCAAGAAACCATGGTGATGTGAAATAATTATCTAAGTTACTTACAGACACTTGCTGAAACTGGTAAGTTTCTGGTCAAATGGAATTTTTATCAAGGCAAACTTCAATTTAAAATATTTTAGAATTGGGTAGAACAATGACTTCAAGCAGTTTCCTGTTTTAAGAGCATAAGCAGCCTCCCACCAAAAATATGCTCTATGTTTGGGGGAAGGCTGTCATTCATTCAGGCTTTAGGCAACATTTCCAAATTGTGCATAATCTCAAAATATTTCACAGTGGAATGCCCAAACCTATGTTGACCCACTTTCTTTTCTAGCTCCCTGTTCAAACCCTGGGACAGCTTTCCATGTTGTCCCATCAAGGAATTGGTTGCATTAACTGCTGCCAGGAGAAGAATGGGTTACGAGTGAAAAGAAAGTCAGAGAAAGGGGCATGAGGCAGCAGAAACACCAGATCTGTAGATAAGCATGAATTCCTGTGAGCCATCTCCTAGGGACAGACCCTCCTGGTTTTGGGAAAGAAAACAGTCCCTTACTATCTCCTTCAGAGGGTTTGTCTAGACTGGGCTAAGGTAGGGGTGAGGGGCAGGTGTTTAAATGATAGCTAACACATTTTGACTTATTAAAATTTTAGTGTACTTGGGACAAGGTACATTTTAAACACTTCAACACAAGCTAGATGGTTGAGGCAAGCCTAGGGTATGCCATGACTAGCTAATGTGCTAAAATACACCTTGCCTTGTTTATAGACTGGTTTTTAAAATGTTTGCTAACATATTTTTAAAACAGCACACACCTTTTATTCCAGTATAAATATATCCAAAAGGGACATTAAGATTTATCCACGCAGTTTACACCAGTTTAAAGGTGAAGTTTTTTAAAACCAATTTAATTAGTGGTACTAAACCTTGTGTAGGTTTTTATTCAGTTAAGAGTAGTTTCTTTTAGCTTAGCTTAGTTCTATTCATTACTGACTTAAGATAAACTAAGCCATACTTAAACAGGATCAGCGTAATGCAAGAACACGTGGTTTTACACTAGTTCAACTAAAATAGTGCGTAAACATATATAACTTAAAACTGGTACAACTGTCTCATGCACAAACGCTTGGCCTCTGTGGAAGAGAATGTCCCAAGGCACTCTCGCGGGAATTGAAATATTTGACCCATTTGAGTTGTGTCTTTTATGCCAGAGGAGGGTTAGAAGAGAAGAGTGCTGTATCCATCCTGAAGATTTCTGAAACCTGTTGCTCTGGGTGTGTATTTGGAGTGGGAAGGGGGTCTGAATGACTGGTTGTATGAAGCTTCTTGTTCCATAAGCTTTGTGTTTGCACCTGTACTTGTAGCATCCAAAGTTATTTCACAGGATTAAACATAAGACAAGTTAGTGGCCCTGCCAAGATTAAAAAAAATTGTAATGTCAGCTAACACTTTTTTTTTTTTAATTAACACATTTGAAAATGCAACTTATTCTTTAAAAGTAGTTCTAGTCAACCAGTGCGCTCTCTTGTTTATTTCTGATAGTGCTTGGAAGAAGCATGGTTAGAGCTCTTTGAAAGGGGAATGGTAAGTGGAAAAAATGAAAATTGGGTAGGGGATCTGGAGAAGTATGGGAAACAGTAGAAGACTTAAGATAACTCTCTTCCTTTATTAGAAATTGCTTTCCTTTGGTAGACAGATGCTACCTTCTGAAAAGCCAGATCATGTTTCAAGATGTTGCTGCAATGGGGGGAGGGGCTAAGTCACCTGACCTGTAGTAGGAAAAAATGGGTCATGACAAATGCTAGAATATTTTCACTCTAAAAGAAGGGTACAGCTTGACAGCTAAAGGCAGTCTGAAGCCGTAAGTAAAATATTCTGTTTTGTACTCCCCCAGGCAGGGACACTTCCTCTGGAAGCACTGTTCATTTCTGGGGACTACACAGGTCCATACAAACTGGCAGTTCCCTGAAGAACAACAAAATAATTATGGGGTAAAAGTGACTTATAACAAGATTAGCAGAACTAAATTATAGGCAGGGCTAGTAGAAGCACCTGTTATGGGAAGTGTCAAGCACCCTTAAGACCTGTTTTCAGTTGCTTAAAACTTTGCTGAACTTTAATAGTTTGGGTTGAAAATTTCCATGCCAGGTGTCTGCCTCACAGAGAAGTTTTGGGGAAAGGAGCTAAGGTAGAATACATTGAATTGTCAATTTAAAAAGTCTGACCTTTTCTTTGAGAAGCCTTAGCCACCCCTGTATTTGAGAGCAGGGACTTGAAATTTGGCAGGGAGATGGCCTTTGTGTCAGGGATGTTCTTTTGCTATTCCATGGAAATCTCCCCAAATTTGGCCAATTTATAAGGCTGTGAGAACTCTGTTTGCACATACTCCAAGATTCATGGCAGCTAAAATCTGAGAATTGTGTCACTGTGCATGTTCCAGCTCTCAGTTCCTAATGTTGTGTGCCATTCCATGGAGTGACTGAGCATGTTCCATTCCATGGCTACAGGGTTGAAGCTGTTCTGGGTCTAAGTGGGGCTGGTTACTGGAGCTGAGAGCTCTGTTGTTCTCTTAATGACCCCAGTGCTGGCACTCTCACAGGTATAGGAGGAAGCCATCTGGCTCAATTGCAGAGGGGGCAAAAGCTAGACCAGGGTATTGGATGAGATAAAGGAGTATATTGTAACAAAGATCCCGGTGGGGACTGGAACTGGGGTGGTAGGCAGGGATGGAGAGAGAAACTGGAGCTGGGAGATTGGGGGGATGTGTGTGTGGAGATGATTGAGAATGGTTGGACTAGGAGCTTAGGGTGGGTGGTGTGAGCAGTCCAATGAGCAGCTGTAATGGAAGCTCGGACTGACTGTGCAAGGCGACTACAACTTGGATGAGAGGCCTGAGAAGTCTAGAAAATGTGACCAATGAGGGAAGGCTGAAGAAAATTGTTTAGTCTGGAAAAGAGAAGACTGAGAGCGAACATAAGTTTAAGTACTGTACATAAAAGGTTACTATATGGAGGAGGGAGAAAAATTATTGTTCTTACCCTGTGAGGATAGGACAGGAAGCAGTGGACTTAAATTGCAGCAAAGGAGGTTAGATTGGACATTAGGAAAAACTTCCTAACTGTCATGGTGGTTAAGCACTGGAATAAATTGCCTAGGGAAGTAGTGGAATCTCAGTCATTGGAGATTTTTAAGAGCATGTTAGACAAACCTCTATCAGGGATGGTCTGGTCTAGATAATACTTAGTTCTGCCATGAGTGCAGAGGAGTGCTCTAATGACCCCTTGAGGTCCCTTCCTGTGCAGAGTGGACAGGCAAGGAGAGTGGGTGTGGAATGAGGAGCCAGAGGTGGGGAAGAGAGGAGCAGGGCAGGGAACATGTTGGGGAGGAATAAGAGAAGGCTCAGACCACTAGAGAACTTTGAATTATATTCCAGGTTCTAAAGTGTCACCTTCCTCTGTCAGCCAATATCTGTGAAACCCACTTGCAAAATGTCTCATCCCCTCTAGTGCTGGAGTGGATGACAATGTATTGTTGCTATCAGATATTCCTCTAATTCAAGTGGCAGTGGTCTGCGCAGTGGCTCTGAGTGTTCACCACCACATGGTTCATCAGTAGGGAATCAGTAGGATGCCATTTGTGCAGGGCCGGCTCCAGCTTTTTTGCCACCCCAAGTGGCAAAGAGGGGGAAAAAAAAAAATAAAGCCACGATTGGCAGCAGCTCTACCACACTGCTTCATTCTTCAGCTGCAATTCGGTGGCCTGTCCTTCCCTCAAAGAGTGACTGAGGGACCCACGGCTGAAGACCTGGACGTGAGCTGGTGCCTGGAGCCGGCCCTGAATGTGGTTTATTTTTATTTCATTTTTTCAATTTGCAATCTTCATGCTCTTCTTATGTGGCTTTTAACAAGCCATCAGACATCAAAACTTAGGAAATGCTTGTGCAACTTAATTTGGCCCCCTTGAGTGTATACATTGTGATATCCCTTCCTGGCTTCTGGTCCCAGTTCTCTTCCTGAGACCCTCAGCTCCTTATCAAACTGGCAACCAGGGCAGACAAGATCTGTCTCCTTATCCAGACAGTCCCTTTTCCCAGCTGCCCATTGGATCTTTGTGCTTTTTCTAGTCCCAATCTTGCCTCAAGACTCCCAGTCTTTACCTCATTCCCTGCCCCTCAAGCTTCCAGTCCCTGTATTCATCCCGTCTCAATACACATAATGCCTCCCCCTAAATGTCCCCCATTCATGATGGTCAGTTTTTCTCTCCCAGCTTCAGTCCCAGGTTCCTTGTTTTCTAATTACTCCCCTGCTCCCACACTTGTCTATGCATTTGAGAGAGGCTGCTCCACACTAACAGATGTGTCATTGAGAGCACAGGGGAGACAAATTCCTTCCCTGCTCTCAGTTCTGGTGCTGAGCTGGCCCCAAGGTATAATTACTGGCAAAGTTTGGCCTTAGCATACCAATCCTCACAGAGTAGCTATACATACTCCTGCCCAGAGAGTATGGAGTACGTACAGCCACTCTGTGGGGATGGCATATGCACAGTTTGATCCACACCAGGAGCTGTAAAAGGCAGGATCATGCTCAGTGAGGATGCAATCTTCAGAGACTTTTAGATGGTAAACTAAATCTCTGAATATGTGCACATTGAAATTTTACAAAGGCTTGCTCAATTTTGGCAGTATTGCAGGAACAGCAAAGCACATCCCTAACACAAAGGCCACTCCCTGCCAAATTTCAAGTCCCCACTCTAAACCATGGAGACCCTATAGCTTCTCAAAGAAAAGGTTACTAGAATAAACAAATGAGCGTATTTTCCTTAACCTTGTTCTCAGAAACGACTGACCTGTTTTGACTGAAACTTTAAAAAAAAAAAAAAAATCTAGTCTGAGATAGACACCTGGCATGAAAAAGTTCAGCCTAAATGGCTAGTTATGGCAAAGTTTTTAAGCAACTTAAAACAGGGTCTTATGAAGGGAAGTGTTGAATCACTGTAATAGGTGGTGCTTAGCTGAACAAGGAGGAAGGGTAGGGAAGAGACAAAAGGAAATAATCAAAAGTATTTGAAAGATGTGATCACTAAGAAGGGAGAATTATTTTGGAATTATTTCTTCTTAGTTCAGACTGCCATGAGCATATCAGGCCTATGTTTAGATTAATCCACTGGCTCCTAGTCTACTTCCAATGCCAAAATTAAGGAGTTGGTCCTAATTTTTTAAGCAGTTAGTAGATTAGAAAGCAGCCACATCACAGACTGAATTTTTATCTACGAGCCACTGAGAAGGCTGTGCTCCTCTTGGACAGGCACATCATTGAGCCCAGAAGGGAGGCTATTAGAGCTGCAGACACAGCATTCTCTGTTGGATCTGGCCTAGAGAACAGTATTGCAGAGGAGATCAGGTGAATTTAGGGCCTAACCCACTTTAGGAAACATTGCAAAACATTGAGTCTTTCCGTTGTGACACTTGCAGTTTGAACGCCATTCTTGTTTTCCCCTACCCCAACCAGAGCTTAACCTATAAAGGGAGAAGTGTTGGACTCCATGAAGTCCACTAGGAACTTCGCTGTTGATATTGATTTTAGGTGGAACATGCTGAGATGCTGTGGTGATGAATAACAGCATAAAAATAAGATTAAATGGTAAAAGTGGTAGTTTAAAGGGACAAGACATAAAGAGATTCATAGACTCTAGGATTGGAAGGGACCTCGAGAGGTCATCGAGTCCAGTCCGCTGCCCTCATGGCAGGATCAAATACTGTGTAGACGATCCCTGATAGACATTTATCTAATCTGCTCTTAAATATCTCCAGAGATGGAAATTCCACAACCTCCCTAGGCAATTTATTCCAGTGTTTAACTACCCTGACAGTTAGGAACTTTCTCCTAATGTCCAACCTAAATCTCCCTTGCTGCAGTTTA
This sequence comes from Gopherus evgoodei, assembly GCF_007399415.2. Classification (NCBI taxonomy): domain Eukaryota; kingdom Metazoa; phylum Chordata; order Testudines; family Testudinidae; genus Gopherus; species Gopherus evgoodei. Next base: position 37,608,979 of record NC_044329.1, read on the forward strand.
AGCCCATTGCTTCTTGGTCTATCCTTAGAGGCTAAGGTGAACAAGTTTTCTCCCTCCTCCTGATGACACCCTTTTAGATATCTGAAAACTGCTATCATGTCCCTTCTCAGTCTTCTCTTTTCCAAACTAAATAAACCCAATTCTTTCAGCCTTCCTTCATAGGTCATGTTCTCAAGACCTTTAATTATTCGTGTCACTCTTCTCTGGACCCTCTCCAATTTTTCCACATCTTTCTTGAAATGCGGTGCCCAGAACTGGACACAATACTCCAGCTGAGGCCTAACCAGCACAGACTAGAGCGGAAGAATGACTTCTCGTGTCTTGTTTACAACATACCTGTTAACAAATCCCAGAATCACGTTTACTTTTTTTGCAACAGTTTCGCACTGTTGACTCATATTTAGCTTGTGGTCCACTGTGACCCCTAGATCTCTTTCTGCCATACTCCTTCCTAGACAGTCTCTTCCCATTCTGTATGTGTGAAACTGATTGTTCCTTCCTAAGTGGAGCACTTAGCATTTGTCTTTATTGAACTTCATCCTGTTTACCTCAGACCATTTCTCCAATTTGTCCAGATCATTTTGAGTTTTGACCCTGTCCTCCAAAGCAGTTGCAATCCCTTCCAGTTTGGTATTGTCTGCAAACTTAATAAGCGTACTTTCTATGCCAACATCTAAGTCGTTGATGAAGATATTGAACAGAGCCGGTCCCAAAACAGACCCCTACGGAACCCCACTTGTTATACCTTTCCAGCAGGATTGGGAGCCATTAATAACTGCTCTCTGAGTACAGTTATCCAGCCATTTATGCACTCACCTTATAGTTGCCCCATCTAAATTGTATTTGCCTAGTTTATCGATAAGGATATCATGCGAGACCGTATCAAATGCCTTACTAAAGTCTAGGTATACCGCATCCACCGCTTCTCCTTTATCCACAGGACTCGTTATCCTGTCAAAGAAAGCTATCAGATTGGTTTGACAGGATTTGATCTTTACAAATCCATGATGGCATTAAACAAAGGAAAACTAGGCTAAATATAGGGAAACACTTTCATACAGACTTCAGTATTTTGTTGTCTAATGAAGTGGAAATTCCATCACTTAGCAAACTTAAAACTGGACTGGAGAAATCACTGTGGGAAACCAGTAAGCATAGGTCATAACCTAAGAGGAAATCTATCATATATTTTCAGTTTAGTGCTTGGGTGAAACATCTTCTAGTAGTATGTAGACTGAGTAGCTTTGGAAAAATATATAATAGTATGTATTTTTAAACCTGTCCAGTCAAGAACTTTAGCTTGAATACTCTGCTTAAATATTACCCTGTAAATCTAGGTATGAAAATTAAAATTTGGTTTATTTCAGCAATTTGAGCTTTGTGCCAAAGCAGAGGATAGTCATCAGACATAACATAATGTAGTAGATTGAGCGTGGGACCAAGTCGAGAGAGAGATGGCTTCTGTTCCTGGTTTTCACTAACTTGTACTGTGGCCTTGAGCAGGTTAAACTGTGTTTACTCACTTAAAATTGGGAATAGTGTATGCATATTCACCACCTCACAGCACTATTGTGAAGGTTAATTCTGTCTTCACCTTTTGAAGACGTAAGGTGCTAGAAGCACTAAGAATTTTTTTGTGAAACTTTTTCAATTAAATACTACTCAGTATTTGAATCTGCATTGAAAAAGCTGAATACCATTAGGATAAACTAAAGGAAATATGGAGTGTGGTAGCTTGGTGATTAAAAGCTTAATTTGAGGGGGGCTGAAAGAAACTAGCACTGCTGGTGATGTTTCACATACATTCTTACTTGGGTTCACATTTCTGTGGCGGGTTTAGATAAAAATACCGGATCTTTCTACCTTCACTTGAGGCTTCCAAACCATGTGTCCATCATGGATTTTAAACAATACTGCCTAGTGGTGTACTGCTTTGTTCTCTTCCTTAAATTCTGGAGGAGGAAAATGCTTCCTGCTGGCATTACCAGTCTACAGTAACTCCTCACTTAAAGTTATCCCGGTTAACGTTGTTGCGTTGCTGATCAGTTAGGGAACATGCTTGTTTATAGTCATGCAATGCTCCCTTCTAATGTCATTTGTCAGCTGCCTGCTTTGTCCGCTGCTTGCAGGAAGAGCAGCCCGTTGCAGCTACCTGGTGGGAGCTTTTAACCACGGTGGACCGGCAGCCCCCCCCATCAGCTTCCCCTAAGTTCCCTGTGATGCAGCCATCCAGCAGGCTATCAGTTGCTGGCAGTTCAGCTGTCCCTCCCCCCACTGCCTTGGAGCTGCTCCCAGAGACTCCTCTTTGCTGTGAGAGGAGGAAGGGGGGGGGGGTTTACTGTCAGGGTGTCTCCCTGCTCCTGCACCCTGCTTACCCCTTCTCCATATAGAGCAGGTAGAGGACACGGATGGACAGAGACAGAGAGCTTGGGGCAGTAGCTGCTGTCTCAACTTCCTGATCCACTTAAAAAGGCAATGCACTTAAGAGTGGGTCAGCTTACTTAAAGGGGCAGTGCGCATCTCTCTCTCTCTCTTCCCCCCCCCACACACAAGGTGTGCGTCTGTCGCTGTCTCCCCCCTCCCTTGTGTTCGTGCTGCCTTGTGTGAGAGGCGACATTTAACAACGTGTTAACCCCTGAGGGCTCAGCCAGTGCTAGTTCATCATTTAGCATCAAGGCATTCCCTGGGAAATGTACCTCAATCTTCCCCCCTCTAACTTCACCACTTCAACCAAGCTTCACAGTCGTCATAGCTGTGAACAGTATTAAATTGTTTAAAACATATACTGTGTGTGTAGCTGTATATGTAGTTTTTTGTCTGGTGAAAATAATTTCCCTGGAACCTAACCCTCCTCTCCCCCCTTGACATTAATTCTTATGGGGAAATTGGATTCGCTTAACATCGTTTTGCTTAAAGTCACATTTTTCAGGAACAGAACTACAATGTTAAATGAGGAGTTATGTATTTCTAGGCCTTGTGCTGTATAGATTGGACAGCATGGAACATTGAATCAGCGCAGGCACACAGATTTCAGCTATTCCTGAAATGATGTATCTTTCCTGCATAGTGGGCCTTCAGTGTTGTAGTCCTTGTTTATATGGGTTCTTCCTGCTGTAGACCTGTTTGTGATACCAGATTCATAAGCAGCTGGAAAGTCAAGTGCAATGATCAGGTATGTTTGCTTACTGGTAGTGTCTGAAGTTCATGTTTAATCTCTCCTGTCCTTTTTCTACTATGTACCACAAAATAGTGAGGAAGATATGCACTGATAAGTCAGATATGCACTGATAAGTCTGTAGTTGTATTCCTGGATTTGTCTTGAGTGTTTGCAGAACTAGTTTGCTTTCCAAATCCGTGAATGCTCTCAGGACTTAACATGGGCATGCTTATTATTGACTCTGGGATCT